>NC_136415.1:144007678-144607678 GCF_051521515.1 Lactuca serriola | reverse complement strand
TACAAACATTTTTTTCATTATACGACCTTGATGACATAGTTAAGAGTTAGGTCACTAAAATGAGCAGACATTGTACTACCATTATTGTATCCCTGATGTCCCATTAGATTATGACTTAATGCCTTTAGGGAATGACCAAGATATTATGAAAATTGTCACATATGTCCATAAACATAGACAATTCAATGTACATATTGAAACTAAGGAGACAAGGGTTTTTACATATTTTAAGTCTCCATCCAAGGTTGTGATTGATGAGTTAGAACCTGAAACTGTTTCACCAGAGTTTAATAGAAAAAGACCAAGTAAAAGAGAAACGAGTTCTTATAGTAGGAAACTAGATTTGAAAGAACATGTATGTTAGGGAATTTTAGTAACACAATCAAAAGTAATTGGTTTTGATGAAACAATAACATATGATAAGTGTATTGTACCATATAGAATGTCAAATTCTACCCAAGAAAGTCAGGTGATTAATGTTGAAACAAGTAGGAGCAACTTCATTGTAACACCCATAAATTCTGGCTAGGCAATAAAGTTATTATAAGCCATAATAATGACTTTTAAATAAGAGATTGTTTAGGATAAACAATCTTAACCGAGTTATAGTATATGTTGTAAATAGTGAGTCGGAGATAAGTTGCTTATTAGCCTTAGTGATCTAAACGAAAGTTGTAATATTAGGCAAAAGCGAATTTGTGCATACAGGGGACATCCAGATCTGACTTCAATAGAGGAAGTTATGATTTTTCTAAGATTTTAGCGTATCAATGTGCGCACATAAATCGAGTTTTAGATCAGTTGATTTTTAACCAAAACAATCTAAACGAGAATTGAAGGTATCATTAATATGATTCCAAAAATATAAGAACCATCGAAAACGGACGTCGAATGTGAGAGATGTGCATTTTATTCGGGCTTTAATAGGCTACGCCTATGTAAATAAAATGAAGTCAAAACTAGCCAACACAGACTAAAAGAAAGTTGTAGATCTCGTCGAGAGCTTTCCGTGGATATAAAGAACGTAAAAAACGGAGCTTGTATGAAGGAGATGCACAATTTCTAAATTCTGAAAATCGGCACGCGTAGCACGACGTGCGTAGCTTGCATGCGAAGTCAGACACGCTGCTCCAGCCGATGAGTGACACGTGTCAACTAACCGATGGATCGACGTGTTTGAAGTGCACGACGTGTAAATGCATTTTTGGCCCTATAAATAGCCAACAATCCCTCATTTATTCTACACACTCTTACAACCACTCTCTCTCTCTCTCTCTCGATTATCCCTCCTGTAAACCTATTTTTCTTTTGTTTCTAGCCTGAGGCGAAGCCCTGCGAGTAAGAGACCTTGAGTCAGAGTTCTGCCTACTTGGACCCTGGTTCTCATCCATAATCTGTAAGTGAGCTACACTTACTCTGCCCCCGCGTAAATTATTGTTATAATCATATTCGTTGTTATGAACATATAATTAAGATTTATCAGTGATTCCATCCATATATTGATTGATATACTTACAGGAGATGTGTCTAGAATGGTCACATCGGCTTGGTTGTTGGATTTCAGAAAGACTATATGTTGAAATGGTCCTGCCTCCCAAATGTCCTGCCTGGTTGATCCTTATTTGATAGAACTATCAGTATTCATTATAATGATTGATAGGTCAAGATTCTCTCTATTCGCGTAGAATATTAGAATAAGACTTAGTGATAATGATACTAGGTCACGTCAAAGGAAATGTCAGTTGCTAGAAGCGAAGCTCTGTCCAAATTTTGAATCATCACTTTAACAAGTGAGTGCATGGTTACTTTCAAGTTTACACATAGATATAAGTATTCTAAATGTTTAACTGTTGTGTGCACTATCTTTGTTGTGTTTAATGTAGTAGTACAAATATAATTACTACTTGATTTATTGGTATGTTGGACATACTTAATAATATGACTGGGTGGTGAGGGACTGTGCAAAATAATAAATGAGAGGTTATGATAGAGTTGTGTGAAATAGTGGTTTCATGCCTAATCATCTAGGAATTATTGTTGTCCGATGATAAAGATCCTTTAGGAAAGATCCATCAAGATCATCATAATAGGATTAGTAAGTGAGAGTGATGTGAAATAGGGTAATTGGGTTATTTTATTTTGAATGTTGATATTTATATAATTAAAAATTATAATATTATAGGTTGAAAACTTTATATATCTCACTAGGTTTCCCAACCTGACTCACTCAGCTGATTGTATCACAGGTAATTACATATATGATGATATATGTAACCTCTAAGAGATTCAAGGAGATGTAGACCATTAGAATAAAGAGATTTTGTAAGCCTTCGTATAAGTTTATGTTTCTTGTATCGACGATGACATCCCAAGTTTTTAATAAATCAATGAAAACATTCATTCAGGAATATTTTATGGGACAAATTCCGCATTTGTAAATTAAAACTCTGATTTTAAAACAAGCATAAACCGGTTTTTTCTGGCTGTGAAAATGAGGATGTCACAGTTGGTATCAGAGCATTAGTTTAAGCAAACTAGAATTAAAGATTTATTTCTAGATTTAAATAAATTTTTACCCGTAATTCATGCTTTTACATATATTTTAATTTGAAACTTTTTCGTAAATTAAGATAAAATTTTAAAACTTTTCTAGAAAAGTTACCACTATTTAAATGACAAAAAGAAGTTTATTCATATTCACATTCTATGAAATGGAAAGTGTTATGATACAGGAGAATTGTCCCCGTCTTTGCTACTTAAATTGGACACCAGTCTCGATCAATAGAAAGCCATAATTCGAAACAAAAATCTTGACAGCTCGAATCACTACTCCTACTCTTTTCACCTCACTCTCACAATGCTTTTTCCTTTTCCTTTTCCTTGTTCTAACAGTTAGGAAGCCATTAATGATTAATGTCTAGCAGTTGGGCTTCTTAATCCATAAGCCTCAAGCTTCTCAATATACGACATCTTCGCTTTCGTCAAAATTTTCACTGGACTAGAGTTCCCATTCATCATCTCCATTTTCCCTTGATCAAAACCCCACCCCATGGAATCCAACAGATTCATCGAGCTAGGTTTTCCTTTAGGACTATGAACTCCCGTCCAATCCTTCACTCCTCGTATCGCTCGCGGTGATGATATTGAGAGTGCTACAACATCCACTGATTGCTCCTTCTTCATCATCATCGTCTCCATTTCTGGATTTCGTACAACTTCATCTGCATAAAGTACGTCTTCTATACTGTTCATCACTGTGTTCGCCAAACTCTGTAACGCCCTCGAATAGCTCTCGAGTACAGCGTGACCAATATCCTACACATTTCATAATCAGCAAAATCATCGGTTATACTTTATTACAAAAGGGGAGATTAGATATATTAGGGTTTTTGGATTTTGATCATACTTTATTGTACTCGATTTTGCTAATGTCGAGTGATGATTGTGGAAGTCCTGGGAATCTATGTTTCAGGAGGAGTAAAATGGTTTCTGCTCTTTCTTCAAATACTTCTCTTTTTTCTGAACTTACGCTTGAACCCCATGAAGATTTCAACTCTTTTTGATTCATCTTTCTCTTCCATATCACAATTGAAGCTTCTATTCTGTTCTTGAGCTCCATCACATTCTGATCTGATGATGTGTCCATGGAAGCTAGGAATTCTCCAGGATCAAAATACTCATCTGTAATGCTCTTGTAGATCGAATCTCCTAGGCTAGCTTTACCATTCTGTTGTGGAGATAGATAAATTCATAGATTAGGTAACAAATCATGAAGCCTGAAAGAAAGAAATTCTCAAAGATTACCTTGGGGAGAGTTTCGATGTAGGTTTCTGGGATCTCCATTTCTGAAAGAACTTGAGCATTAATGGCCATGGAAGCTTTAAGAACTTGATTGCAACATTCCTTTTGATGCTGCATCCATTTTCTTGTTTCATCTGAAAGACCTCCTTCAGGAACTTTAACACTTGGTAGCCACCATCTATCAAGTCTCTGGACACCTTTTTCAGATTCATCTGCATCCTTTGCCACATACCAGAATTCTTTCTCATCTTTGAAGTTATCTAAACAATCCTGAAATATTTATTTATATTAAACAATAGGGGCATTTTGGAATTTTAAGATGATAAATTTATGTAGGATTCATTACAATGAGCATGGCATCAAGCTTCTTTATGGCGGGGATGTTCATGAGGAGATCTCTTCGTTGTTGTGTGACCATAATCTGCAAAAATAATTATAAAAAAAATAAATAAAATAAGTTGAGGGATATAATTTTTATAAAATATTAAACACACACACAAAAACACCTAAAATACACATAGTTGACCTCCATATTTGATCCATCTTTTGCTTGTTGTTGAGATGGAACGAACTCAACGATGTTGTCTGTAACCGATAGGAGCCAATTAACTTCTTTTCTCCATCTCTTTTTCAAATCTTCGGGCATTGGAGCCAATTTATTTTGTTTTCCAAATACAGAAGCTGCAAAAATAGTCAAAGGGTTTGAGTCAATGTAACTTGTTTTTGTAGAAATAGCCAAAAAAAACCATAATATAAATGAATAAAAATGTATTAATTTGGAATTTAGAAAGAAAATATTACCGGCTAGATTTGTAATTGCATTCGATAGAGCCAAAGCCGATGAAACCCCGTTGCCATGACCCGACATATCTTCTCCCAAAAGCAACTTTGCAAATCTTTCCTTCATTTGTTCTATGTCTACCAAAAATAAATAAAACAAAAATCTTTAACAAATTCATCTCTTCCATCATTCGATGAAAAAAAATAGAAACCGTTGGTCACACACGCTACGACACGACAGGTTGTACTGTGTTTGACATGTATTGGACTGATACTGATGTTAACATGACAGAAATTGCAATTTGGTGTCTCGCCCCAAAAGGTGGGACGTGGACTACACGCTCATCATCTACAAAAGACGTAAATACCCTCGTTATCGAAAACTCACCAGAGTTGGGCCTTTTCTTGACCTCGATATGAGCTTCTTCTGGAACTTGAGCTATATTGCGTTTCGGTTCATCCATGCTTCTTGCTTTTTACAATGTTTATGCAGTTGATATGATCTGATGTTTATGAAAATTTGTGCATATCTATGGCATGATGGATGCTCTGAATCTGTTTGAGCTACTCTTTTGAAAACGAATTTTATCTATAGAAAAGTGAAATAAACCAAGAAAACTGAGAGAGAATTGGAGATTTAACATTTATGAGAAGTTTTGTTTCTTTCTTTGTGATTTTGTTGGTGTATCACGTTTTGTTGGAGGATATAAACGTGGGTGCATGTTTTTTTATTAAAGAATGTACAAAAAGAGTAATATTTTTTGGTCGGTTTTATTGGCTTAGTTCCTTCATGGCTAGCAGAAGGCGGGGGACCCAATATTCAAAGGTCAACTAAACTAACTTCTCTCCCTATTTTTGTTGACATTTTCTCTTTTTGGGATAAAAAGGTTAATATTACACCATAGCTTAACATCAGTTTGCAATTTAAATTGTTAATCGTTCATATGTATCAATATGCAACATGTTTTCTTTCTAATGTTTAATTAATCAGGAGAATTCATATATAACTTTCTTAAACATCACAATATCATGTTTATACAACATAATTACTAAAACATATTACCCTTTATAAACTTTCAATATATTTGATTTGTCGAAATCCTTATTTTTAACATTTTTAAACATTTTATAATCATTTTTAATCTTATTTTTTATCATTTGGTTGTTATACTCATCTTAGGAATCAAGGTTTAATATATCTTGTAGACCCTTCATACACTTTCAAAATATTATATTTACTCAAATTTCTGTTTTTAACAATTTTAATAAGTTAAAAAAAAACTATAAATAGTTAAATAATTAATTCCTACCGAAGCAATTCCACATTCTCGCCGTTTCATCGTTGAAGCTTGAAAGAGGTAGAGACCAATTTTTTTTTTCTTTATTTTCAGTATCGAACCAAATAGTAATTGAGCCAATAGAAAATGTAATTAGACAACTAAAGTGGCTTCCATGTGTGCAACAACTTTTATTGGTTTTATAAAGGATGTTATACTAAGGCCTAAGGACTTTCATGTATTTATTTACATTTAAACAGTATTTTGACATTAAAATCACATATTTATATGTAAAAATACATATTTTACATTGAGATGATGTATTTAAGAATAATACGGTTATAATATAAACAATACATATTTATACATAACAATATAGTTAAAATGTAAAAAACTTGTTTTTATACAAAAAAATGGTTTTTAAATGTAAAAAAAATATATATATTTATACTGTTTCAAATATAAAAAAAATACTTATATGGTTTTCAAATGGAAATGGTCAACAATGAAAGAAATTAGAATGATGTTCGATATAGAAAAAAATAAAGTATCATATTTGAAAAAAAAATAAAATCAAAATTGAAAAATAATGAAAATGTAGTGCCTTTTATGCAATTTTTTTTTTTAATTTTAACACATTATCATGTCACACTAGATAAATAACCAAAAAGTTTTATGTCAATATGTCACTTCACCAAACAGGATCGTTCACTATTAGGATAAAATGAATTTTACAATTGGACAATTTGGATTAAACTTTTTGGTTTGGATTTTTGGATGAGTTTTTAGTAAAACGTAATTATTATTTTGGGTTTTGGATTGGTTACGGTTTATAAATTAAAACCGAATAGTCCAAAAAAACCGAATAAGAGTTTATTATTTATTTATTTATATATATTTGTTTCAAATATACATCATTTAGTTATTTATTAATTTGCTAAATTGTATTTTTGAATAGATTAGAAATAATTATCCAATAAAATACTTCAATGTATACATTTCAAAAGATTTTATCTATAAAATATTGAATTATAATACATTTAATAGTTATTCATACTTTTAATTCTCACCAAACAATTTATTTTAAAGTTGATTAATATTCTGTTATATTTGTTTTTAAATGTTTCGCTTCTTAAAAACCGATTTTGGCTCATATAACAATAACAAGAAGGGGGCGGTGTTGATCTCGTTATGATGTTGTTGATGCCCCTCCACAACAGCCATAACGTTGTTTCTTGTACAAAAAACAATTTTGGCTCATATAACATGTGGTATGACATCGAGAATATAGTATTTTGTAAATGGAAATAGAAACGATGAAAGTGTGTGGAATTGCTTTGGGATATAGTTTTTATAGTTTCAATATATTAAAATTTATTAAAATAATAATATGGATAAATACGATATTTTAAAAATTAAAATTAGATGTATAAAATATTAAAATGATATAATAGTCAGTTGATAAAAATAAAAGAAATAATAAAGATTTAGAATGATTATAAAATGTTTTGAAATGTTAAGAACTGGTCTTTAAAGAAGTAAACCAAAACCGACGAATAAACTTTAAACGACCAATGACCGATATTACTACTAACAAAACAATGACGACGGTTACAATGCTTTTTCTATTAGATACTAGTTGCGCGACCCGTATGTTATACGGGTTGGATAAAATAATAAAAAAAAATTAAATATGAAGGTTTAAACAAAAATTTATTTAAATTTGAAATTTAAAATTTAAAATTTGAATTTAAAAGGAAATATATTAAATACTATATGAATTGTAATATTGTAATTTATTGGTTATTTTCAATTAAGTCAATTATTAATTAAGGTGTAAATATGATGTGTTAATTAAGAAAGATAAGAAAAATGAGAAAATGACAAATGGAAAAAATATTTATTCAAAAATACCACAAAATGACAAGTGTCAAAACTCATGAGAGATTGACATGTAGCAAAAAAACCTTCATTTATTAAGGAGGATATACTTTGTTTTTTGTTTTTAGACTTAAAAATGGATTACATTTTTTTTTTCTTTTTGTAATTCTTAAAATCAAAAGTATATAAATTTTCGGTTTTTTCAAGTTGGTTTCACAAACCATTTTAACAAAACCCGGTTCCAACCGATCCTATTTGATTCCTATCGATTATTAATATTTTTGATTTGAATAGATGCTGCCCAATTTGGCCCCAAACCGATTTAACTTCTACTGACCCAAATCGGATCCAGTTTTGAAAATGGTCCGATTCCAAAAAAACTCTTTGGTTTGTACACCTCTGGCTTTGAAGAATTAATTGAAGGAATTGATGACGCTTTATCTGTTTATCAACACATAATAATAATAATGTGGAGCCAATTTTGCTAGTCTAAATCTGAACATTTTAAAAGAAATTTTAAAGACTTATAACTTATTTGTGTATGATAAGGCTAATATTATGGACATAACTGACAAATGGGTTAGATTAGATGGGTCATTTAGTTCTAATGTTCGTAAAACAAAGACAATATCACAATTACATTTTACGAACTTTAAAATTGGGCCTTAAACCGGAGACTTAACGGTTTGTGACTGTATGAGACTATGAGTAGTGGTGAGACTTAAAGTTTGGGTACTAAATCTGACTTGAAGCAATAGTACAGGGATACGATTTGTAACTTTTGGGGTAAATAGCTGGAATCATATGATTAGGTACAGCTCATTGACCACCGGCCCCTCATAAAACATCACCCATCAAAGATTGTGCCTAAATTACATGACACAGTATCTATATATATTTTAGGGTTTAAATAACCATTTTTAATCGACACCTTTGCTTCTTACTCTTCCTCACAAATCACAAACAACAAACCCTCTGATTCTTCGCGACTACTACCTTGGTTTAGATTCACCTGATTCCAATTCAGATTTCAGTGTGTATGTGGGTGTATACAGTATAGCACCCACATACAAAAAAAAGTTACAGATTTTGTAATTTGAAGCAAAGTTTTAGAGTGAGAAAGTAATGGGGGACGAAAAGTTACCGATTAGCCGAGAGAAAGATCGGGAGCTTCTTATACCCGTCGCTAACACCGTCGATGACGCTGCCGCCGCTTCTTCAAAACCCTCTTCTTCTTCAACTTCATCATCTCATACCGCTGGTCGTGAGGTCTCTCTCTAACTGGTTTTAATATTTCTATGTATTTGGCTTAATTTTGTTTATGGAACTTTAGGATTTTAGATGATTGTGATGGGGTTTTGGTGGAATCAGTTGTATGATATATATAATTCGCAATTCTGTTTTAAGTTGACTAAATCAGTCATTGGTTTTTGAAACTTCTGAAAGTGCCCTAATTAGGTCTTTAGATTTGGGGTATCTATGTCATTGATTAACCAAATTGGCCATTTTCACACTGAATCTGGCACTCAATAAGCATGAATAAGAAATAATTTGTTCATAACTTCATGCTCCCACCTTGTTTGTAGAGAAAATGGTACATCAAATCCGCATGTTGACACAAACCTAAAATCAAGTACTAACTTAGTTTTCAGCTTCAAATAATTATCATAAACTTCTTTAAATCCACTATAATAATGCCTATATAAATCATAAAACACTATAAACAAACTTGTTTGATTTACATTTACACACACTATTACTTTTATGTAGACTTTCGGCAAAGTTATCAGGAGCTGGGCATCTAAAAAGTTTATGACAGGATGGTAAGAAACTAAGCACAAGTATCCTTTTTCAATTCAGACATTTTTTTTTCCACTCATTTATTGTTTTCTTTTAACCCTTTTTATAGTGTCATTTTATTACCAATGGCTATTACTTTCTACATTACATGGTGGTTTATACATTTTGTTGATGGATTCTTCTCTCCAATCTATGATCATCTTGGCATAAACATATTCGGTAAGTCACTCGATGATAACATATTCCAAAGATTTATCTCTATCATTCATATCTTCCTAACATAATTACAAATTTATATTTTCACAGGTTTAGGGTTTATAACCTCAATAACATTCATATTTCTAATTGGAGTGTTCATGTCATCATGGTTGGGTGCATCTGTTTTAACCCTTGGAGAATGGTTCATTAAACGCATGCCATTTGTTCGCCACATCTACAATGCATCCAAACAGATCAGTTCAGCCATTTCTCCAGGTAATTTTTTTTATAAATTTTAGGTCAAAATATATAAAAAACACACACACACAATCTTTATTTATTCATATGATATAGATCAAAACACACAAGCATTTAAAGAAGTTGCAATCATTACACATCCTCGAATCGGTGAATATGCATTTGGATTTATTACTTCATCAGTCACTCTTCAGGTATCAACACATTCTTTAATCTAATTATATTTATGATAATACCCAAACTACCCTTGTTCAATAAATGAATTTTTGTGACATAGAATTATTCGGGAGATGAGGAGCTATATACAGTATATGTCCCAACAAATCATCTTTACATTGGGGATGTTTTTTTAGTGAATTCAAAAGAGGTTATCAGACCAAATTTATCTGTTCGTGAAGGAATAGGTAAAAAAATAGCAATGTACTTTCATTTATATATATTTACAGCTCTTTTTATAGTTAGAACATTATTATACTTTTAGGGTTTTAGACTTTGGCCACAAGATTTTTCTATGTTTGCAGGTTTGGTCCTTGTGTAGAAAATAATTTACAAAAACTGTCCTTGTAATTTACAGAAAATGTCCCTGTGCAGTTTTTTTTTTTTACAAAAAAGGTCCATGTGTTTGAAAAATTTAGGTTTGAGACTTTGGCCACAAGATTTTCACGTGTTGGCAGGTTTGGTCCCTATTTAGGAAATAAATTGTAAAAACTGTTCCTGTAATTTACGGAAAAGGTCCTGGTGTGGATATTTTTACAGAAATGGTCCATGTGTTTAAAAGAATTACAAAAATAGTCCCTGTCTAATAGAAAACTGAATAGTAATTTTGTTTTTTTTGGGTATAGAAATTGTGGTGTCAGGGGGGATGTCAATGCCACAGATGATTTCAACAATGGATGCAAGCAGACCTAGAAACTCAGGGGAAATCTCAAGATATTAGATGCCCTTTTATTAATTGTACTCTTCAGATTTAAATGTGGTGTGACGATTTTACCCTTTCCAAAAGATAGTTGACGTTTATTTTTACTTTTTTTGTAAATCTGGAAAAAGGTGGTCGTTGTAGATATTCTTTTTTTTTTTTGAAATGACTTGGGGTGAAGTAAATAGGTAATGCACTTATGCAGTTTTTTTATGAATGTGTTTTGTGATTTTTTTTATATGACGTGGTTATTTACTTATTTAAACTGAAAGTTAAATGATTTTCGTAAAGCTATTCACTCGAATATTTTCGTAACACTAGAATTAATATGGATGTTGCAATATGTACTAAACTAAATTACATGAATATTTCTTTATTTGTATTTTTGGTTGAAAAAAAATGGATTTTTGAAAGTGTGGATTCCTTTTTGGGATAAAAGTTGAAGTTGTATTGATGAATAGATAGAAATTAAAATTGCTTGTGATAAAAATAAATAAATAAAGTTTTCTAAAACCTACATTGAAAGTGTATGTGTAAGGGTAGTTTGATAGTTGTTGACCGAGTCAGATATGTCATGGCATGGTTTAGCTGTGTTTGAAAACCATGTCGTTTGATTACACATGACCGACTAGTGTCTGTTATATTTTGTGATGAATAAAATGTATTTGTTTGATAAAACATTTGAATAAAATTATTGAATAGTTATACAATATATATGCACAATAGACAAAGCTACAAAATTGGTCCTTGTGGTATGCATTTTTTAAGAAAAGGTCCAAAACACTATTGATGATTCTTTTAAGCAAGTTTGTTTGTTGACCATCATCCGATAAAACTAAACACACACATACACACTTAGATCAATTTGATTTTGAAAAGCAAAACAAAAAACATAGCTTGAAGGTAAATGCTTACATATGTGTGTGCTTTGCTTCTACCCCCTCTCTCCTTGATGGAAAACATCACCAAACAAGCCAACATTACACATATACTACCTCTGCGGTGGAGATGCTTGGAGATGTTGAGGATAGTTCTAGGATAAGCTTGTTCGGTTCAAGGTATGGATGGTTCTTTGAATGAGGGTTCCACGAAGTGGGTTTTGGGGGAGAAGAAGTTGTTAAAGCATTATATGTTAATGGGGGATGTCTATTTATATATGGTAGGATTCGTCAGCCTTGCTCGACCATTTTATGTCCATGATCAGCCTTGCTCCACCATCTCACAAGCCGAGAACCAACACTATCGTGAATGTGCATTAATTCCACTCTTGTTATTCATGCAACAACTTTCTAACCAACCATCCTCACAATGCTTCATCATTATCGCCATCAAATACTAGTGTCGATGATAAAGGGTAGATCGATTTTCCCTAGATGGGAACCTAAGCCTTGGGTTAGACAAGTAATCGATGGAACCCTAGCTTCACTGAAAATGAGATAGAATGGGGAAATGGAAAGGAGAGAATGTGGTGTGGGCCCCATATTCATTGTTAATAAAACTTTAAATTAAATAGAAAAAAAACATAAAAAATGTATCATGAGGGCAATTTAGTCTTTTCATTTTTTTGAGGGACCAAAAACAACAAGCAAACTTGCTCAAAATGACCATCAATCCAAAAGTTTAGTGGTTTGGTCATTTTTCCTGAAAAAATACATACCACATGGACCATTTTTGCAGTTTTGTCTACAAAACAAACGTTATACAAAATCCAAATTATACATAAATAATTACAAAGTCTATAAAAACAATGATTATATAGATGAAACAAACAACACCAAACTACTTCTCTAAATGTGATACGGATACATGGAGGTTGATACATAAAGGTCGGAATACATTAAACACCTTGTGATTGGCTTTAAAAGATGGTTCTTCTTACTTTCAAATACTATATGGCATAATCAATACAACACATTTTTACATTAGATTTCAAGCTATATATGTGCAATAATTACAAACGAAGAATGGTCGGTCCACCTCCATTCCCACAATTATCACATGGAATGGGGATTCCCAACTATCATGTAAAATTATAACTATAACATAAAAATAATATTTATTCAAGACATTGAGCTTAATATTTATAAAGAGACACCCTTGCCAACTCGTAGCTGATAACGACTCTCATGATAAAAAGTATAACTAGTTAAAGCTAATTTTAACAACTAAAGAGATCAATAAGTAATTTAACTTCATGAAATTACTTGGTATCATTCAACATTTGAATTTTTAATGGAACATTCAGCTAAAAGAATACATGTAACGAAGAACAAACACATTAACTTTAATAAAGATTGGCATTCATAAAACAAGAGTTGCTATTTTAGAAAATGCATAAACATTAGCATCTAGTTTCAAAAAATACAAAAACATTAGCATCTTATTTCAAAAAATACATGACCATAACATTTAATTTCAGCATATATATAACATATAATATGACTTAAGAAAAAACACACACACAAAATAATGAATGATTGCTTACCGGAGTTGCAGGAAGAAGGTGTTGGTAGAAGAGTGACGGAGGAAGGTGTTGGAGAGGAAGAAAGTAGAGGAGGAAGGCGACGATTGGTCGATTGGTCGATGCAATTGTTTGATGTCGTAACGAATGTAGGTCACTGGCGAATGGTGAAGGACAACGGTGTAGTTGAGCGGGCGAAGGGGTGGCTGAGGAATGTTTATGGTGGACGCTAATGTTTATGGTGGAAGCTCTCGTTTGATCAGTTGAAATATGGACCCAATAATCTTTTGGGAGGACCCAATAAGAGATAAGAGGTCGTTGGACCAAGTAAGAGGATAAATTTGGTGGTATTAACGCTCTTATTGGAACAGATTAGATATAACCTCTTACTAGACCCAGTAAGAGGTAAATCAAACAATCCCTAAGCCTGGAGGTAGTGGTGTCACACTCTTCTTGCTTCCACATAGGTGTTTCATCATTTTTTGCCACAACTCTTAAACATCTTGTCATTTAGGGGGTGGTTTGCGATGTAACAAGTTTTTTTTCTTTTATTTAAATAAACTACTTTATATGAAAACTAAAATTTTCATTAACTTGAAATGGAAATTACAATAAAACTTAAACACTATAAAAAGAAGACACGTGGATAAAAATATGAAACATGAAACATATCAAAATAAACCCTACGTATTATTTATTTTTTTTGCAATCTACTCATTGGCCTTTAACGACAATTTTCTCTCCTCTTCGGGATAGTGACTCACATCTTTCACTAAGAGTTTCATGTCACGGGCTATTTCATTTTCTTTTGCAACACTCAAGTATAAATCCAAAGTAATTTTTAAGTTTTTGAACATGCTCTTCATTTTATTAACATCGCTCGAACTACTTACGACCCATTTACCTTTTTGTTTTGCTTGTTATCTTCCTATTGGACGACTAGGTCTTGGGATGTTAATAGGATTGTCTTCTTTGACGTCTACCCTGGCATGCGCATCCGACGATTGGCTATGGGTGGTTTCAGATGTTTTAGTTCATTCAGAACCACCATATATGATTCCAAAGTTTTTTTATATCACTCCATTTTCTTATGTTTGGGTTGAGGTTGATCGTTTTTGGGATCAAAATCCGTTTCAGGTATGATATGGTGTTGCGATTCGGATTATAAATGGGATGGGGTTTGGTATTGGTTTTGGGATTGGGTTTGGAATTGGGGTTGGGGTGAGTTTGGAATTGAGTTGGGTTTCTTGAATGGGATAAAATCATTTTGGGATTGGAATAGAGGTTGGTATAGGAATTGAGGCTGTGACTAGGATTAGGATTGGAATTAAGCTTGGGTTTGGTTACGATATGGATTGTAGTATGGACCGAAATGGGGATAATGGAAAGTATGGGGTGAAAAATAGGGCGGTTCATTTGAGAATGGTAGAAGATGGACGATGAAGGGTTTGAAGTGGTTGTATTTTGTGTATTCTTATTGTTTCTTCTTGGAGTTTTTAGGTTGGATGAGATTTACACCAAATAAGAAAAATGTTTGAGTAAAATATGGAGAATATTGAAGGTTGATGTGTGATAAACTTTTTGATATGTGTTAGTATTTTTATTGCTTGAATGAAGGTTAAAATTTTGAATTTTGGTTGAAAAAACGGATAATTTTTTGGAAGTGGGTAATTTTTTTGAATTTTGGTAAATTGGGTACACTCTTTCCCATCCTCTAGCCGTTATCAAGAAGGACCGAAGAGCTCAGCATGCTAAACTCACGGCCCGAGGTGCGTCGAGTCCACTTCAGCAATGTTGATGCCAAATTCCATAGCCCAAATGAATAACTTGATATCATCAAACATTTGATCATGTACATTAAGTACAAAGTTGCAATATAAAAAAGATATTTTGTCTTCAAATCGACCTTTGTTTAAAGACAATCAAACAAAGGTAATGTTTGATTATGTAAACTGGATGGAGAAAGAGCAAAAAGTTCTATGTTTTGTTATTTGATAAATTACAAATAATAAAATTGAAAAACGTGTAAATAAAACAAAACAAATAAATAATCAAGTTTTTTGGTAATTCGAGATCGTTTAAGGTCTAATAAAGATATTCATGTACTTTTAGTTTTTATGAAAAATTTGCATGCATCCATGATAATACAGTGGTGAAAACATGTCTTAAAAAACCTCCAAAACTTTGAAAAAAATATATGAAATGATTTTTATACTATATGAAAATCATTTTTTTCTAGGTTTCCTATCCGCTTTCAGCCAGCCAGTTCCAACCTTCCATATGCAGTCGACTTCAAATCAAATTGGTTTCTAACCCCCAAACAGTTTTTATGCATCTTTATATATAAGTGTTTATTAGGTCAACAATGGCCTTTGGTCTATTTACTTCAAATAAGTTTTAATCGACTTGTTATTTAAATGTCACTTGCATAACGCATACAATCTCAATATACTTTGTTACAAGTAACACCACATTTTGCCTTGCAGTATAAATGAATAATTACGTAAATAGACTTTCGATAGAGGACTATTTAGGATAGATAGCCTTTAGGATAGATAGCCTTGATAAAATTTATAATAGCTGTAAAGGCAAACTCGTACATACATAGAACGCCAAAATCTGACTTCGTATAAGAAAGTTATGATTTTTAGAAGTTTCAGCGTAGCAGTGTGCGACACACAAATTGAATTTAAGATCGGTTGATTGTTAACCAAAACAATCTAAACGAGAGTCGAAGATCTCGTGGATACCAATCTATCGATATAAGGAACATCGAGAACATTGTTCGTATGAAAAAGCTATGAATTTCGCAAGAATTCTAACAACCTAAACCGGTCTAAATATGGATGTTAGTTAGAGTAAGAATTAGTTGTTGAGACCTAAAGGAAAGTTGTAGATCTCGTCAAGAAGATTATGTGGATATAAAGAACGTAAAAAAACGTAGCTCGTATGCGAAAGTTATGGTTGTCCGACGATCTGCGAGAAATCGCCTATGTTGATGACGTGGCAGCACCGAAGTGTGCCATATGGCAAGGCCAGCCACTTGCTCCTCCAAGAGACAAGTCAGCATAGAAAGATACGGGTGTGACATGTGGCTCCATAAGAGTGTGACACGTGTCACATTCTAGAAGAAGGGGATGTTGGCTTATCGGATTGTGACATGTGGCGGCGTCTAAGTCGAGCCAACATAGCGGGGATGCATGACACACCTCTTACCATGTGTGGCACATACTGGGTGCAGGGCTATAAATAGTTTTCGAATCCCACTTTGTTTCTCACCCAAATTCCTCCAAAACACTCTCGAACCTCCAGATTTCTTTAGGTCCAATTTTAGGGGTTTTTATTGGTCGGTAGCGGGGTTCTAGTACGTCAGAGGGTCCGATGTGACATCCCCATTTTCTCTGCCAGAAAAGACCATTTTATGCTTATTTTAAAATCATAGTTTTTATTTGTAAATGCGGAATTCGTCCTATAAAATATTCCCGAATGAATGCTTCTCATTGATTTTTTAAAAACTCTGGACGTCACAACTAATACAAGAAGCATAAGCATAAACGAAGAATTATAACAAATATGGTTCCTCAAATGTCTCATTAGATCCAGGCATCATCAATAGTGTACTTTATTACTATTTCTTGTGATACAAAGATACTGAGTGGGTCAAGTTGGGAAACCTATGAGATACACAAGGTTTTCAACCCACAATAATACAATTAATATGTTTAATTATCAAACGATTAACCCAATTACCCAATCCATTTTTATGATCTATTCTTCCATAAGGTTTTATCCTAAGGGTTGTCTTAGTCTTTGTTACTGACAATATTGTTTATAGGGATTTATTTGCTACACGTATCAGTAGGTTATAGTACATTAAATGGACATGAAGTCCATCGTTGTCGGTGTGTATAGGCATGAAGTCCATAGCTGCCAGTGATTATCTAATAGGCACTAAGTCCATAGATGTCAGTGATTATCTAATAGTCACTAAGTCTATAGTTGTCACCAATTATCTAATATGCATGAAGTCCATCGCTACTAATGATTACCTAATAGGCACTAAGTCTATAGCTGCCAGTGATTACCTAGTAGGCACTAAGTCCATAGCTGTCAGTGATTACCTAATAGGCATTAAGTCCATAGCTGTCAGTGATTACCTAATAGGCATTAAGTCCATAGCTGCCAGTGATTACCTAATAGGCACTAAGTCCATAATTTCCAATTCATCTCAATTTATCATCACCTACTTGTCTTTACTTATCTATCATCATCTATTTATCATCTCTTATCTACCCTCTCCTGTCACTATCCAATGTATATTTATAAGCATATAATACTTATATGACTAAATCAATTTAAATATCATCTCCTATTATTTTGTCTAACACATGACATTCTCAACACAAATAATAAGCACATAAGCATGTAATTATCTGGATACTTCATATATATGTGTAAGATGAAAGTAACTATACACTCACTTGACTTAGGTAGGTGACTGGTGATCTGGGCAGAGTTTCGCCTAACACCTTAGATATTTCCCTTGAACGTCACACAAATGTGACTAAGACAAAGTTTTAGTCTAACAATCTTGGTGACTAACAATAGTCTAAATCCTCACTAATCCCAATTTCTACATCAAGATCTATCAAGTAAGTATAAACCATGCAAGACAGTTGGGAGGCAGAATCATTCCGGCATATAGTTTTTCTGAAATCTAACAACCAAGCCAAAGTGACCATTCTAGACACATCTCCCGTAAGTACATCAATCACTATAATGACATGGAATTATTGATAAATCTTATTTATAGGTTCATAATAACGAATATGACTTATAAATATAAATTACACTAAAATAAGGATGAGTGTAATTTAACTTACAGAGATTTCCTAGACAAAAGTTTGAAAACTGCACCGGCAAAGCTTCTACTTACTAAATACTACTACTTTAGGGATAGTTGGGCTTCGCCGCAGACTAGAACTAAGGGAAAATAAGGTAAAATCGAAAGCAACTCGAGAGAGAAGAACTTGGGAGGCGTGGGAAGATAATAAGCCAATATAGGCTATTTATAGGCGATTTTTTTGGGTGTGTGTTAGATGCATTTTATATGCATCTTTTAGCATAATTTCCTACGTATCTCATTATAAAAATCTAACTAATTCCCGATTATTCTTATGTATTTCGTGTTTCATGATTATTATGTAGAATGCTCATACTGCTCACGTTTGTTATGACTTTTCAGGGCTATTTGGAACACATGGATGATTGTGCAAGTTCGGGATGCGTTTGTGGATGCTTAGGAGCGTAATTGGAGTCTAGACCAAGGAAGGATGCCGGGAAATGATCGAGATCTACTTGGAAGGAGGAACGACAAACAAAAAGAGCCAAAAAGCCTCATTTGTGATCGCATGTTTGACCTTACGATTGCAGGTTGGGTCGTAGGTTGCCATCGAGGTTCCAACGAGTCACAAAATTCATCATATGAGAAAAAAGAGAACCTGTGATCGCAGGTTGGTCAAATTGCCTCAAAATAGCAACATACTTCATTAAAGAGTCTCGTGACACATTTTTGGTGATACATGCGATCGCATGTATACCCCTTTGCGATCGTAGGTACATCGTTTTGACAGCTAGACGTATAAATACTGCCCCATACTCTTCCAGTAACCCTAATTGGCGATTCCTGGTGATTCAGAGGCGATTTTCAGAGGTTTTCAAGTGAAGAACGCAGATCTAAAGGAGACGATTCGATTCAAATCCATAGTTTAGTAAGATTTATTGTTTAGATACTATTTCCACTATTTGTAATCCGTTTTTAGCCATGTCAGGCTAAAAACTCAGATTTCAATTTCGCAAGACGTAACTTTTTCATATGATTAATCATTAGGCACTATGTTTGACTATGATTACTGTTTAGTTTGATAAGTTTTGTGTTAAATTGAATGTTTGATGTTGATTTCAGTTTCTGTTGGCCACTTAAATTGTTTGTGATTTATTCTAGTCATCTAATTGTTTAGATCCGTAATTGTCTAGATTAATTAGTAAAAAGTGACAAGTATTAGATTAATTATGAGTTTAGGGCTAACTCTAATATGAACTGATCAAACAAGTTTTAACGCCTCCGAACTTATGAGAGGTATTGAACTTTACTGGGAATTACATTGTGTCTAATGCAACTTTTCTTTGTTAATCAAGAGCCTGTTTGGTTAATTTAGTAAAAAGTTAGGTTTAACTCAAAGATCTTATTTTGATTAAACAATTTTTGTAATATAGGTCATTAGAGCTTGTTAATGAACCTAAGTACCAGTTTGAACAAGTGCATAGTTAAATATTGTGTTGAGGGTTAATTATATGATTAGGGGTGTCAACGCGAAACTAGAATTCTTTTCTTTATTTGAATTTATGTCACTTTAATTTTAGTCATTTTCTTGTCATTTTCGATTTCTAATAGTTTAATTTTCCTAAACAATTCCCCCTTTTATGTTTATCGCATTCATCAAGAATTAGATCACATCTTACGCAAAGAGGTGTAAACATTAGGACGTGTCCCTGAGGATCTGACCCTGCTTACATGTACTACCTGTTAGTGCAATAAAGCAGTTTATTTATTATTTTTATTTGTTTAAATCGTGTACGACAACGGTATTAACAAAGTGGCGTCGTTGTCGGGGACACGGTAAAACACTAATAGTTTTATGCCAAGATCTTCACGTACATGTAATCTGATTTTTGATCCAGAGATTGAGAAGACTGTTAGGAAGCTAAAGAAGGAAGCAAAACTTCGAAAGCAACAAACAGGAACCTCAACCTCACCCATACCACAAGACACTCCCTTTGTGGAACGAACCTGAACACTCATTTCAACCTTTTCCGAAAGCACCACCTACCTCACCCGTTAACAGCCCGTTCAAAACATACTCATCATCATCTTCAAAAAAACCCGAACTCACAGATTCTTTTGAAACCGAATCAGAATTCATCATGAGCAAAAACGGAGATGAAGCTGAAAAAACTCTCCGTGAGTGGGCAACATAAGAGGTTACCCAGCAACCCTTGTGTATCACCTTTCCAGAAGCTCGAAATTTTAAGCTCAAATCCGGTTTAATCCATATGCTATCCCTATTTTGAGGCCTTGAGAATGAAGATCCTCATAAATTTCTCAAGGAATTCCATGTTGTCTGCTCTGGAATGAAACCCCATGGAGTTACTGAAGACCAGATCAAACTCAGGGTGTTTCCCTTCTCAGTTCAAGATGCAGCAAATGAGTGGTTATATGACCTTCCATATGGCTCAATAACAAGCTGGAATGAACTCGCCAAGCTCTTCCTAGAAAAATATTTTCCTGAGGTGAAAGTGTCAAATCTACGCAGAGAGATTTTTGGTATAAAGCAAGGCAAAAGAGAAGCTCTCCATACTTATTGGGAGCGATTCAAGAAGTTGTTAGTCCGATGCCCACAACATGGCATTGGTGATTATCAGTTGTATCAGTGTTTATGTGAAGGATTGATACCTATGGAGAGGCGACTAATAAATGCATCTAGTGGAGGGTCACTTTCACACATGACACCAACAGAGATCAGGGAATTAATAAAGAAGTTGGCCAATGAGTCAAAACATTCAACAACTGAGGAAGAGTGGTACCCAGACCATCCAAGAGGAGTCAAGGAGATGAGTAATGCCCACCTGAAATCTCAGATTTTAGAATTGACTAAAGTTGTCCTTTTGTTGACAAAAGAAAAATGTGTAGAGCCAAAGGTCAAACCTTGCGGGATCTGCAGCAAAACCGGTCACCCAACTGATATGTGCCCAATACTTCAAGAAGATAATGAATCTGTGCAAGCTATGTAAGGATTTCAGCAAAGGCCATTTGACCAACATCGCAAAAACCAAACTTGGGGAGGGACTCAAAATAACAATTTCCAGCCAAGAACTCAACAGAATTTTCAGCAAAGAAACCAATATCAAGCTCCACCCGGGTTTCAGCAATCTTTTCAGCAAAATCAGCACCAGAGTAATTTTCAACAACCACTTGTTCAGTCACAAGCTAGTAGTTCCGTCATGTCTGTAGAAGACATAGTTAAAAGTCTTGCTACCAGTACCCAAGCTTTCCAGAATGAAACAAAGTCCAACATCAAAAATCTGGAACAACAAGTATCACAACTCGCGAACTCCATGAGCAAACTAGAAGCACAAACCCAAGGAAAATTCCCATCTCAGACTGAGAAAAACTCAAAGCACAATGCTTGTGTTGTCACCCTTAGAAGTGATAAAAACTACAAAGGACCAGGTCAGCAAGAAGATGAGGAAGAAGAGATCGTAGTTGAGCAAGAATCTGAGGCAACTGAAGAGGTGCAAAAAAAAGATGGACCTGTTGAACCTGAAGTAAAAATTACCCCTCCTCCTTTTCCCTCAAGACTGAAAAACACGAAAAGGAAGATAAAGATATTATGGATTTCTTTAGAAAGGTTGAGGTAAATATTCCCCTTCTTGATGCAATTAAGCAACTACCTCGATATGCTAATTTTTTAAAAGATTTGTGTACTTCAAAAATCAAATTAAAAGGAAACGAAACAGTTAAAGTAAGCGAGAATGTTTCAGCTGTTTTACAAAAAAAGGCTACCCCCAAAATGTAAGGATCCAGGAGTATTTACTGTTTCTTGCAAGTTGGGGAACCTTTAAGTGCCAAGAGCTATGTTGGATTTAGGAGTTTCTATAAATGTTTTACCATATTCAATTTTCAAAACTATCGAGGTAGGGCCTTTAAAAAGAACAGGAGTCATCATTCAGTTAGCTGATCGCTCTCTGCTATACCCAAAAGGTGTACTGGAAGACGTTTTGGTTCAAGTGAATGAACTCATATTCCCAGCTGATTTATATGTTTTGGATATGGGAGATGACGACTCACCAAACTCAGGTTCCATTCTTTTGGGGAGACCATTTTTAAAAACTGTTAGAACCAAAATAAATGTTTATGATGGAACCCTTTCAATGGAATTTGATGGTGAAGTTATCAACTTCAATATTTATGATGTCATACGTTACTAGATGATGTTTCAGCCCTTAATTTCATCGATGTAATTGAACCATTATCTGCAAAATATTTTGAGATTGCTAACCGTGAGTCACTATCATTAGTGCTCCACAGAAATTTGCCTATTAATGCAGCTCATGTTATATCAGAAAATTATGTGGTTGGTAGAGAAGTTCAAGAGATGGCAACTCATATGGACCAGCAGAGAAAGTTGAGGTATGGTACCCAAACTCTTAAATTACCAATTTCTAACTCCAAAATTTTTCCTTCTGTAGTGCAAGCCCCCATCTTGGAGCTAAAGACACTTCCAGAGCACCTAAAATATGCATATCTTGGGGAAAAAGAAACATTACCAGTTATCATATCCAACAAACTGTCAGAAAAAGAAGAGTTAGAGCTGATTAAAATGCTGAAGGAGTATAAAATCGCAATTGGGTGAACTATTGCAGACATTAAAGGACTCAGCCCATCTCTATGCATGCACAAAATTCGGATGGAAGAAGATTATAAGTCATCGTGAGAAGCCCAACGCAGATAAAACCCACCAATGATGGAGGTGGTTAAAAAAGAAGTTATGAAGTTACTGGATGCTGGGATGATATACCCAATTTCTAACAGCAAATGGGTCAGCCCAGTTCAAGTTGTTTCTAAGAAGGCTGGAGTGACAGTGGTAGAGAACAAAGAAGGAGAGTTGGTTCCAACTCGGGTTCAGAACGGATGGCGCGTGTGTATTGACTACATAAAATTAAACGCAGCCACCCAGAAAGATCATTTTCCTCTCCCATTCATAGATCAGATGCTAGAGAGGCTTGCTGGAAAATCCCACTACTGCTGCTTGGATGGATTTTCAGGCTTCCATCAGATTCCAGTTTGTGACAACCTGAAATTTATTCTGTCACTGTAACCCATTTCCGCTAATAAAATAATTTTTTATTATTTTCGTTAACAATTGGGTTAGGCAAATAAATTAATATTTTATTTTGTTTCATAAGTGTTGAAAGGAAATAAAAACACGTGTAGCACCCTCAAAATTATTTGGGAAAAATTTTAGTTTACGACTAAGCCGAGTTACGACCATTTAATCGGGTAAAATTTTAAACTCCGTTTAACGTCGGTATGGGGTGGATCCCCACCTGGCCGCAACTCAAGCCCTATATAAGGGTTGAGTGCCTTTCAGTTGAACCTTTTCTCACTCCTAGAAGCTTTCTCTCTCTACTCTCTCTCTCTCTCTACAAGTGGGTTTTGGCAAAGAAACACCTCATTCAAGCTCCAAAACCGTAAGTAATCCTTCCTAGCTTGTTGTTTAGCTTTGCATCCATGAAAATTCGGGATTTAATCACCCAAATACCTTAAAAACTCGAGTTTACGGTTGGGGAACACCTCCCAAAACCGTGAACTCCCATAAGGGGGTTTTGAAGCCCCAAAATTCCTCCAAAACCTTTCTAATACTTATCTATGACTTAGGAACTTGCATGCATGAAATAAGAAACCCAAAATCGTGTCTTTAAGGGAGTAAACATGAGTTTATGGTCCATGAACATTCATGAACCATAAACACCAAAACCGTAAACACCATAAAGGGTGTTTTGGTGTCCCTAACTCCTTCCTTAGCATGTTTAATGGACTAGAAACTTATATGAATGAGCCTAGGACCACAAAATACAAAGGAAATGTTGTGCCCAAGGGTTTACGGCCGTAAACCCTAGTGTTTACGACCGTAAACTCCCAAGGAGTGGTCCAAGGACCGCAAACTCCAAGGGAGTACCCTTTTGAACCCTAATCACTTCCCAATACCTTTGTTTTGACCTTAGAGCCCTTCCTAGTGATGCAAGAGACCTTTAAACACACAAACTAACCATTCCCATGAGTTTACGACCGTAAACTCATGGGGGAGGTGGTCTCTTAACCGCAAACTCATGTTAGGATAGTCACTTGAAGTGTAAACTCCATAGTGAGGCCATACACTCTATGAAAGCAACCCCTAGCACTCCTTGCACTTGTAGCAAAGTGTTCTCATGCACTAAAGGGCTTTTACTTACTAAATTGATGATAAAATGACTAATTAGACACCATCATGTACCACTATATGTTACATAGGATTCGTGGGCGTGTTCAAGTCCTCACTTGACACCTAGCATCCTACCCGACATTCCATCCACTCCACTTGCTGCAGGTGAGTTCATACCCCTTAATTAACCTTTCAAATGTTTCAAAATGCTTTTATGGGGGGAATACAAGTGGAATCCAACAATTTATAGTATCAATCACACGTGATTTGTAGCTTACAATCATAAAGGATATGTATACTTTTAACCGTTTTGCCATCAAAACTGCTTTCAATGTTTTCAAATTCATTTACATGATAATTTGTTATAAAAACTATTTTCAAATTCTTTGAAAACTTCTTATGTTTCTAAAACATATTCACACCAATATATTTATATAAGTAAGACTTGAAGGACTCAGGACTGATAGCTCACCTTATTTCCTGTTCTTGTTTGATTGGGGTCTTAGGGTAATTTGTTATCTGTCCGACTGTCGTTGAATTCTTAGTTATATATTGTACGTATTTGTGTTGGATATGAATACCTTCACTCAGTTCAATACTTATGAGTATCCAAGAATGACTGCAACATGCTAGTTAACTATAATAGGTATAGTTAAGGTTTACCACTCCTCACTACCATTGCTATGATACTTACCACGGTTAGTGCTATTATGAGTCGCTACATGTTAAGTACTATACAGGAAGAATACTATATGTTATACAAAAGAACACTAAATACATTATACTGAGTAGCACACTATACACTAATACAAGAGAACATACTAAAACAGAATGTGAGACACTATCTCTCTATACGACACTTTACTGCGCCTTCACCGTGTAACCTTAGTCTCCTGGAGGGAGAGCGGGCTCTACGTGTATAGATCTATACAGGGCGGACACTCACACATCCCGACTTCTAGCTACAGTCTGAGCCGACTAGGCCCAGGGATGATAACATGCTACCACACTACGTATGACCTGGAGGGTCATGATACATTCAATCGCCTGTCCGCCTGGTTACATACAGATTCACATTCGGAACCCTAAATTAACAAATTATGAATTAAAGGTAAAGTAGACTCCCCGGGGTGTATTAAATACATATTGCTTCCTAGAGTCTGCGGTTAATTACCATCCAGTCGGCAGTAACACTGCTGGAATAATACATTATTTCCCCATTTACTTTGTTCTAACGAAGTCCAACTATATTCTTATAGTAATTAAGAGTCTAATTGGGAAAACTTTTACATACTCAAAGGATCAAACCTAAAAGTAACCAAGTCTTGGTAGAAGACTACATTTATTAGAAAATATAGGATTTTCTAGAGATTCACACTATTTTCAAACATGATAACAACTTTCATGTTACATGATTGTAAACACTTTTATAAAAGAAATGACACTAAGTCCTTATGAACTCACCAGCTTTATGTTGATACTCGTTTTCAAAATAACTTGTATTCTCAGACCAGCAATAGACAGGTACAGATACAGCTTTTGAGAAGACGGAGCGCATACAAGACTCCTCTTTATTTTTTATTATACTTTTTGGTGTCTACAAACTGCACAGAACACGCTTGTATTACAATTACTATATTAATGAAGTGGATGTTGTTGCTTGTTCTTACTATTATGCATTGTTATGATACTGTACATGACGTCCTCCACCCCAGAACGTATTCCGCCGTTCTCGGTTTTGGGGTGTGACAAATTGGTATCAAAGCATTGTTTATAGTGAATCAAGTATATCAACCCATAAAAGATATACGAACTATAAACACTCCGGGACTAAAACACTTTGACCAAGAACATATACTTTTAAATACTAAAATATTTAACTAAGTATATATATATATATATATATATATATATATATATACATATCCATTAATACAAAGGATCAATATCATACTAGAACAGAACAAAAGTATTAAGATTGTTGGACAACACAATTAGGCTTAGAGACATAGAATCACATCAGGGCAGATGTAGCCTGATCAACTACATTTTCCTAGGAGTGACTAGCATGTGCCTAAGAGTGATTGTGATGTTGCAACAAGTCTAAAAACTTACCCACACTACCACAAGAACGTTAGAACAAGAATACTATAGGAGTATTCTGCATTCTATTAACTGCATACGTGAGAACTAAAAGGGTCGTTACTAGTAGGGCAATAGTTGCTAAGTGGGTACACCATGGTTAGATGTGACTAAGGCGCTATAGACTTAGAATTTGTGATCTTTGCTCCATTTCCTGTTCTTGTTTGATTGTGGACTTAGAGTTAGGGTCACTTATTCGAAGGTCTATCCTGCTACGGTTACATGTAATTGGTATGCACTATGCAAGTATTGGGTCGGCTAATAACGATCATCTTATAAGTAATCTAGATTAGTACGTCTATTAACCTTTCTTTCCCCCATTCTCGCGTAAATAGCATGGTTGGCTTCCACCATCCCGACGATCCATACTATCCAAACCAAGGCATTAGAGGATGGCTCGAGGAAGAGTTAGAAGATGATCACCCGATCCCTTTGGATGATCACTGTGCAGAAGGCTTTCCGGATAGCTTCGACTCCGAACCAGAAGTCAGCAACCTGCTCCCAATAGCTCCGAACCCTAACCCCCGTCCAGCATTTCGAGGTCCCACTCCCATGTGGGCAATAACCTTGAACCGATGGAGCGATGAACAGGGTCAGCCTTTACCTTTCAACGGAGACCGAAGCTTCTACAACATAAGAGATGGAGGTTCGGCGGACCGAGTCTTGCCCATCATGGTCTGAAGAATTGCCAGGAACATCGAGCAAGGTCAAGCAGCCATTGGCAGAGTTGTGGAGGTTGATGCCTACTCTAACCTTAACACTATCCGTATCCGACAGCTGGAAGAAGCTATAGATAGGACTAGAATGACCAATGAGGCTCTGCAACAGCAGCTAGCTGCATCCCAAGCCGAAGTCAGGGAACTCCGGGCGCGTCAGAGAGCACAGGAATGACATCTTCAAGAAGTTGTGCACCAACTGGCTGATCTGAGGGTTCGCCCCATGGATACCCGTCGCCAGTAAAAGATGTCCACTTATCTTCCTCTTTTGTTTGAGGAATAGCATTTTCTTTTCTATGCTCGGTAGAGCACTTGTCTGTAAACATTTCTAACTCTGAAAGTACTTTACATAGACTCCTAGACTGCCAACATTTTCCCTTATGGTTTGATGTAAGACCTACTGCTAGGTCACTTTTCCCGAACTCATATTACATCATTAATACCAGTAATATTGGCAGTTACCTACTCTGTTGCTATGACTCTACCTGATGGTTGGACTATGTCGATTTAGTCCATGAAACACTCTCATCATGTTTTGCAATTGATTCTTATTATTGTCATCATCTCTATAAACTTTCAGTAAAAGATGCCTCCCCGCAAGCACCCGAACAGAGGCAGACCTGCGACTCAAACTCCACCTCCACCACTTCCTCCTCCGCAGTTTGATCCGGTGCTGTTTCAGACAGCTGTGACAGCAGCTATGGCCCAAATGAATTCTGGCGATGCAAGTGGAGCCGGAATGGGCACCAACTCTAAACATGGTGAAATCCACGCACGTACGCAGGGGTGCACATATAAGGATTTCATGAACTGCAAACCGGTATTCTTTAATGGAACCGGAGGAATCCTTGCTTTGTCCCAATGGATCGAAATAACTGAAGCCGTCTTCGAAATGTGCTCATGCCCCGAAGAAAGTAACATAATTTCGCTGTTGCCACTTTCACTGAAAGGGCCCTGACATGGTGGAATGGCCATGTCAATTCACTCTCTTTAGTAACAGCCAACGCCACGGGCTGGGATACACTGAAGGACCTGCTGAGAAGGGAGTACTGCCTTAGAGGTGAGGTTCAGAAACTCGAAGAGGAACTATGGAACCTCAAGATGAAAGGGACAGACATAGTGACTTATACGGCCAGGTTTTGCGACCTGGTAGCTATGTGCCCTAACATGATCCCTTCTGAGAGCAAGAAAATTGAACGATACATCTGGGGTTTAGTGCCCCCGTATCAAGGAAACGTTGTATCTTCACATCCTACAACCTTTGACAGCGCCAAGGAATTGGCCCACAGGTTGATTGATCATGAATTTCCTTCCACTCCATCAACAGCAACAACAACTGCCAATGCACCGACCAAGACATCCGACAACAAGAGGAAGTCGTGGGACAAAAAGAAGGACAAGAAAACTCAATCCTCTTCCAAAAACAACAGATTGTGGCTGTCCATGCTGCCACCACTCCTGCTACCCCTGTACCAGCAAAATCCTATGTTGGAAACCTGCCTAAGTGCCCAAAGTGCCCCTTCCATCATAACGGCCCCTGCCGTGAAATGCACTGCACTAATTGCGACCGGAAGGGCCATACAACCCGGTTTTACAGATCTCCACCCAAACCCATTTCTCATGTCGCCGGCTCGGGAGTAAGCCAGGCCTGTTATGGCTATGGCGAAGTAGGGCATTTCAAGAAAAACTGCCCAAAGGCTGGGAATGCGGGAGGAACAGGGAGACTACTTGTTATTGGCCACAATGAAGCGGTAGCAGACCCCACAGTAGTCACAGGTACGTTCCTTCTTGATAACTCTTATGCTTGTATCCTATTCGATAGTGGAGCAGAAAGAAGTTTCGTGAACCATAACTTTAGACAATTACTTAAGCAATCCCCACAACCACTAAAAGAAACATTCGTCGTAGAAATAGCTAATGTAAAGACAGAGAGTTCTAATGAGATCTACATAGGTTGTACCCTCACGCTAGATAATCATTCGTTTCCAATCGACCTTATACCCGTATCGATCAAGAGTTTCGATGTCATTGTGGGCATGGACTGGTTGAGTCTCCATCGTACTGATATCATGTGCTTCGAAAAATCCATTCGCCTAAACCTACCGAATAACGAAACTTTGTTAATCTACGGAGACAAACCCAGTGCGAGTCTTCGTATCATCTCGAGTATTCAAGCCCAGAAGTACTTACATAAAGAATATCATGCGTTCCTTGCACACGTTGTCGACACGAGCCAGAAAACGAAAGATCTAAAAGACTTCCCCGCAGTATGCGACTTCCCCGACGTTTTTCTAGAAGAATTACCAGGCTTACCTCCGCAACGTCAGGTCGAGTTCAGGATCGACTTAATTCCAGGAGCTACCCCTGTAGCTAAATCGCCCTATCGTCTAGCGCTTGCTGAGATGCAAGAACTATCTGGTCAACTTAACGAGCTGCTCAATAAGGGTATTATAAGACCAAGCTTCTCACCCTGGGGAGCGCCGGTCTTGTTCGTAAAGAAGAAAGACGGATCGTTTCGTATGTGCATCGATTATAGGGAGCTCAACAAACTCACGGTCAAAAATCGCTACCCTCTTCCTCGCATAGACGACCTATTCGACCAACTGCAAGGGGCGAGTTACTTTTCCAAGATTGATCTAAGGTTCGAGTATCATCAATTATGAGTGCTTGAGGAGGATGTTCCAAAAACAGCTTTCCGAACTCGTTACGGACACTACGAGTTCGTAGTGATGCCCTTCGGACTGACCAACGCACCCGCAATATTCATGGATTTAATGAATAGGGTGTGTCGTCCTTACTTGGATCAGTTCGTCATCGTCTTCATTGATGACATACTTGTCTACTCTCGGTGTAAGGAGGAGCATAGAGATCATCTACGACGAGTCCTATAAACCCTACGATCGGAGAAGTTATATGCGAAGTTCTGTAAGTGCGAATTCTGGATCCGAAGAGTTGAATTCTTAGGACAAGTGGTTAGCGAGGAAGGAATCCATGTGGACCCATCCAATATTAAAACTATTGAGAACTGGTCAGCACCAAAGACGCCTACAGAAATTCGTCAATTTCTAGGCCTCGTTGGCTACTACCGTAGATTCATTCAGAACTTCTCTAGGATCGCGAAACCCCTTACCACATTGACCCAGAAAGGCGTGACCTTTGACTGGGGAAGGAAACAGGAGAAGGCATTCCAGACCTTGAAACGAACCTTATGCACCGCACCAATACTATCCCTCCCCGAGGGAATAGAATATTTTGTAGTATACTGTGATGCGTCCAATCAGGGGCTCGGTTGTGTCCTGATGCAACGAGGTAAGGTCATCGCCTATGCCTCGAGACAGCTAAAGACACATGAAGTTAACTATACCACGCACAACCTCAAATTATGAGCGGTTGTATTCGCTTTAAAGATCTGGAGACACTACCTGTATGGTACAAAGAGCATGATATACATTGACCATAAAAGCCTCCAACACATACTGAACCAGAAGGAGCTCAATATGAGACAACGACGGTGGGTCGAGCTACTCAATGATTACGACTGCGAGATTCGTTATCGCCCGGGAAAAGCCAATGTAGTAGCAGACGCCCTAAGTCGAAAGGAATATTCTGGTCGAAGAGTCAAGTCATTAACAATGACTATCCATTCGCATTTATCCGCACAGATTAAGGAGGCTCAACTCGAAGCTTTGAAACCTGAGAATGTGGCGGGAGAATCCCTACGAGGAATGGATAAGAACTTGGAGGTCAAGGGTGACGGAGCCTTATATCTCATGGAACGAATCTGGACACCGCGACAGGGTGGCTTCAGAGACTTGGTCATGAAGGAAGCACACAACACCCGATATTCCGTTCACCCAGGTTCAGATAAGATGTATCTGGACCTCAAGAAGTCATATTGGTGGCCTAACATGAAAGCAGAGATTGCTACCTTCATAAGCAAATGCCTTACTTGCACCAAGGTCAAGGTCGAATACTAGAAGCCATCAGGTCTACTCTAGCAACCGGAGATACCTGAATGGAAGTGGGAGCGGATCACTATGGATTTCATAACCAAGCTACCCAAGACAACAGATGGGCTTGATACCATATGGGTCATCGTCGATAGATTAACCAAGTTCGCGCACTTCCTACCCATCAAGGAAACTGATAAGATGGAGAAACTCACAAAGACATACATTAAGGAAATTGTACGACTGCATGGTGTCCCCATATCTATTATCTCCGATAGAGATAGTAGGTTTACTTCAAGATTTTGGCAATCACTGCAAAACGCCCTAGGGACGAGGCTGGACATGAGTACAGCCTACCATCCACAGACCGACAGACAAAGTGAGAGGACTATCCAAACCCTGGAAGATATGTTGTGAGCCTATGTGATCGACTTTGGTAAGGCATGGGATACCCACTTACCCCTTGTCGAGTTTTCCTACAACAACAGCTATCACACGAGCATCAAAGCAGCTCCATTCGAAGCCCTCTACGGTCGAAAGTGCAGATCCCTTCTGTGCTGGGTCGAGGTGGGTGACACTCAGTTTCTCCATCTTATCAGTTTCCTTGATGTATGTCCTTGGGGTTTTTAGTGTCATACATCTTGTTTTCAAAATATTTTAAACATCAGAGTATCCCCCAGCACCATATCACATAAATCATAAAACATGAGGAGCGGTACGATCACGCTTTCACCTTGCCACGATCCCCTGAAGTACCTGAAACAAAACACTGAATTATAAGCCCGAAAGCTTAGTGAGTTACCCCTAAAATACCAACCACACATCAACATACTCATAACATATCACAAATAGAACATCCATGCACATCGGTTCTACTGTGTGACTGGTCCGCCCGCACCGGGCCTTCAGTCCACCTGGTCCACCCTCCGAGTCTAGCCATGTACATCGAGTCTACAGTATAGCTGGTCTGCCCACACCGGGCCTTCAGTCGGCCTGGTCCATTCTCTGAGCCTCGGCACGTCTAGGCCGCCCTCTTGGGGCCTTCAACATATCTGGACCGCTCGTTGGGCCTTCGGAATATCCGGTCTGCCCTGGGTATGTTGGCCTACAGCACAAAGCAGGACCCGCCGCAACCCAAACCCCGTCAAACAACCATGTGCACATAAAACAATTAATTACATAACAAATCCTTAACCAGACAAACAGTATAACAGATCACATAGCATATCAACATCCTAACCAAGATACCGACCTAACCGGCCACTAACATAGCATCATCCTATATACCAGGATACCGGCCTAAACCAGGTCATTAACGTAATATTGTCCTAATTACCAGGACGCCGATCTAAACAGATCAATAAGCACATCAAACAGTACACGTAGCAGATATCAGATATAACTATCTCACAAATCATCGATCATAGTAATCTCTCATAACCAATACACCGACCTAACCAGGTCACTAACATACCAATCCCAACGGATCATAAGAGCATGACAACATACTGTATATCCGGATACTGATCTAACAAATCATAACCACATGTAGCATATTGTAACCATGATAACAACTAAAAGGGCCGGCCTTAGTGCCTTAGACCCTATTGATATAGTGAGGATAACTCACCTTGCAACTGCCGAACCGAATCACGAGAGAACAATCCCAAAGCACCGCATCAAACTCCAACACCTATATCCATCAATAACCATTGACATAAATATCCAAACTACCATAATACCCCTGAAGGTCAAAGTCAAAGTCCTCAGTCAAAGTCAACGTTCCTGTTGATTCTACTCGCCGAGTCAACCCGTCGACTCGTCGAGTTCCTATACACAGAACCTCCCACAACACGACTCAACTCGCCGAGTTACCCAAAGACTCATCGAGTCCAACGATCTCCGAGTCTCATCCTGATCAACTCACAGAGTCGTCCCTCGACTCGCCGATCCAAAGCTTTAACCAAAAGAGGTTAGGGTTCCATGACCAGACTCGCCGAGTCCAAGGAAATCTTCAACAGACTCGCCGAGTTGTTCTTCCAACTCGTCGAGTCCATGCACGTGTTCATACAACTCGTCGAGTACACCCATGTGACTCGACGAGTCTCTCCAATTCTTAATCCATTCAGAGGCTTTTAGAGCCATGGTGAGGCTCCAATTCGTAGATCTACCCTTCTACAATTTATCCCTCACATAAAGTTGCAAACTTTACGTGAAACCAAAGAGATATAGGCCTAAAACACACTAGGGATTGGGTTTTGGACAAAAGGGCTTCACCCACAATTCAAAAACTGATGCTTTATGACTTTCTGGACCAATACAAGTCTAGATCTGAAGTAGCCACCTTAGATCTGGACTCCAAACCCGAAGTGGATCCCAATCATACCAAAATGGCCCAAAATCTCATTCAAGAATAAATCTAGGAGCAACAAAGGAAATGTAACAGCTCATTACCTACAAGATGTGCCCAAAACTGCAGTAGATTCTGGATCTACACTGCTTTCTTGATGCAAACCCTTTTGATCTTCAAGTTTCTTCCACTAGAACACCTCTCAAAGCTTCAATCTCCTTCCAATGGTCTTATACACACGAGCTAGGGTTTACTGGATCTCAAAGGAGGCTAAGGGAGCTAAGGGGATGACATTAAGTCCTTTAAATAGGGTGCAAACCCTAAGATTAGGGTTTTTCTCATCCCAGCACCAACTCGTCGAGTCCAGCTTCCGACTCGGCGAGTTGGTCACTTAATTCGCGACCCAAACCCGCTCCGACTCGGCGAGTAAGCTTACATACTCGTCGAGTCCCTTCTTCGAAATTAAACTTTAAACTCTTAAGTCGTACTCCTAAAATTAGGGATGTTACAACTCTCCCCAACTTAAATTAGGCTTCCTCCTCGAAGCCTGCGACAACACAAAATTTCGGATGATATTCCCACAAAGCATCCACTGATCTCAAACCGACCCAGATTCCTTCAAACACTGCTATCGAATCCCTAAAATCCATTTCTTCCCTTGCAGGGTCCTGATAACTGCTTCCATTCGGCCACCGACTTCCTTTTTCTGATAACAACACTCATCCCTAAGTGCCACCAGAAGACACTACCTTACTTCCGTCTTATGCCTTCATTCGCCACCTGCGAAAACTGGATACCATTCTAAACCACCGGGTATTGACCCATTATTATCCCACTATCTCTCGCCCATTTGGCGACACCTCTATTAACTTGCATCGATGAAAACTCATCCCGCTCAACCCGCAGAAATATAACGAGTACAGGTCATCTTCCTGCTCCCAGATAACTGTATCCTTCTGCTCATCAGATTATGCACCAATAACAAGTCCCGGTCCTAGAAGGATCGTCCATCTCCTCTCCCTGCCGTCGTTACAACTGCAAAAGTTGCCGCGACAACCGTCTCCGCAATGTCTACATGACGCTCGACAAAATACTCAACCATAGCAGTCTTTGAAAGACCCAACCATCTTCGAAATTTATCCCCGAACAATCTCGATCGTCTCCTCCCAGAGGATCTCCCTGACACTATCCTCTGACAATGCTAGCCTATCTTGGCTGCCAGCTCCCGATCCTAACCTGGATCCAGTCACAAGACGTCTCGTGACCACCATTCTGGAAATACACCAAAAGATCTCTAATAACATTTATAATGACAGGGAAACAACCCCAAAACCCAACCCTAGGGGTTGTGACTTCCTTGCTACGCGTATGGGTCCTGTGCTTTCAGTAGTACGGGCCCATACTACCTTACACACCTACCTATATTTATCTCAAGTATCATCACAACAACCTAACAATATACATAAATATAGCAAGCGCTTAAATCCTCACTCCTAGAGGAATGCTAAACATCTCATAACTGGCATCCCGGCCTCTCACTACCCACCCAATCCATGAAACTTCCACCAACCCTGCAGTATTAGTGTATATTAGCCACACATAACGTTGGACCCGATAGACTTTCAGATATCCAATTCTACCCTAAGGTCGAATCAGACATTCTCAGGCTATAAGATCTTGATTATGCACAACCGTGATGCATACACTAAACAACTACAGTGAGGATGTCAATTTCATATAAGGAAACTCCTAGGCTAATAGGCACCATGAAACCAGGCAATTCTATCATGCAATTCCTGAAGATCCCTAGCCTAGTACTAGCATGTTTTTCTAACATATCAGATAATCAAATAACTTGTGTGGTATTTTGAGGCCTACTTACTGGCTCTGGCTGATCGTACCCTCTGCATCCTTCTTTACTTATTTCGAAAACCTTTTGAAATTCATTTTGTAAATCCCTCCTTGATTTGAGACTGGATTCACACGAATGTTCCTCCAATTCACTCAAACCAAGGCTCTGATACCAACTTGTAACCGTCATAAAATTTTAGCCAAATTAAAACATTTTAATTCATTCAAAAATCATTAAGTTCATACATCTTGTTTTCAAAATAGTTTAAACATCAGAGTATCCCCCAGCACCATATCACATAAATCATAAAACATGAGGAGCGGTACGATCACGCCTCCACCTTGCCACGATCTCCTGAAGTACCTGAAACAAAACACTGAACTGTAAGCCCGAAAGCTTAGTGAGTTACCCCCAAAATACCAACCACACATCAACATACTCATAACATATCACAAACAGAACAGCCAGGCACATCGGGTCTACTGTGTGACTGGTCCGCCCGCACCGGGCCTTCAGTCCACCTGGTCCACCCTCCGAGTCTAGCCATGTACATCAAGTCTACAGTATGACTGGTCCGCCTACACCGGGCCTTCAGTCGGCCTGGTCCACTCTCCGAGCCTCGGCACGTCTGGTCCGCCCTCTTGGGGCCTTCAGCATATCCGGACCGCTCGCTGGGCCTTTGGAATATCCGGTCCGCCCTGGGTATGTTGGCCTACAGCACAAAGCATGACCCGCCGCAACCCAACCCCCGTCAAACAACCATGTGCACATAAAACAACTAATCACATAACAAATCCTTAACCAGACAAACAGTCTACCAGATCACATAGCATATCAACATCTTAACCAGGATACCGACCTAACCGGCCACTAACATAGCATCATCCTATATACCAAGATACCGGCCTAAACCAGGTCACTAACGTAATATTGTCCTAATTACCAGGACGCCGATCTAAACAGATCAATAAGCACATCAAACAATACATGTACAGATATCAGATATAACTATCTCACAAATCATCGATCATAGTAATCTCTCATAACCAAAACACCGACCTAACCAATTCACTAACATACCAATCCTAACAGATCATAAGAGCATGACAACATACTGTCTATCCGGATACCGATCTAACATATCATAACCACATGTAGCATACTGTAACCATGATAACAACTAAAAGGGCCGACCTTGGTGCCTTAGACCCTATTGATATAGTGAGGATAACTCACCTTGCAACTGCTGAATCGAATCACGAGAGAATAATCCCAAAGCACTGCATCAAACTCCAACACCTATATCCATCAATAACCATTGACATAAATATCCAAACTACCATAATACCCCTGAAGGTCAAAGTCAAAGTCCTCAGTCAAAGTCAACGTTCCTATTGATTCTACTCGCCGAGTCAACCCGTCAACTCGTCGAGTTCCTATACACAGAACCTCCCATAACACGACTCAACTCGCCGAGTCACCCCAAGACTCATCGAGTCCAACGATCTCCGAGTCTCATCCTGCTCAACTTACAGAGTCGTCCCTCGACTCGCCGATCCAAAGCTTTAACCAAAAGAGGTTAGGGTTCCACGACCAGACTCGTCGCGTCCAAGAACAGACTCGCCGAGTCCAAGGAAATCTTCAACAAACTCGCCGAGTTGTTCTTCCAACTCGTCGAGTCCATGCACATGTTCATCCAACTCATCGAGTACACCCATGTGACTCGCTGAGTCTATCCAGTTCTCAATCCATTCAGAGGCTTTTCGAGCCATGCTGAGGCTCCAATCCGTAGATCCACCCTTCTACAATCTACCCCTCACATAAAGTTACAAACTTTACGTGAAACCAAAGAGATATAGGCCCAAAACACACCAGGGCTTGATTTTTGGACAAAAGGGCTTCACCCACAATTCAATAACTGATGCTTTATGACTTTCTAGACCAATACAAGTCTATATCTGAAGTAGCAACCTCAGATCTGGACTCCAAACCTGAAGTGGATCCCAATCATACCAAAATGGCCCCAAATCTCATTCAAGAATAAATCTAGGAGCAACAAAGGAAAGGTAACAACTCATTACCTCCAAGATGTGCCCAAAATTGCTGTATATTCTGGATCTACACTACTTTCTTGATGCAAACCCTTTCGATCTTCAAGTTTCTTCCACTAGAACACCTCACAAAGCTTCAATTTCCCTCCAATGGCCTTATACACACGAGCTAGGGTTTCAATTTCCCTCCAATGGCCTTATACACACGAGCTAGGGTTTACTGGATCTTAAAGGGGGCTAAGGGTGCTGAGGGGAGGACATTAAGTCCTTTAAATACGGTGCAAACCCTAAGATTAGGGTTTTTCTCATCCCAACACCAACTCGTCGAGTCCAGCTTCCGACTCGGTGAGTTGGTCACTTAATTCGCGACCCAAACCCGCTCCGACTCAGTGAGTAAGCGTATCTACACGTCGAGTCCTTTCTTTGAAATTACACTTTAAACTCGTAAGTCGTACTCCTAAAATTTGGGATGTTACACTAAACCATTAAGACTTTCATGAAGTATTATTATACAAAAATAGACGAACTACTTTTGAACACATTGATGGGTTTTAGGCATAAGAACAATCCTATGTGCTCATACAAACCCTAATGCTTGGATCTAGGTTTCTCTATTGTACATGCTTTGAATCCAAGACTAATAAACTTAGATCTAACATATTATAAACTGAATTAGGGTTTAGAGAATTACCTTTGATTGTTATTTAGCAATAACAATCAATTCCTTGCTTGGATTGGCCTTAGAAAGCTTAGTGCCTCAAGTGCTGCACCTCTAATGGAGTCACAAACACCATATACAACTTGGATGAAGAGGAGAAGAAGAGAGGCTGCCCAAAAACGGCTGGAAACCCTAATGGAAGTGTTGTCCACGTTTTTGGGGCATAGGGGCCCTTTATATACATGTAGGCTATTAGGGTTTACAACTAGGAAACCCTAATTTGACTGCTTAGGCCCTAAGCAGCCCATGGACTCCTTAATCATATCCCTTGGACGATTTCTAATGGGCTTCCCATAGAATTCGTCCAACCTATATATTATTAGGTGATCCATAGCCCAATTATAATTATCTTATAATTACAACTTCAGTCCCCTAAGTTTAATTAATCTCTTTTAGCCACAAAATTAATTAACAATTAATTCTTGACTAATATTAATTAAACAATATGATTTCTCCTTTAATATATTATTCTCATAATATATTAATAAATCATATTTTAAACCTTTCTCTCCTTAATTCATCCTACATATTGCTATGGTGAAGGCAACCCAAAAGGACCATGCTCATAATCGGGTCAAGTACATACCAAAATAGTTATGGACTTAGACACTAATCCAACAGTCTCCCACTTGGATAAGTCTAATAACTATTTTCCGTATGACTTCAGAACCTGATCAGCAATCGTAGCTTTCAAAAGCCGCTGTCAACTCTGATCTTATCAAATAGCGTGTCCTCTAGATAAGGGATTATATATTCCTCCATTCTCAAGATATCGTATAGACAAAAGACATGAATTTCAATCATTCTCTCTATACTGTTTCCCGACATCCGATTTATGACGACTGACAACAGACTACAATTGAACACATCAACTTAGTCCCGGCTTGGCCAAGCGCTTAGGTGTCATCACTAAATCATCGAGAGGCCCATAGATATCGCTTTTATCCTACTTTGGGTAAAAGGAATGGATAAACTTCGACTCATATGCTCGCTTGCATTTATTAATCGAATCACACACAACAATAAGTTTTATAACACCAAGTTACTGGTGCGTTTACTTATTATCAATGTGCAACCGACCAACAAATAACAACTCACATGTCTCGGTTTCAAGAATATACAATATTATCGTCTCACTAATCACTCGTGATAAATCCATGAAGTGATCCAAGTGAGCGTGGGTTTAATCCAATATTCTAATCTTATCAAAGCACTCATGAACTCCGCAGCAAACTTGTGCCATGTCTAAACACTTCAGACAATCTACAGACAGATTCATGACAGTCTTCCTTCATACTTACTTCCAACGTATGACCGACTGTGGATGTTTGAATAACCTAGTTATTCTGGAAGTCAAAACATGCAAATTTAAACATAACAATAAAACTTAATCCTATATGGCCCCAAACTTGTGAGAGTAAATAAAACACTTCTATTTATCCACCATATTGATTACTCATTATTTATTATTTAATGTTTCGGATAATCAACTCATTACTTGAATTACAGCAACAATTGTCCCATGCTCTAAGCATGCACACTTTGTTTCCTATGGTCCATGCTTTGTGAAATAGAACAATCGTAAACTTTTCCAATGATTCTTATTTCACAATTCCTCAATCCCCATGGTTAGTGTAAGAACACAAGGTTCTTTGCTACTATTAGAATATGCTAGATTCTAACATTTTACGCAACGATCCTTTCGTAAAGTCACAGCACAAAAGTCACCAAGACTTGGCTAATGAAATTACAAGGTACTCTATCGGAAATTGTTACAAGACAATTCCATAGACGTGAAGTCTCACATTCAAAGTACATTCCTTTGAACATCCTTCTTGCATAAAAGTTTCTAATCTAGACATAGATTCTTAATATCCAACTCCCAATATGGAAACATTTCCACATTTTCCATATGACAACTCATTCTTGATAGAATCTTATCTATTCATAATAATGTCGATATGGTCCATCCAATACCATACTTCCAACTACTCACAAGCGACCAATCCTCAGCGAACTTTGGATCGTCCTTTGATAGTTGTTTAATAATTTTAGTCAAAATCCATTCTAGTCTTTTTCCCTCTTAATGCGCTAGACATTTGAAAAATTTTAGTATGGTAAATTATTATAGCATTTGCAATCGATCCTATACCCGAAGTGTATGGGACACGATGCATAATGTCTTACATAAAGATATGATACTTTACCAAACTTTTGCCATAATATTTTATGTGTCATGTTCTCACAATTCGAACTATGAAGAGGGATGTCGTAATCATAATCGAAATTTTGAGAACACACAATGTATCTTTTGACTGAAAATATTAAAATTTCTTAATCTAAGCTTTAGATTTTGAAACGAAGTATAATATTCTCTCCCTTAATTATAGCAAAACAACTTTTCAACCCATGCAACTTTGCAAATGGAATCTTTGCTTTTCTATAATTAATATTGCTAACTTGCAATACTTGCTATAATAATCATACAATCATAACACTTATGCTCCCACTATCATGATGATTATCATATAAGCACAACACTTATGCTCCCACTAGCCTTGACATGTATTCAGAAAACAAATGAACTTCCAGAAAACAATGCCTATTGAATTTCTGAAATTCATATTTCTAATACCAGATGCTTCGATAAGCCTTTATCTAAGCTTCTTAAACTTATACACCTTTGCCTTAGATAGTTCATATGTGTGTTTAAACAATCTAGAACTTATGTTACTAAGTTCCAAATGTTCAAACTAATTGCCAAATCTCACAATTTGAACTATGGAAAGGGATGCCGTAACCATAATCGAATGTGAGAATACAATTTTCACAATCACTATCTTTTTAAAACCTCTCTTAGTGAAAGCATTTCCTCACAGTCATTTTCATGAAGGAGGGAATCTTATGACACTTAGATTTTATGGTGTATGAGTTCCTATCCATGTGAATTTGCCAAACCAAGGTTTGCGACAAATCCAAACTCATATGGACTGAACTTTCTTAATCTTGATTTCTTGCCTTATGGTAACACGAGTGCCCACCATGTCTTCCAAGTAGTTTAGTAACTTGTCCTTACATATCAATGTACTTTCCATCGACTAAGACTCTAGTATGCATTCAAATGAGAACTCATAGAACTCACATACGCAATTAACTTAATTGGAATGGCACAGAAAACAAGATAATGTCAGTGCGACAAGTTGTAAACCTCAAGTCGTGTGCTAGTGATGATCGATAAGGTTTATTCTTGATTTGTTCTTGAAATTTTTTTTTTTAAGACCATTAAGACTCCCACTGACTCCTTGTCATATAAGATTCTCTTGTCAAGAAACATTTCTTGACAAAGCAAATATTCAAGAGTTAGTGTAGTTCTTATCAAGACAAAACACTTCACACAATTGGTCCTAGTTGGTCTTTGTCTTATCCAAGACATCACAACTTACTAATTTTAAATGTGAAAGAATGAGAAAACTTTTTTCTAAATTCCACATTTGATGAGTGTTATAAACCTACTTAAGACTTTTCACTCAATGTCACAATCTTGACTTTAAGACTTGATATTGGAACGAAGTATGATTGACTTATTGATTTAACCATTTCTACAATTCTTGATTCCTCTTCTTAGACATGCAATTGCACTAAGACTCACTTAGAGGATCAATTGAGACATGATTCTTAATCATTAAGACTTATCATAAAACACAATAAAAGGTACTCTCCCTTCTTCTTAGAATGGAGAAACTTTTATCTTTCTGCCTTCTTGATTCTTCTTATTCATTCTGCTATTGATTGAAACTATTTCAGTTAACTCAGAATTATACTCAATCTTATAAGTATAACCATATTTACTAAACTTTAGTAAATCATGATGAATATCTTTGTCACTCTTGTGGTAGACTTGATCAACATACAACCTAGTGTACTCGATCTCCTAGTCCTTCAATTGACACTTTGCCAAAGAATTAGTCTAAGTTTCCCAAATGTGAAAGTTTTTCATTCATCATGCAATACACATTGCATGATTCCAAGTTTCTGTCCAATTGAAACTTGGGCGATGAGAAACTCTCCCTATTTGTTAAACTTTTGACATTTCCACAAATAACACAATTAAGAATCAAATCCATTATTGCTAATAATAGAAACATTCAAACATCAATTTTTCATACATGCCATCACAAGGATAAATAAATAAGATAAAATCAAAATTCATTTTATTGCGGAAAAAATTTGTCCTTACAATGCAATTCAATTGAAAAACAATGTTATTACATATTTCTTAACAATCTATTCTAACTCCAAGTAGTAGCTCAAGAATCCATTCTTCAAGTAATGCGATCGAAATCCATTTCTTCATGATTAGATTCAGCTCACTTCTTCCCTCAAGCTTCCTCTCTTTTCTTCGATCCTACAAAACATCAAAATGTAATCTTATCACATCATGTATTAAGAATCTAGAATAGGAACTCAAAAGAGTTAGATAATGGATTTTACCTGAAGCAGAGCCATACATCTTGACTCTCCCATCTCTTAGATCTCTCAGGTAGTTAGGGCAACTTCGTCTCCAATGCCCTTTCTTTTGGCAATAAAAGCAAATGGACTCCTTTGGCACAGCACATCGGACAATCACAGACTTAGTTCTTTCTGGACTTCCAATGTTGCCAGTGTCCATTGAAGTTTGAGAGTTTGATTCACCAGACAATTTTGCTTGATTAGCACGCCAAATCATAGCTGATTCAGCAGCTATAAGCAAATAGGTGAGATCAATAAGGGTCACGTCGTGATCCATCATATAGTACTCTCTAACGAACTCACTATATGATTCAGGAAGTGACTGAAGAACCCAGTCAACAGCCAACTCACTTGAAATCTCGACACCCAACATGTTTAACCTATCAATGTGTGTTTTCATCTCTAAGACGTGCGCACACACAGGTTTCCCATCTTCGTGTTTACTCGCCAAAAGGGCTTGAGTGAGCTTGAACTTTTCAAGCCTTTGAACTTGTGGGTCAGGGAGAACAATTGGAGGAGGTGGAGGAAGTGAAGCATGACTCTCATTTCCTTGATCGTATCTCGGAACGTCATCTTCATTTGGAAAGCTTGTTCCATGGGATTTGGGAAGACCATTGTAAGATTCAGACATCTACAAAACGGGAGAAAATTCAAGTTATGTTGATTAGAATTCTTGATGTAACACCCAAATGAAACATCAAGCTAGGATCCAACACAATACTCTACAACCTAGAAGAGGGATGCCGTAATCTAGTTGCAGAATATTTGAAGGTAGGTAAATGACGATTTACCAATTTCCACCATGAAAAACGAAAAAGAAGATTAAGTTTTAAATGAATTGAAACTCCTAGATCTTTTGAGATTCATTGAACTTTTCAATGGCATGTTTAATCTCGATTATGCCCTACTATTTGTGACTGGGATGCCGAGGATCACAAACAAGGTGTGAATAACCATACGAATCACGTGGTGCACCCAATGCTACAATCACCTAATCAATGTGCCGGTTAGCCACACACGCTCCATTGATGTATGACAACAATCGAGTCACCCTTCGCTACCAATGTCATCCCCAAATTAGTGTGCCGGTTAACCACACACGCTCCACTAACGTTTGACAAGGGTACGAAGTGTAATTCCATGGGTTAGCATACAATTTCACATTTTTTCTAAAGTAACTATGATTTGGGAATTTGAAAAAGCATTTAGTTACTTTGTACTTCATTATACTTATAATGGAAGGTTTCTGTCCTATCCTACCCGTTCGGCTAACGACCCTCCACTAGTCAAGAGTGCGGTGGGTAAGAGTGGATACCCATTCAATCGCCATTTTATAGGCAATTTCCTTAAACACCCCTTATAGACTAGCTTCGTGAATGAGGCCTACTAACGGTAAGACTGAATTTTTAGTTATACATATATAATATTAAACTTTTAATGTTATATATAGTATAAGGGTGTATTTTACACTTTTAAAATACTAGGTGGTTTAAATTATACTTTTAATTAACCACAATCATTATGGATTTATTAAATCTCTTTTAGTTATACACTTAATTAATTTAATAAAACCATAAGGGTTTAATTTGAACTTTTCAAAATCAGGGTTTTGGATTTTAGACTTTCAAAATTAACTTTTAATCAACAATTTAAATTCCAAAACTTGAGGGCAAGTTTTGAAACTCTTCAAAACAATTAGGTTTTAATCTCACTTAAAATTTTGAATTTGAGACATTTAAATTAAAATTTTAAATATTAAAACTGTTGATTTAATAATTAGCATAAATTAAACAATTAATTTAAATTATTAAATCACAAGGGATTATCTAGATCATGAGGATAATTACCAATTATACATCTAAGATATCCAAATCCCTTGAATCCCTCTCTAAATCTCGAAAATAAGGGATGGGATAATTCAAGATCTTTAATTACCATATTTAACAATTAAAAGATAATTACAAGATATGGGATTATCCAAATCCCTAAAATTTAGGATCTAACCTTGGGGAAGGAGGTAATTTCGAAATCCAAGGGTTGGAAAACCCTAGATTTCAAAATCTTTGAGGCTAAGGAAAGGATTTGGGAAACCCTAGCAAAAATCGCCATCTAGGGTTTAGCAACCCTAATTGCGAAAAACACCATGCCTTAGGGTTTACATGCCATAAACCCTAATTTGTCAAATTCATAAAACATATAAGCATCAAATACAACTGAAACTAATCAAGGCTCTGATACCACTGATGGGTTTTAGGCATAAGAACAATCTTATGTGCTCATACAAACCCTAATGCTTGGATCTAGGTTTCTCTATTGTACATGCTTTGAATCCAAGACTAATAAACTTAGATCTAACATATTATAAACTGAATTAGGGTTTAGAGAATTACCTTTGATTGTTATTTAGCAATAACAATCAATTCCTTGCTTGGATTGGCCTTAGAAAGCTTAGTGCCTCAAGTGCTGCACCTCTAATGGAGTCACAAACACCATATACAACTTGGATGAAGAGGAGAAGAAGAGAGGCTGCCCAAAAACGGCTGGAAACCCTAATGGAAGTGTTGTCCACGTTTTTGGGGCATAGGGGCCCTTTATATACATGTAGGCTATTAGGGTTTACAACTAGGAAACCCTAATTTGACTGCTTAGGCCCTAAGCAGCCCATGGACTCCTTAATCATATCCCTTGGACGATTTCTAATGGGCTTCCCATAGAATTCGTCCAACCTATATATTATTAGGTGATCCATAGCCCAATTATAATTATCTTATAATTACAACTTCAGTCCCCTAAGTTTAATTAATCTCTTTTAGCCACAAAATTAATTAACAATTAATTCTTGACTAATATTAATTAAACAATATGATTTCTCCTTTAATATATTATTCTCATAATATATTAATAAATCATATTTTAAACCTTTCTCTCCTTAATTCATCCTACATATTGCTATGGTGAAGGCAACCCAAAAGGACCATGCTCATAATCGGGTCAAGTACATACCAAAATAGTTATGGACTTAGACACTAATCCAACACACATAACATTATCAACAACCAACAACATTACAAGTCAACAACCTTTGTTTGATGAAAATTAAAACATTCACTTTAGAAACATAACTTTATGAATTATGAGTTCGATTCACAAATATATAATCAATTTTATAATTCAATTCATAAAGATAACTGAATAGGTAATTCCTTTAGTACTTGTTTTCGTGCTTATAGATGCAAAAACATACATCTATAAGATTATTTTACCTCATTTTAGCACCTCAGAAAAAAATATGAAAACAGAACACCGAAAGAATGAAATATATTTACAACAAATCTGATAAAAAAAATTCACAAAAAACTTGATATGTGAGAAATCAGAAGTCTCAACTAATTACTAAACATAACTACATACTAGCAACCACAAATTATATGTGAGAAGTGTAGATTACCGAAGGTGGGGTCATGGAGATGAAATTAGGGTGTCGACAGGTGGATTAAGACAAGTGGAAGGCGGAAAGGCAGGTGGTAAAGGCAGACGACGACAGGCGGAAGTCAGTTGTGGTCTTGTCGCCATTCGATTGCTAGAACCTAGAGAGGGGTGTAAACTGTGATTAATGAAGACAAATAGAAGGGCATTGGCAGGTTGAAGGCAACTAGTGGCCGGTGAATGTGTCGTCGACGAAGCTGATGAAGGGAATGGTCGACGTTGAGTCTTGGCATCTTAGGTTAGTTAGGTGGTACTATGAGAGAACTGAGAAGTTGATGTGAAGGCTGAAGTTGTATGTATGAAGTGAGATTGAGGAAGGAAAGTAGGAAACCCCAAAATTACATAATCTACTCTCTCTCTCTCTCTCTCTCTCTATATATATATATATATATATATATATATATATATATATATATATATATATATATAACTTGTTTATATTAATATACAAAGGGGGCCCTCGCTGGAATACGGGATGGAAATGCCCACTCCTGACTCCGATCACGAAAGTAAATGGGGTTTAATCTCGCCCCTGCCTCTGCTCTCTCTCCCTATTTTTTTTAAATTAGTCCCGTACGGTATCATAGTCTCACAGGAATGGGGTCCCATGGGGGTTTTTGACATCCTAGCTAAAATGATCATCTAATACACATAACTCGAATGAAAAGGTAATAAAGACTAAAACTTTAACATGATAGGGTGATAATTCATCAAACACAATAAAAGCCAATTAAAATTATCATAAAAGCATGAAATCAACAAATAGGTTTATGGTTCATGATCCCTAACAGAAGTTTAGGGTGATTAACCTATAACTAAAACAGAAGCAAACAAGAAATCAAATGTAAGTAGAATAGACATGATACAAATCTAGCAAACTAAATGAATTGATGATGTTTTGTTTTCAATTCTCTCCAAAACTTGAATGCAAATCTTAAACATAATAAATACCTTTTGTTCTATAATGAGCATAAAATATTAAAATATGATGTAATATATATATATATATATATATATATATATATATATATATATATATATCACTCCCCATTATCATTTCGGTAAAGTGCTAGAGCTTTTTGCAAGATTGTTTCATCGTTTGCACCATTTTTGCCATTGCTGCATCAAGCTCGCAAATATCGTGTTAAACTCCATGACAACTTTGTTGGTGTTCCTCCACTTTGAGTAAATTTGATTTTATTTTTGTAGTCTTCAAGCTTCGTTTTCGAGAGAAAACATCTAGTAACTTTCCTGTAAAAAGTTGGCTCATCTTGGTAGTTCCCGACCTTTGTGTGTTTTGAAACATCTACCAACGCACGAGCCAACGCCGCTTTTCCTCCGGTGTCCAACTCTTGGAAGGTGTCTTTTTTTTTTTCTTGGGTTATGGTTGATGTCGAATATCTTCCAGCACGAAATCCTTTTCGGGTACGACCTCAGGTTGAGAGTTAGTTTCAAATTTGGTTTAGGATTTGAATTGAAATCGCAAGTCGGGAAGTTTGTTAAATGGGTTGAACTCATTTTTCGGTTGAGATTGTACTTAAGATTAAAATTGAAATTGTAGTTGAGATTAAGATTGAGATTGAAATTGTGGTTGGTTATGAATAGGATATAGAGTGTACTATGCACTAGGATAATGGTAGTTTAGGAGGTGCATCACTTTGATTTTGAATGAAGGTAGGTGACGAAGGTGAGTTTCGAATTTGGTTTGTGTTTTGGATATTTTTCTTGCTCGTTCTTGAAGTTTTTGAGTTGGATGGAGAATCTTTTTTTTTTCTTCACAAAATATGGAGATTGTTTGAGTGAAAAGTTGACGGTTGTGTGTTATAAAATAAGATAATTGTTGGTATTTATAAAGATTGTAAAAATGTGAAAAAACAACAATATTTTAGAAAAACAGGTATAAAGTTTGAAATTTCAAAATTATACACTCCCTCTCATCGGTAAGCAACTATCGAGTAGGCCTCCGAACTCGGCATGCTGACTTTGAGGTGCAGTGTTTGCTGAGTCCAACTCGAAATTTGCCAAGTGGGTGTTTAGTCTACTCCTTACAACCTAATAAGCTTAAAAAGTGTTCGACAAACTAATAAACAATTTTAGAAACTTTTTTTTTTTGTTACCTTTCAAAAAATCATTTTGTTGAATAAGTTAAATTGTAACTTTTCAAAAATAACTTATATACCTAAAATAGCTATAAGATAATTATAAATTACTTGAAATATTTGTTGAAAAAAGATTTATCAATTTATAACTATTTAACACCACATAATCTAATCCAAGTATTTTTTTTTAAAAAACTCGTACTATTACTATATAAACTAATAAATATGTTTATAAAAAAATATTTATTAAGTTAAAAATCTAATCCCAAACACCCCTTTAAAAGATTTCTTCGCCATATCCTTAAAAAACAATAGCGGGTTTGAAAAACCAAAATGATTCAAGTCATCTCAAGTTTCAGTACTTCACACATTTGGTCCCTATAATTAGGTTTTAGCCTAGATCCACCCAGTATGGTTTATTTCTCACACCAGGTTTTTTAATTTATGCATTAAACCCCCCACAATATCCTAAACACGAAATTAAGGTTTAAAATAAGAGAAAAGACAATAGTTAAATATTACCTACCTTAATTTCACTCATTGGAAAAATTTTCCAACACTTTAGATATGTCCAATACTTAAATAAGCTAACACTATCACCAAGTTCTAATAGATCTTCCATCTTATAAGTTTCGATCTTGAGATTTTAGCGAATAGACTTACATTAACTTAAATATTTCCCCAAATGGTTAACTTTTAATTCAATATATACTCCCAATGAAATTCGGTAATCACATAATATAACCAAAAGTCACCCTTTATAACAATTAAGGTATTAAGTACAAAATATCAATGTACACTATAAATTTCCAACATACATTAGTTCTTTACTTCTCTTATATTGTGAAACATTGATAAGAGAGATATCTAGATCGAACTATTATTATCATTCATATATTAATCAACAAAATAATAACAATAAGTTTGTAAAATATGTAAAATAAAGTAGTTGTAGTTGGACTAGATAAAACGGGCTAGAGCATCCCAACAATCCATTCGGGGGCCCGATTCGAGTTCTTAGCTGCAACCAAACCCTAGAATCATTCTATAAGTAGAAACGCATAATCAATCAAATCTCATCGCTCTTCTCTGTTTACTATAACATCTAGGGTTTATTGATTAGGTTTTCTGATCGAAGGTTAGATCATTCTGTTATGGTTTTTCCCCATTTTTAATTTTCGATTTGGTTTTGTTCTTATCCAATTTGATCGAATCGTTTTTACTAGGTTTTCAGTTTTTTCATTAAAAGGGCTATGACGACTCCATGTGATAAGGTCTCGTTCGTCGTAATGGTGATGCAAATCACCTTGCCGACCAAACTGTTATATCACCACCCATAAACTGAGTCCACTGTTTTCCTTCTTCCATGAAAGTTTTGCGCAAATCTTTTTCTTTGATTATCATCTGCTTCTTATTCTATGTTCTTAGTGATTTCAGTTTTTATTTTTTTCCCTGAAATTGGCCGATGATTAAATTCTAAATCAAAGACAAGCATATGTCTGAACTAAACCATGTTGTTAAATCTAATCTTCTCTATGAGGCCATTAAATTTTTAACCTTTAATTGTTTTTTCACCAGCCAATGATGATTGTATTGATGTTTGCGTAAGAATGATAAATCACGATTACACAAAATACTGCCTTCCTTCTGAGGCGTTTTGAATTTTTTTTTAATCTGTTTGTGGAAATTGAGAGGTTCAAGTGATGATTTTGCATAGTTCAAATGATACTCTGTGATTAAACATCTTTTTAGTCTTTCGCTCCTATCTGATGAACCCTAAAATTCGTTCCTTTTTATTTATTTATAAGTTTTAAATCGATTGAAAAGGGATAATGACGACTACATGTGATAAGGTCTCGTTCGTCGTAATGGTGATGAATAATCACCTTGCCGACCACTCTGTTATATCACCACCCATAAACTGAATCCCAATTTACTGTTTTTTTATGCTTTTTTATCTGTTTGTTCAATTTCATTTTTTCTTGGCAAGTGATTAAGAAAATCTTACACAATGACAAGCATATGTCTGAATTTATTCATGTTGTAATTCTTATCTATGATGCCTTGTATTCTTATTAGTTTTTCTTGGTATAATGTTTTATTTACATCTTATTTATTTTGTTACTATTTTATAGGTGTTGCATTTTAGGATTGTATTTATGTGAATAATGCAATTATGGTCGTAGTACATATTCAAGACGCCGATGTTAGAAGGTCTTTGTGCTAAGCTTATCATCAGATCTGATATTCAAGACATGTTTTTATATTTATTCTGTAAATCTATTGTGAATAGCTAATGTATTTTTTTGAACCTTTTGTTTTAATATGTATGAAACTACTGCAGTTCTATATGAAACTTTCGCATTATATATGTATATTTAAAATTTTGAATGTCAACAAAGATCCAACATATAGTCACAGTATGGGATTTAGATTACAAATACCTTGATGCATGTTAATTATCCATTTGGTGTAGTGGGGTACTAGTCTTTAATTAGTGTACTTTTTCTATATTCAAACCTCTACATGTGTCTGGTGTTTTGTCTTGATTATTATTTTCTGGATACAGAAAGACAATAGTAAGATCAATGTATTGGTGGAAAGACATGTTATATATTCAATACGTGCATTGTATTTATTTCAAATTGTAACAAGTTTTAAAACTTTGAATTTCATGTATTTGTATGATAATGTTAATTTATGAGATGTTATTGATGATGTCCATGGAACACTTCACAGTTCATTAACTATTTTAGACGATAGACACTATGGTCAATGGATAATGCTATTAGCAGTTGATAACTTCTGTCGTTTCGTGGAGTGCATAGCGTTAAAGTAGATATCGATTGGGCACCTCTATGTCATTAGGCTTGGTTGAATTAGTTACATTGAATAAAAATGTATGAAAATGTATCATTTTTCATAACACATAACACAAGGTAAATAAATATATTTTGGTTTGGTATTATATTTTATTTTATTTTTTTAATATATGTGGATTTATATAAAACTACGGGTGAGCATTTAGACTGGATGAGACCGAACCTGACTCTTGAACCGTACCGTTTCTTGAGAATTTTGTGAACCGTGGACTGGACTGGATGAGTCGTGTCCGTGTTCGGGTCCATGTCCGGGTTTTCCGGTTCTTGGACCCGTTCGTACTCGTTCAAACAAATATGTTGTTGAGTTTGATATTCGTTTTATGCATAACTTGCAAATTTAATTTTCCAAATAAAAGCAGTACAAACTTCATAAACTTATAATCTAATCTTGCATTGGTCTCTTTCTCATATCGTTGTCATCCATATCTAACATGTTTAAAGCTTGTGCAATCTCTATATAAACACTAATGAAAATGTTGTTAGTATTTAAAAAAAAAGTAACAATTGTATAAAAAAATAACAAAAATTGTAATTTTTTTACCCAAAGCTATATCATCATCGTTCAAGATGTTATCAATATTATCAATTATTGGATTTGTAAACTTTCTCACCCAATCTTAGGTGCATAACAAAGCTTCAACTATCAAAGTCGATAAACTAGTCCGATAATTATTTACAACTCTACCTCATGTGCTAAACGCCATGTAACATCCCAAGTTCAGGAATATAAGTTTGGGGTCTTATGTGGAGATAAAGGAATTGACTCGGCGAGTAGGTATCTTGACTCGTCGAGTTAGGGCGGGTTTTTTTGGCCACGTGTTAAGTGACCAACTCGCCGAGTCAGCGGCGTAACTCGACGAGTTGGTGTTGGAAAGAGAAAACCCTAAAATTTAGGGTTTGCACCCTATTTAAAGGATCTTATGTTCTCACCTCATCCTCTTTGTTACCCCTTGAGAGTCAGTAACCCTAAATCGTGTGTGAGCCATTGGTGAGGGTTTTGAGCTTTGGAAGGTGATTCTAGTGAAGGAAGCTTGTAGATCAAGAGGCTAGCATCAAGGAATTCGTGTAGATCCAAAATCTACTTCATCTTGGGCACATTTTGGAGGTAACAAGTCGTTGCCTTGAGCTCTTCCCTTCTAAATCTATTCTTGGATGATGAGTTGGGACTATTTAGCATGTTTGGAATCCATTTCGGGTTTTGGGACTAGATCTGGGGTTGCAACTTCAGATCTAGACTTATCTTGGTCCATGAAGGCATAAAGTATCAACCCTTTAGCTTGTTTGTGAGCATTCTTGCCTTGAACCTTCTCTCTAGCTTATATTGAGCCAAAATCACCTTGCATACATGTAAAGTTGGAAACTTTACGTGTAAAACTAGCCCTAGGAGTCTAGATCTATGAGTTGGAAGCAGTGGGATGGAATGAAATCGTCTGAATGAGGATGACTTAAGTGAACTTGGCGAGTCTGTTCTTGGACTCGACGAGTCGGGTCGCAAACCCTAACCCATCTTGAGTGGTGACTCAGTGAGTTAGACAGGCTAGGACTTGAGGATTGATGAACTCAACGAGTCATGGGGTGACTCGACGAGTTGAGTCGTGATATGAGGTTTTTCTGAGCTTAGGAACTCGGTGAGTCAGTGGGTTGACTCGGCGAGTAGGGTCAATCAAGAAGGCTGACTTTGACCAGGACTTTGACTTTGACCAAGAGTTGACCAGTTCGACTTCCAAGGGTATTCTGGTAATTTGGGCACTTGCAGATATGGTTTCATCAAAATGTTTGGTGGTGGAGTTCGTGGCTGTGATCGGGGGATTTGAACCCACCTCTTCAGTTCTACATTTCAAGGTGAGTTATCCTCACTCTATCAACAGGGTCTAAGACACCAAGGCCGTCCGTTTTTCGGATTTTGTACTTGTACTTGTTTGATGTGGTTATGATCTGTTAGATCAGTATCAGGATAGACAATATGTTGTTATGCTTTTATGATCCGTTAGGATGATGCTATGTCAGTGACCTGGTTTAGGTTGGTATCCTGGTATATAGGATGATACTATGTCAATGACGTGGTTTAGGTCGGTATCCTGGTATATAGGATGATGCTATGTCGGTGACCTGGTTTAGGTCGGTATCCAGGTATATAGGATGATGCTATGTCGGTGACCTGGTTTATGTCGGTATCCTGGTATATAGGATGATGCTATGTCGGTGACCTGGTTTAGGTCGGTATCCTGGTATATAGGATGATGCTATGTCAGTGACCTGGTTTAGGTCGGTATCCTGGTATATAGGATGATGCTATGTTAGTGACCGGTTAGGTCGGTATCCTGGTTAGGATGTTGCTATACTATATGATCTGCTAGATCGATTTGTTTGTCTATGGACTGTTATGTGATTATCTGTTATATGTGCACATGGTTATTTGCTTGATGTTGGGTTGAGGCGGTCCTGCTGTGTGCTGAAGGCCAGCATACCCTACGAGCGGTTCGGATAGACTGTAGGCCCGTATGGCGGTCCAGTCATACCGAAGGCTCGGGATAGATCCAGATAGACTGAAGGCCCAGTGCGGGTGGTCCAGTCATACTGTAGACTCAGAGAGTGGACCAAGTGGACTGAAGGCCTGATGCGGGCGGACCATTCACACTGTAGACCCGAGATGCATGGTTGTTCTATATTTGTTGAAACGATATGATTATGGTTATATGAGGTTGGTATTTTGGGGGTAACTCACTAAGTTTTCGGGCTTACAGTTTTAGTTTATTGTTTCAGGTTCAGCGGATGGTCGCAGGTAAGCGAAGGCGTGACCATACACTTCCTCGATTGACGATTATGATTTTTGGGAACTCTAATGTATAAACTATTTTGAAAACAAATTGTAATAATTGAATGGTTCCAACGACTTAAAAGTTTTAAATTGACTCGAATTTTATGGCTGTTACACGCTAATTCGGACGCCACACTTGAGATTTGTATCGCCAATATGTCTAACAAAAAAAATTAATTTGTAACAACATTAATTTATAAAGAAACTATGAAAGACTAAAAAAGTAATCACCTTTCGCCATCCGAGCAACTGCCGGGAACCTAATCGTGTTTAGTCTCTACCACCCAAGAATTGAAAAATCTTTTTTTATAATTAACTATATTCTCTTTCAAATAAGTTCGAAACTCGTTATCTGTTGGATCCGAGTTGCTACCTCCCGTACAAAGAATATCACCGAAAAAATCGTTATCATCATCAACATCAATGACTTTTTGACTTGCTTCTTGTTGAGTAGTGGCGTAGTCAAAATTTTATTTTACGGTAGGCTAAATAATTTACAATGTATAAATGAGATATATGATCTAAAGTTTTGAATTAGGGTAGGCCAGATAATTTATAAATTATGAACGAGAAATGTGATCTAAAGTTTTGAATGGGACGAATTAATTCATTATATATATATATATATATATATATATATATATATATATATATATATATATGGAAAAGTGAATATACCCTTAAGGGTATATAGGTATATAGCTTACATACCCGATGCTTAAAACGACATCGGATCGCTAATTTGCGTAGTCCTTTGGTTATTTGCGTATCTGACTTTTGTTCCAATCTGATTCCTTAAAACATGAGAAGTGTCGAATCCTTGCTGATAACACTCAGGTTCAAGCGTTTGATTTTTGTTGATTCACCATTGAAGGCTCCATCGTTTGATTTTTTCTGATTCACTATCGATTTACACCAGAGATTGCGTGATTTTGGCTTCGTGATTTTTGCGTCAGTTCTCGTAAGTCGTATGCATTGATTTTCGATTTTCCTTGATTTCATGATTGTATTCGATTTTCGTTGATTTTGTTTATGCACGAATTTTCGAATCTTATTTAGAATCGAGGTATCTTCTTATATCTTCTTTGATTTTTTTTCTGCCTAATCAGGTCACAGGATGAGGCTTCTTTATTTCATCTTCTTCAGTTTGTTCTTGGTGTGCCTTTTGTTCTGAATTTGCCTTAGGTAAAATTAAACTAGATTTATAGTAATTTCCTTACACTAAAATTTGTGAAATACCAGGTGAATTCTTTGGTAATTTTTGTCTTTTATTCTTTTCAAATATAAATTTGTTGATAATGTACACCAAGTGTTTGTTTAAATGCTTGAGTGAAGTTTTGTTCACATAAATATCAATTTTAGTAGCCAAGCGACCAGTGATCAACAAGGGTATAGATTCACACTTTTACCCCTGTTGGGTTTATACAATTCCTTCTTGGATTTTGAGTTGTGTTGATTTCACTCATAGAATCCGGTATCTAGTTTGTGGTTACATACCATGTGTTGTTCACAATTTTTTTTATGTCCAACAGGTGTTCAATTATCATTTTTTATCAGACACAAAGAACAGGACTAATAAGTTCTTTTGACCCAATTGTATACTTGAAGCTACAGTTAGCCTTTCCTTTTTTGTTTTAAAGTGCCCTCTACCATTTGAATGGATTTATTATTTATCATGTACACCTTCATACCAAAAACCTCATAATGTTAATATGCTTGATTATTCTCCTAGCGAATTTAAACCACAAGCCTTCGGTCCCTCATTTTTGTTATCATGTGAGCACTTGTTTTTTTTCCTAACAATTTAATAAATAAATAAATAATGATTCAATTTTTAATATATATGTTTGTAATGTGAGTGCAGGTCAGCTTTTGGTCAACACCAAAAAAGTTGCTTCACATCAAATCATAAGAGAAAAGTTTTTGGCATTGAATGGTTTGTTGTTATTTATTATAGCATGCCTAAATGTTGAATGGTTTGTTGTTGCTATTTTTGGTGGAGGTTCTTATAATTACCCTGTTACATCACCCAATTCTTGTAAATTTGATAGGTTATTGTGCAGATATAGATCAACGCCTCCAAGTTTATGAGTTTCTGACTTTGGGATCACTTGAAGATCATTTACACGGTTAGATATATGTCAGTATTCTTTAACCATTTTTTTTGAAATCCATAAATGTTAGTACCTTTATCAAGTGTTTCCTTTTGGGCTTTCGTATTAGGTTGAATGGATAAAAAATGAAAATTACACTAAGGGTTTGGAATGTTGATCATATTTTAGCTTTTGTACAACCATTCTTTATTCTTTATACCAATTTATTTTATGCAGATGATTACCATTGAAAGATCTTGGGTTGCACGTGGATACCAAAGAAGCTGAAGAGTGTGTTAAATGATGTAATCATGTATTAGTTAGGACATAACTTTTATAGTTTTTAGACGAAATTTATATGTTGACAGAAAGTGTATAGAAAATAGTATTGTTTTTGGTGGATTGACTTGAAATAACAACCTACTTTTCTTATTTATTCAAAATACCAATGTACTTATCATATTTTCGTTTTTACCCCCACAATAGCGCCATAATTTCGTTTTTAACCCACAATAGCATCATAATTTTGTTTTTCACCTACAATAGCATCATATTTTCGTTTTTCACTCACAATAACATCATAATTTCGTCTTGACACATATTTTCAGTTTTGACCCATTATGGTCACATACTTTCAGTTTTACCCAAAAATACCCTCATACTTCCGTTTTTTCACAAAATATCGTCATAGTTTCGTTTTTTTTCACAAAATACCCTCATACTTTAGTTTTTTCACAAAATACCATCGTAATTTCGTTTTTTTTCACAAAATACCCTCATACTTTTGTTTTTTCACAAATTACCATCGTACTTTCATTTTTTCACAAAATACCCTCATACTTTCGCTTTTTTCACAAAATACCATCGTACTTCCGTTTTTTTTTTCACAAAATACCATCATACTTTCGTTTTTCACCAAATATCATCGTACTTCTGTTTTTTTTCACAAAATACCCTCATACTTTCGTTTGAAACACATAGTGGCAACCAAATTTCAATTATAATCACACAAATCATAAACAATCAACAAATTTCATTCGAAAACATTAAAATTGTTAAGAAGTATCAATAACTTCTAGATTATTCATACACTGTTTGTGTCTAAACATGAAAAAGGTGCAGTTAACCAAAAAAATGTCAAGAAGCAACTAGTTTTTCTTTTGCTCACAGAAATAAAGACATCTCATCGTTATGTCTCTTGCAACGATTCATCCGCCTGATACATGAAAAAAAATAAAAAAGTGTTAATATAATTATTAGAGTTGTCAATCAATAAAATTAAGTTATTTATATAATTACCTTTCTTTTTGAACAACTAGTAGCATAATGACCCAATCTTTGACAGTAAGAGCATGTTTGTTTTTTAGGGGCTTCCAAAGAAGACTTGATTCTACTTGCAAGTTTAGGACACCCTTTTGTAGTAGTTGGACCAAGAGGATCACAGACAGATAACTGTGGTATCATATCTACTTGTGAAACTCCCATACAAAAACTTTGAGATGCATTCTCCAAAGACACAGATTTCTTTCGGTTTGCTTGATCATCTAAAAGATTTATCAACATCGAATTGAGTTTTTGTATCTCCGAAGGGGAGTCCCTTGATTGTTTAATTAGTTTAGTAAAATTTGAACGCACACAAAATAATGTGTAGGCACTAACTCCATTTTCATTATTAATTTCTCCAAGTCTGATACTAACACTACCTAATTTGTATCTAGCACCAAGGGTCCATCGCGGTAAAATATAATGACTCGGCAGTTCTTGAACATACTTCTTCTTCATCACGTATAAGCTATGCTTGCATAAAATCTCATTTGTCTCATACATAGAACAAGAACATGTGACACTGACTTGATTTAAAGAACGAAAGGTAACAATACGCCAATATTTTTTATCAACGTCCAATTGCCCAACTTTATATGTGCTTTCTTCTATAGTTTTTGTTAGAGTATTGTGACTCAAATTGGTAATAGCTTCGGTCCATTCTTTTTTGAAAGTATCAAACATCTTTCTAGTATAACATTGACCAGCTTTTGCTTCGATTGGATGCACCGAAGAAAGAACCGGCATTGAGTTCATAGTCTTAAAGTCTTCATCTTCTTCGGCAGCCCTTCGTGACTCAACTGCTTTGTCGTATTGTACAACAAAATCATTTAGCATGGTCCTCGAGTTAACAAATCCATCAAAAAATGAATTGATACTCTCACTTCGTCCGGTTGTGGTCATACCAGCAAAGAAAATATCCTTCAAGAAGGGTTTAGCCCAATGTATACGTTGGTTATACATGTCACTAATCCAACAATTGCTTTCTAGTTCATACTTAATACGCATATCTTCCCATGTTGCTTCAAATTGTTCAATGGTGTCACTATTTACCCATTTTCTATGCGTTTCTTGAAAATCACTGTAACGGGAAACATACGATCGAAGGTGCTCAGTTTCATGCTTCCTGATACGTCATGAACAAAAGCGATGTCGAGTATTTGGAAACAATTTTTTATTGCATTACCCATAGCTTTGTCTTGATCGGTAATAATTGCATTCGGTTACTTGCCAAACATACATTTGAGGTAATGTTCAAATAACCATTCAAATGTCTCTTCCTTTTCATTTTCAAGAAATGCTCCACCAAAAAGGATAGACTGTCCATGATGATTCAACCCAGAAAAGGGAGCAAAGGGCATCTTGAATTTGTTAGTCATATAAGTGACATCAAACACAATAACATCTCTGAATTTTGTATATGCATCTCTTGATCTACCATCAACCCAAAAGATATTTCTAGGATACCCATCATCAGACAAATCCACGACAAAATACTGGTCACTGTCAACTAATGTTTTATCTTGAAAATGTTTTATAACTCCATAGAACTCCTTTCCTCTATGTTGTTTTCGATGCTCAGATAAGACATCAACACATTGCTTTGAAGTAACATCAGATATATTTGAGGTTTTCATTGTATTAACTGCCTTTTTAATCTGAGAAGGTTTCAACCCTGCTTGACCAAATTGCACCATAAGAGATTTACCTTCTATTGAACGGTGGAAATTGCTATGAGATCGATGCTTGATTACCTTCATTGGTGTCATGGTCAATTCATGATTGTGTGTGTCATTAAATAAGTCCACCAACCATTTTCCATCCTCCTGTCTTGTAATTCGAAGCTTTGCTTGACATCCAGTTCTAACATCTCTACGACGTTTTTTCTCATTTCCACTTGAATCATTGTTGTCTACCCATTTGAAACCTTCTTTGCAGCATACATAATACTTCCGATAAGGCTCATTTGTTCTTGTGCTTTTAACCATATCATCTTTACGTATACCAAAACCATGTAAAAAGGAATAATCGTTATAAAATGTATATGCTTCATCGGGCGTATCGAAAACCTTTCCCAGTATCCTTTCAACATTATCTTCATCTTCGTCAAATTCAATGTTCACATCGAAATCGTTACATTCTTCAGATTCACATGTTTCTTCAATGAAATCATTTGTGTCGACATTTTTATTTATATACGGTTCTATAGTCAGATCAGTTGCTTCGGTTTCAAACATCATGGCCTTCTCCATTCTTTCTTGCTGCAAAGCATATAAATAAAACAATGTGTTATTCATCACACATAACCAATTTTATTATTTTTTTAAGTTAATATATGGATCCAAATAATTTGTGGATACATGTGCATATAATGTATCAATGATAAGTTTAAAAAAATGTTTGTATGTTTAATTTATAGGACCTTCTAATTGTTTAAAAAATAATAATAAAGTTGTCATCAAATGTAATATTACACAGAAACTGTCATCGACTTCTCCTTGTTTTTTTTTTCATTGATTTAATTCATTAGTAGGAATAGGAATAGTACAGATACATTTAAATGGTCAAATAAAAAATGAAAAAATGCTAAAAGCAAGCAGCTAGCACTAACGAAAGCACAATGTAACAAGAGAAAGTTACAGATAAACAAAACTTGAACAATACATAAACTATGAAAACAGAAACAGAATGGTGACAACTACTATGAATTTTTCCATAATACCTGAATAGTCAAGCCTACGATTCATCACTTTTAGGTATAAAACCATTATTTTTTATTTCTTTTGTCATAATGGAGATGGATATTTAATTGATTATTTATATGATTTGCAACTAAGGAATCTGGTGTATTCTAACTCAAAACATGATGTATATCTCACATCTAACTACTCTGTTATGCATTGGTGATCATATCTTACAATCTAACTGAGATTCTTTGATGGACTATGCATAAACCTTAAAACTTTGTTGACTGGAAATCAATATCTAAACTGATATGTGAATTTACCTTCTTTGGTTTTTCTATGAACTCTGATTGCTTTGAATTCCAATTTATTTGATTTCTTTTTTTGTGATCGTATGACAAAACGTTTTTGTTTCACAACCAGGCTATCATTGAACGAAATCGATCATGGAACAGGATGAGCTAGCACAACAATGTTTGCACGAAACCAGTTAATTGAATTGAAACTTCTTTTTATGCGAATTGCGATTTCTATGAAATCGTGTTTTGGTTTAGTCGAAATTGCGATTATATGAAATCTTTTTTTGTTATTGTTGATTTTTTTCACAGCGATTATTATCTAATCATTTGAAAAAAAGGAGAATCGATTTCTATTTTATCAGGAATAAGGAAACGTAGAATTTTGGTGGGGTGGGCCAAGGCCCACCATTGCCTCTATGTGGTTACGCCACTATTGTTGAGATGATCCACCATTGTCAAATCGTTTCAAGTAGGTCATAAATAAATTCTCCATCCTATTCTTAATCTCTCGGACCATTTGACGTGCTTTTATGTCTATATCCGTGGGGGTCAATGGCGGTTCCATCACTTCCATGTACGCGATCAATTTTTTAAAGGCATGTAACAAAAAAGGTGATTTGGTGGTAGGATCAAGTAAAACTGCAAAGTACATAAAATCGTTCATCTTGTTGTATGCACCCCAATACTTGTCGTATTTCTTCTTCATGTCTTTTACCATTTCGAGAAACATTGGTTTGGTTGACCAGTTTCTTAAATGTATGTCCACATCTAAGACTTCTCGGATAAAAAGATTTACCAAAGGTTTTGATGTAGCCGAAACAAGCTCTGTTTTTGTCTTGAATCTTTCAAAGAACTTCACCATTTCGGTTACAACTTCAAAGTCATAATTTTCCGGTACTCTACTGATATTCCTTTCATACGATTTATTTGTCAAAGATACATAAAATTCAGAATTATAGTATAAAATAATATCTAAAAAGATGAAAATTTTCAGCTTTGATAGCTCAACTTTGAAAGACAATAACTCATTGAATATAATACCAAAATTAACAAAATTATAGTCTAAATTCATCTACAAACTGTAAAATAAATGTTGGAAAAAAACGTGTGTCAATCCAACTTAAAACGAATGAGTTATAGTTGTTTAAATAATCCCACAAATTACAAAATATTTAAAATGTTGCTGAAAAGCTAAAATATAACTTAAAAATAAATATTACCTCTTATGCCAAATTCCATAAATGCCTCTCGTAACTGGTATGCGGACTTCAATAACTCGAAAGTCGAGTTCCATCGGGTAGGGGTGTAACCATATAGAAACTTCTTCGTTTGTAAGCCACAATCTTTCACTGCCTTCTTGAACTTGTTTATTCTTTGTGGTGACAATCTAATATATCATACCCCCTTTTGGATACACTCAACATGATAGTTTTGGTATATTAGTCCATCCTTTACGATAAGGTTTAAAATGTGGCCATACACCTAACATGGAAATGTTTTCCACCATCGTAAAGATTGGGTAACTTTTTGACTAAAAAGTCAATTGCCTTGTCGTTTGTAGCAGTGTTGTCCAAGGTAATGGTCATGACATTTTTCATTGCCCATCTACGAATACAATCGAGTAATTCTCGGCCCATATCCTCTCCCTTATGGCTATCTATCTCCCTAAAGTTTATAATTCTCTTGTACATTATCCAATTCTCATATATGAAGTGAGCCGTGACCACCATGTAAGTAGTCATTTGATAAGAAGATGTCCAAGTGTCTGTTGTCAATTGTATAGCGGTGTTTGGGTTACTTAAAAATTGAACCGTTTTGGTTCTTTCTTCTATGTAAAACTTGGAAACATTTTGGGATATCGTATGTCTAGATGGCAACACGACCTTAGCATTAAGTGTGTTGGTGTATTCCACAAAAGCCTCGTTTTCAACGAACTTGAAAGGTAGTTCGCCTACCACAAAAATGTTAAGTAATGCTTTTTTGAACCTAGCGTCGCTGTGTTTCCATGTTTTAATACTAGTATCCCCATTTGACTCCTTCTATAGATTCAATTTGGTTTGAGTTTGATCTTGTAGTTTATCTGAGTTTTTTTGACACCTACCTACGTGTTTGAGTAAATTAGAAGTTCCGTTTCTTTCCACATCCGCCTTTAGTAGTCTTTCACACCAATGACATTTTCCATATCCTCTTTTGACACCACCATCCTCTTCTATCATAACTTTATCAAATGTATCCCAACAAGAGGATGTTTCTTTGCCACTTGTTTTTTTTTTGCGACTTGTTTTCGTTTTCCCATTTGTTCTTTTTTGTTTGTTAAAATTTGGTTGATCATCTTTTGCCGAATCGTCAACTAAATTAATTTGTGGTGTATTCTCAATAAATTCATCTTCATCAACATTCGTAACCTAGTTTACATATAGTCACAACAAAAATATTTTCACAATTAATCAACAAAATATAGCAACATAGTTTATAACGTTCAACAAAAATTAACCAACTTCAACCAAAAGTCTTAACCCTAGTTTACATACAAGCACAAAAAAAACTTTTTGACAACAAATAACCTAAATATAACAACATACTATATGATATTCAACAAAAAAAAAATTAACAAAAATCAATAAAAAAATCGTAACCCTAGTTTACATATAGTCACAACAATAACTTTTTCACAATTAATCAACAAAATATAGCAACATACTTTGTAACTTTCAACAAAAATTAACAAAATTCAACCAAAAATCATAACCCTAGTTTACATACAATTACAAAAAAAAAAAAAAAAAAAAAAAAAAAAAAAAAAAACTTTTTGACAACAAATAACCTAAATATAACAACATACTATATGACATTCAACAAAAATTAACAAAAATCAACAAAAAATCATAACCCTAGTTTACATATAGTAACAGTAATTTTTTTTTTTGACAAGAATTCAACTAAATATAACAACATTCTTTGTTAATTAAAAAAAATACCAAAAAAGAACCAAAAATCATTACCCTTACTTGAGTTTCATCATCATCATCTCCAATCCAATTAGCATTCCGACTTTTTGATTCCATTACTTCTAAATTGACACTTGAGTAGTTGAGTTTCACAAAAATCGATTTTCACTTGAGAGAGGGAGAAGCGATCGTTGAGACTTGAGAGAAGTAGGAAGGAATAAAATCTATAAAATTGAGACTTGCCACCTGCGAGATTGGATTGAGACTTGGAGAAGGGTTACGCACTTGCGTCCGAGCTAAGATTTTGATGATCGAATTGAGTGATCTTTCTTTCATTCTTTGCGTCATACGTTGTTATGGGAAAGGAATCGTCGACGCCTCAAAGCCAAAGCCTACTAAATTGATTTTTTAATCGTGTCTAACCGGTTCTAAACCCGGTAAAAACCGGACCAAACCGGGAAAAAAACAGACCGATTTTAATCTTAGAACCGAGAACCGGCTCGGGGGTCCGAAAACCGGTCCGGTTCACCGGTGCGGTCCGGTCCAATTGTCCAAATGCTCACCCTTATATAAAACTTATGGTTGTGTTTTTTTAATGTATTTGGAATGATTCTATAAGTTGTTTTATGTATACTTTTAATGTTTGAAAGTATGGACGTCAAATTCTTGATTTATGTAGTATGTATATGTGTGTTTATGTGTGTAAGAAAATACGAAAAAAATACATAAATCGGTTGGCCTGGCGGTCGAACCGGGAACCGGTCACTATGTCGGCTCAACTAAAAAATTGATTTTTTAAACATTGGTAGAGGCATTTGTATGTGTTTGTTTCAAATGTATTGATTTTATTTTCCAACGATGTTTAAAACTTATTGTAAATTATATTGTTTTCAAACACTATGATTGTCATTGTCTTTAACTTTTGCAATGAGACTCTTTGTACTGTCGTACATCGTGTTTCTGTTTTAGCGGGGTGTGACACTTTGTGTTCATGCACAAGTTTTGGGCAATATTAAGGACTTAATGGAATTACGTTTGTAGATCTGGCTGTGGGATAGAGTCCTACTGGATAGAGTTGGAAACTTTATCCATTAAGTCATTGTAGAGAACTAGATCTAAAGTTGTGGTTTTAGATCTGTAAGGATTAAACACGTAATGAAGATTTTTTACATTCTGCTAGAAACCAAGATGTGGCCAAGGGTTTGCCATGACGTGGTGGTTCTCAAATGATCGACTATTTTGTCAGTGAATTGCACCCTTCTTACCTTCCTCTCTAATATCCACTACTATTTCCATATGGGGATGATGGTTATAGTGTTGAAATTCTTCATAGAGGTGTTACATTTACAAACAATAGAAAGTGGGCGAAATGTACAATGAGAGATTTTTTTCTTATAGAATTCAAGACAGGGATCATTCATTCTTACTGATTCTTAATTCAAAAAGGTCGTTTCAACAATTTTTGGTAGATGCGTATACTATGATTGAAACTGATAAATTACATTACACAACATGTTCTTAGATGCGAGTCTTATGATAATTTACGTAACTAAAAAGCTCAAGGAACTACAAATATCTCTAACGTCGGACAATGTGTGATATACCTCCATCCTTTACTAGTTGTGCATATTATATACTGCATAAATATTTGGATGCCTTGTCGCTATTTAATGGTTTGGATATTCTGATTTCTTCATAACCTTTACGTGTAATCTCAAATGGCCCACTTCAACCAAAAGACAAACCTGATATACTATGTAGGTTGTTTAAGATCAAACGTGATGCATTTATTAAAGACCTAAGGGAGAATCACATTTTCGGCATAGTTCAAGCAGGTATTTCAAAATTATGTTTTTTCATAATTTATAAAATTTTATATTTTTTATATTTTTTGCTTACGGTCTAACAATATTTTATTTTGTGCAGTATATTTTGCAGTTGTTTATACAATTGAATTTCTTAAAAGAGGTATTCCACATAGTCATATATGTCTATTCATGCATTCTGACTATAAGCTACCCAATGTTGAATTTATCGATCCGATATTTCTGTCGAGGTACCAAAGCGGGTGTGAAATTGGATAATAGAAACGTTGTCCCTTATAACAAATATCTATTTAAAATATATCATGCACATATTAATGGTGAATGGTGCAATCAGGGCTCTTCTATAAAGTATTTATTTAAATACATAAACAAGGGACCTGATAGAGCTACGATTGTCGTTGTACAAAGCAACAATGACTGTGATAATAATGATGCGGTCAATGAAATAAATGAATATTATGACTGTAGATATTTATCTGCATGTGAAGCATCATGACACATTTTTAAATATGATGTTCATTAAAAGTATCATTTTGTGGTTAGACTACCTTTCCATCTTCCTAGTCAACAACAAATTGTATATGGGGAAGACGTTGATATTGATAATGTGCTGGACAAACCTTTTGTTGCTGCTTCAATGTTCACAACTTGGATGGAGTGTAATGCAATTTATCGTCTTGAACGAAAACTCATGTATGTTAAATTTCATACAAAGTTTGTTTGGAAACGTGGTGATAGGATTTGGAAGCCAAGTGAAGTAGGAAAGTGCGTTGGTAGAATTCATTCGGTTTCACTTAATTTTGGAGAAGCTTATTTCTTAAGCATTATGTTAAATAAAGTGAAAGGTCCGAAATCATTTGAATAAATTCGCATAGTAAATTGTGAAGCATATTCTTCTTTTTGAGATGCTTGTCATGCTCTTGGGCTCTTGGATGATGACAATGAATACATCGATGCAATTAAAGAAGCAAGTCATTATGGATATGGTTTTTATCTACGATTCTTATTTGCTACATTGTTGATGTGCAACAGTTTGTCTAAACCGAAGGCTGTTTGGGGAAATATATGAGAATATTTGGTGGATGAAATTCTTTGCAACCAACAACAGAGAATCAAGTCTCTAGGTATTATCATTTATTATTATTATTATTATTATCATTATTATTATTATTATTATTATTTATTTAAAAAGTAAATTATTTATTTTTAAACATGCATGAAATAATATTATAATTATAAATGAATGTGGTTAATAATATTTCTAACAAATTTCATATTTGTCCTCCAAACTTATTACTAAATGAAGATCAACTTAAGAACTTAACTTTGTTCGAGATAAAACAAATTTTACTTCGAAACAACTCTAGTCTCAAAAAATATACAAAGATGCCTTTCACGGACGTTGATTCTGTGTCTTCTTCAAATAATCGACTTATCACCGAGAGCTAGATTATGACATTCCCATTATAAAGACTCAGTTTTATCGTATGTTTCTTGCATTGTGTAACATACTGATGGTGATGTACTCCTAATTTCAGCTTATAATTTAATTATGTTGCATTCCAGTCCCTAAGTAGAAGAATGTGTCCATTGGAATCCCTAGTGGTGAAATTGTAAATTGAGAAGACTGAGAGTACGCCATGCGTACGTGTGTACACTTAGTGTACGAGGGCATGCTCTAGTAAGCTAGGCGTCAGCGTACGTGGGGCGTACTCGCCAGGTTTGGAAACCCTAAATTTTAGGGTTGAGCTCATATATAACCATCCTTATATCTTAATTGTCGCTCACCTCTTCAACCTCCACTCCCCTTGAGATGTTTTCACAAACCTAATCCTTTGAGTGTGTGTTTTGAGCTTAAGTGCATGTTCTTAGTGTGTCGAACGAAGAAAGAAGATATATTGAGGAGCCTTGGTGTGGAAGCAAGCTTATGGGTCTAGGATCTTTGCCTCCTTGGGAAGCTCTAGAAGGTATAAAGCTTTGATCTTGACTTGTATTTCCTTAAGACTTTGCCATTAGAAGTTTTATGAGTTTTTAGTCCCTTTTATTGGACTTAATGAGTATGAGCTACTCTAAGACCAAAGGAGTTGTCCTTTCAGAAGATTTGATAATTTGAGATGAAGCACATATGATCCATAAGCATGCATTTGAAACTTTAGATCGAAGTTGGAAAGATATATTAAGGTCTGAAAATTCTATCAACATATATATTCCGTTTGGAGGGAAATTTATTGTTTTTTGGAGGAGACTTCAAGCAAATTCTACCTGCTTGGTGGGAGTCAATAGAACATTGTTAATGCTTCTTTAAGTTCTTCATATTTATGGAAACAGTCCAAAATCCATAAAGTAACAAAAAAACACGAGGCTAACTGTTGGAAGGGATCATTTTGCTATATAAAAAATTAGAGATTTTGCAAAGTGGCTGTTGGATATAAGAGAATACAAACTTGGTGGTATGAACGACGACGATATAGTTATTGATATTTTGGATGATATTCTCATTAATGATCCACATGATCATATAAGTTCATCAATCGAGTTTGTATACCTTTGATTTTGGAAAAGTACAACACTACAAGCTATTTTCAAGAAAGAACAATACTTGCTCCAAAGAATGAAGTGGTTTAGGAAATAAACGACCGTTTGCTATCGAAGTTTCCACGAGATGAGATTGAATATTTAAGTTCGGATAGTATATATCAATTTGAATTTGTCCATGATCAGTTTGATGCAAATTATATTCACCTGATGTTTTAAATGGTCTGAAAGTATCGGGTTTACCAAACCATAAGTTTGTTTTAAAAATCGGTGTTCCAGTTGTGTTGCTGAGAAATATTAATCAGCAAAATAGCCTATGTAATGGGACAAGACTGCAGGTGATATCATTAGGCAAACGTGTTATCGAGACACGTATCATATCTAGAACTAATATTGGAAACCGCTATTTTATTCCAATAATGTCTTTAACTCCATTAGAAAAGAAAAATCTCTTTCAATTCCAAAGAAGACAATTTTCATTGACTGTATGTTTTGCAATGACCATTAAGAGTCATTGACTGTATGTTTTGCAATAACCATTAAGAGTCAGAGACATTTGTTATCCAAGATTGGTTTATTTATCAAAGATCCCGTTTTTTCACATGACCAATTGTATGTTGCCTTAGAGTTCAAAACAGAGATAGATTAAAATTGTTAATTTTAGATAAGGATAATAGTTTCACAAATAAAACTTTTAATGTTATTTATAAGAAAGTTTTGGGGAATCTTTAAACAATTATTTTGTAGCATCTATTATTTAATATTTGTAAATCACATTTCATCCATCATTTTAATTAATTGATTTGTAATATTTTTATTGTTTTTGATTTATTTATGTTAATTACAAAATCACTATTCTTAATTTTTCCTAAACTTTGATATCTTATTTTATCAAAGTAGACAATTATAAATCTATTTAAATTTATCTACCGCCGTACGGGTTTAAACCTAATTGTAAACAATAAGATAAAGTAGTTGGACAAGATAAAACGGGCCAGAAAGCCCAAACAGTCCTCTCGGGGCCCCGATTCGGATCCTTTAATTGCAACGAAACCGTAGGATCCTTCTATAAGTAGAAACCCATAATCAATCAGATTTCATAGCCAATCTCCATTCTCTTTTTCAACGACTAGGGTTTATCGATTAGGGTTTTTATGGAAGGTTAGATCTTTCTGTTAATGTACCTACTCTTTTCTAGTCTTCCAGAAACACCATTTTTCTGTCTAAAACTTCTTATCGGTTTTCCCCCATTTGTAATTTTTACTAGGTTTTCAGTTTTTTCATTAAAAGGGCTATGACGACTCCATGTGATAAGGTCTCGTTCGTCGTAATGGTGATGCAAATCACCTTGCCGACCAAACTGTTATATCACCACCCATAAACTGAGTCCACTGTTTTCCTTCTTCCATGAAAGTTTTGCGCAAATCTTTTTCTTTGATTATCATCTGCTTCTTATTCTATGTTCTTAGTGATTTCAGTTTTTATTTTTTTCCCTGAAATTGGCCGATGATTAAATTCTAAATCAAAGACAAGCATATGTCTGAACTAAACCATGTTGTTAAATCTAATCTTCTCTATGAGGCCATTAAATTTTTAACCTTTAATTGTTTTTTCACCAGCCAATGATGATTGTATTGATGTTTGCGTAAGAATGATAAATCACGATTACACAAAATACTGCCTTCCTTCTGAGGCGTTTTGAATTTTTTTTTAATCTGTTTGTGGAAATTGAGAGGTTCAAGTGATGATTTTGCATAGTTCAAATGATACTCTGTGATTAAACATCTTTTTAGTCTTTCGCTCCTATCTGATGAACCCTAAAATTCGTTCCTTTTTATTTATTTATAAGTTTTAAATCGATTGAAAAGGGATAATGACGACTACATGTGATAAGGTCTCGTTCGTCGTAATGGTGATGAATAATCACCTTGCCGACCACTCTGTTATATCACCACCCATAAACTGAATCCCAATTTACTGTTTTTTTATGCTTTTTTATCTGTTTGTTCAATTTCATTTTTTCTTGGCAAGTGATTAAGAAAATCTTACACAATGACAAGCATATGTCTGAATTTATTCATGTTGTAATTCTTATCTATGATGCCTTATTCTCTTGATTATTCTCAGTATACGGTTTTGTTTACATATGTTCATTGTGTTATTGTTTGGTGTTTGTTGCATCTCAAGAGGGTATTTGCGTGAAGAAAGCAATTGATATTCAAGACACCTATGTAAGAAAGTGTTCGTGTTAATCATATCTTCAGCTTTCTTGTGAAAGCTGTTGATATGGATTTTGTTTCATTAATTACAATTACCCTTGTATTGTGAATTTTGAACCCTTTTGTAACTTGTTTGTCATTGGGGCAAATGTCTTCTAAAAGGTTTATATAGGCATATGGTAAAGAATTATTTTTGTACATGTGCTTTGACTTCTCTATGTATAAAGTAAACAAATTTAATATTTTGATTCAACTTTAGAAGAGACTATAGATCAAAGAACATGTACATAACTTCTTGTGTTGAGATGGGAATACAATGTGTATGAATCTAGGCATTCTTTATACAGAAATTACACAATTCTTGATTACAAATTCTTCATAATCAATTCAAGAGGCTTTCTACTCATATCCATAGTTTACTAACCTCAAAACACCAATTTGTAAGTGCTCATGTGTCCATAAATTGCAACTTGCACTTTAACTTGAACCTTATTGTTAAACATTGTCATGGCTTTCACCCCAAATCGACATCTATGTGCAATCAAAATCGACTTTCTTGTCAAACTACTCAAGCTTTCAGTTGAAAACCTTGACCTTTTGACCACAATTCCGCTTCTTGATTTCATACCCGAATCAATTATTTCATCATCATTTTCGTTATATTCATCATCATCGTCTTCTTCAACATGATCCATTATCCTTTGAACTTCATTATTAACACCAATAGCACGCCATGAATCTGCAACAAGCTCAATAGTGTTCTTCTGTGGAACAATCCCTTTTTCCTCCATGATCTGCAACAACTCTTCTGCTTTCCATGGTTGTCTTGCTTCTCCATACCCCCAAATCAAAGTTTCAAAAGTTTTCAAATTAGGTGAAATACCCATTTTGCCCATTTCATTGAAAACCCTGATAGCATAATCCATCTTTCCTGCACTACACCATCCACTAATGATAGTAGTGAAGATGACAACATTTGGGCTTACATTTGATTCTTTCATAACTTGCAAAAGTGATTCGGCTTTCTTGGGTTCTCCAGCTCGAACATAGCCTTTAGCTAAGATACTGAATGCATGAATGTCTGGCTCTATTCCAGCTTTCATCATGTCATCAAAGATATCTTGACATTTTTCCATTAATCCTACTGAACTCCATGCATTCATAATCGTGCTGAATGTAATCACATCTGGTTTCACCCCGAATTCCTCCATCAACTTTAGTGCCTAAAAGATTTCATGTAAAACATAATCAGTTTCAAGAACACATTTTTAGATTTCTTAAATTCAAGATTCATGTGAACATAATCAGTTTTTGATGATCTTTAAGAACATATTTTTAAATTTCTTAAATTCAAGATTCTTGAAAGCTCAAAAGTAAAAAGGCATAGATTTCTTAAATTTTGAAAATTGAAGAACACATTTTTAGATTTCTTAAATTCAAGATTCTAGAAAGCTCAAGTTAAAAGGGAAAATTACATAATAGATTTCTTAAATTCAAGAACCCATTTTTAGATTGCTTAAAAAGATACTTGAAAGCTCAAAAGTAAAAGGGCAAATTACATGAAGGTTTCTTAAATTCAAGATTCTTGACTTTTCAAGAACCCATTTTTAGATTTTCTTAAATTCAAGATTCTTGAAACCTCAAAATTAAAAGGGCAGATTACATAATAGATTTCTTAAATTCAAGATTCTTGATTTGAAAAATAAAGTATAAGCGATCATATCCAAAAGTTGCCCAAAATAGTTTTCTCAAACTAAAAAATATAGTTCTTCGTATCTTGTTTAGTTCACACGTGTAAACATGCATACACATACATACATACATACACATATACATACATGCATACCTCATCAACTCCATCAGAATCTGAAGTATCAAGAAACCCTTTGATGAGCGAATTGAAGACAACATCATTTGGAGGCACTCCAAGATTCTTCATTCTATAAACAAATCTCATAGCATCCATCATATTACCTTCTCTACAATACCCATTAACTATAATCCCACACGTTCGTTTATTTGGCGCTACTTTATGATACTGCATCTGAAAAATCATCTCTTCAGCTCTATACGTATCTCCATTCATAGCATAAGCTTTCGCAATCGTATTATACGTCACAACATCAGGTTTTATACCAAAAACAACCATCTTATCCACAACATTCCAAGCTTCTATAATATTCCCCTTACTACACCAAGCTTGAGCGATAATATTAAACGTTCTATCATTCGGCTTCACTTTCTCTTCAGTTGTCATTATTTCCAATAACTTCAAACATTCTTCGGGTTTCCCAATGATTCCAAGTCCTTTAACTAAAGTGTTTAAAGTACTTGTTGTTGGCTTACATCCACTATCCTTCATTTTCTTGTACATTTTCATGGCTTCTTTCATGTTTCCGGATTCAGAAAAGGCGTTGATGATGGCGTTGAAGAAGATGGAATCGGGTTTTAATCCGTTGGATTCGACTTTTGAAAGGAGAGATGGAATGGAATTGAAACGCTTTTGGAGTGTTAAAGCTGCGAGGAGAGTTGTGTATGTGACTAAAGTTGGAATGTGTCCATCTTCGATTAAATCTTTCATGATTGATTGGACTTCTTGTGGCTTTTTTCTTTCTATCAAGATCTTCATTAGTTTTGTTCTTGATCGAACTATTTGGCAACTGTTGTTTTTTTCTTCCATGCAGATGTTGCAACGTGATTGAGTTCTTGAACTTACAACTGCTGAAACTGTTCCCGAATGGATCTTTTCATCAAGATGTGTTTCCTACAATGTATACATATCATCAAACTTAACAAGACACAACTTTTTGATAGTTTTTTTTTAGGTTTACAATAAAAGATATAGTATTATGGAGTTCATTCATTTTCTCTCACTAGACATTTCTTGATCTTGCTTTGATATCATGTTAGATAAAAGGAGAAAGATAACAAGATGGATTTTAAGTTTTGATGTACCATGGTAGTTGATGCTTGAATCTTTGACTTGCTTGTGATTGGTCCATTTCGGCGCTTCTTGATGATGACAGAATGTAACCTTTCTTTACCATTTTCTCCCATTTCACACAATTTTATGAAACAAACTTTCACCTCAAATTCATGATCTTATTCTTCTTGGGACATCCTAAAGAGAATCAGTAAGAAAGTAAGTGAAACAGGACATGAAAATGCAAGATTCTATGAATATAATGTTCAAGAATACCCCATTCAGGATATGACATGCTCGTTTGTGTAAAAGACTAGAATGCCCTAATTGTCAACTTCATCAAATAGCCCTAGAAAGATTTTTACAAACATAAAGACTCTTTGCTTGTTCAGAAATACCCAATTTCTCAACTCTAGGTTCAATTATTCTTCATTTCCAAGAATGATGGAAATTGAACTATAATCATCGCACCCTACTTCAAGATTTCGTTTTTAAACGTGAAATGAAACAAATAAACCCAAAATTCTTATTGGAAATGAATGAAAACCTTCAAAGAACAGAGCTTTAATCATCAAAGAACAAAATATCAAGCAAAATGTGCTAATTGACACTTAATTTGCTAAAATAGGTCCACTCTTCTTCATTTCCAAGAATCATGGAAACAGAACTCTAATCATCCAATCCTAATCCAAGATTTCATTTTCAATTTTGAAATGAAGCAAATAAACCTAAAATGCTTATTGAAATTGAATCAAAACCCTCAAAGAACAAAGCTTTCTACATCAAAGAATCAAATATCGAGCAAAATGTGCAGATTGAAACTTGATTGTAGAGAGAGAATACCTGTTTGAGTGAAGCAGGATGCAAGGGAGACTGGGTATGCATGATGGAAGATGAATATATGTTTTTTGCATGTAAGAAATCGTTGTCTACTCTCATTTAGGTGAAATCTTATCCACAAATATTATCAAGAAAATTTAAAATTAGTTTTGAATTTTCTTGAGGTTGCTAATGAAATGAACAAATAAATACCCTGTTTCTTTTTCATATTTTCTGGAGCTTATTTGGCCACGTCTTGCTTTTTACCCTTCAGAAAAGTGTTCAAGATTGAAATCCCACGCCATTAATTTACAAAAACAGTCCTTAGATTACTTAAAAAGTGAAACTTTTTGTTCGGAGCCGAAAATGTAAATAAACCAATAGTTTAGGACCATTCATGTAATTCACTCTTATCACTTCTTGAAAAAAACTCAAACTTTACCCCTGTGGATAGAGTAGTTGCTAACGGAGATTTATCTCTCTTAAACCTCCGTAGAAAGGCAGTTGGTGGCGGTGGTTTGCGGCGGCGGTAGTTGTGGTAGGTGTGGGTTCGTACTTCTGATTATCTTTTCAGTTGCATTGTTTTGCAAGAAGAGTTGAGATATGGCGGCGATTTACACCTCCGTGCGTTCCTTCACACCTTGTTTGACTTCGGTATCTCCGCCATCTTCATCGCTAGTTACAGGAACTTCAAGACTATCTTCATCATCATACATCGCTCCTTCATCAATTTCGAGGTTTCCTAGATGTGCTTCCACTCATCGGACGGCGTCGGCGGCGATGGTTGTTTGTATGGCCCCAGACGAAGAGAAATTGACTCGTCGGAACCCTCTTGATTTCCCTGTGGTATGTTTCTTTTTCCCTCTTTCTATCTGTATATGTGTAGAAATTTAGGGTTCTAATTATTTGTCTACATCTTCTTCGTAGTTCTTCATCAATTGATTTGTGAAAGCAGAAAGCATAACCTTAGATTGGGATTGTTTAATTGAAAGTATCCAATTCAAGCTTGTATGATGTTAGAAGCTGAATTTACTCATTTCTAAGAAGATAGTTTTTGCATAATACTGGTTTTCTTGAAGCAACATGTTGAGGATGAACACTAATTCTACCATAAATCCCCATTTTCAGCTTTATCTCAAAAACCCTAATGTTATCCCACACCCAACAATTCTGTTCTTGAACAAAAACACAGTTATTCTTTCATTTTCTTGAATAATAGCATAAAAAGCAACCACATTTATCATCCTAGGTCCCTAAACCCTAAATTTAACCACAATAAAGATTTGTTCAAGTTGCGCTTAGAATCGTTTCTTGAACTTTGTATATTAAAATGAGATGCATAAAGCATTGTGTGCTTTGGATTTGAATAGTATGAATGAAACATGTAGTGAATTGTGGCAGGAATGGGAAAGGCCAAAACCAGGAAGAAGACCTGATATATTTCCACAGTTTAGTCCAATGAAAACTCCATTGCCACCACCATCACCATATGACCCTCCTGCAGAAGATGAGGAAGAAGATGAGGAAGAGAACAAGGAAGAAGAGGAAGAGGATCCTGATAAAGAACAATCAGACAAGTAAACTAAACATGGTCTTAGATTCGTTCATCCATTTTTGTGCTCTTTAAATTGTGAGATAGATAGGTTGAAATTTGAAAAGAAGTTAATGGTCGTTAGGAGACGTTGTAATGGACTAATGGCTAAACGATGATTCTTGGTTTTTGTTATGGAAAAATTCTTAAAAATGCAACTGGAAACATACTGGTTGAGGTGCATAATACTAAAAATTCTGGGGTTTAGCTAATTCAAAAATACTTGGTGGTCGGCTATGTACATGAAACATGATAGACAAATGAAAATCTATTGGTTGAGATGCAGAATTACACGATTCGTCCATCGTTTAAGTGTATATATTGATTCGTCCATCGTTTAAGTGTTAAAATATATGTTTAGTTTCTATTTTTAAAAATTAACTCAGGTTGTCTCTCTTATGTTTAAAACTTACACGTTTTGCCCCTACTTGACCAGAAATGATAATACTCTTCTTCGCCATTTATTTTTTGATTTCTTTTTAGTTTGTTTATTATTTTTAATATAAAAAAATATATATGGACCACCACACCCCAATGACTCTGCCTTCAACCTGTCCATATTCTCTTCCTATGTTAACTATGTTCTTGAGTTTCGACCAACATAAAAATAAGAACGTCCACATAGATAACCAATTTCTGAAACGATTTCTCAAACTGGAGGCCACTAATTTTATGCAATCTGAAACCTATAGATTTCTATTTCAGAGAAGAAGATGTAGGATTCGTGTTTCAATTTTTCTAGGATTTCGATTGTTTGGGATTTTTGCATCTGGGATTTCAGGTTCACATTAGCAGATAGAGGTGAAGGAGGTAGGAGGCAGGGTCTACATTCGTCTCTAAGAGAGGTGAAAGAAGGTAGGTGGGGGCCATTGCCAAAATAACACCACCACTACCAGAGGTGATGGTGGAAACGATTTCCAGAACATTGCCACTGTCATTGTCGCCTGCACCTCACTGTCTTCGCACAATCGCTGCAAGCTCCCTCCCACCCCAATCTTCGCCGCCTGCACATCACTGCCTTCGCACAATCGCTGCAAGCTCCCTCCCACCCCGATCTTCCGACATAGATTTGAACTTCGTCAACAATTGGATCGTCTCAGATCTATATTGCCATCATTTCTTACCCCGTTGTTAATGTCGTGATTTTCGATGCAACAAAAATAGGGTTGTCGATGCATCATCATCATCTCTTTCTTTCTCTCTCTCTCTCTCTCTCGCTCACCTGTCCCCATCAGGTGTGAGAGAGAGAGAGAGAGAGAGAGAGAGAGTTTGATGGTGTCAGTGGTCTGCTCAAGAGGGTGATAGTATGTGGCGGTCATAATGTTCCCGATTTCCGGTGATGGTTCCAAACTTCTTTTCTGTGAGAGAGAGAGAGTTGATGTTAATGGGCCCTTTTTTAATTTTTATATTATAAATAATAAACAAACCAAAAAAATAAAAGAAAGGGCAATATAGTCATTTCAGGTCTATCAGAGACTAAGCGTGTAACATTTAAACTTATAATGGACGGTCTGAGTTGATTTTTAAAAAATATGAACTAAACGTGCAATTTAAAACTCGCATCAGTGACCAACTTTGTAATTTACTCAAAAAAAATATGAAAAATTAAATATTCTTCTACATTTTGTTCTTACACATCTTTCTACTTAGAGCATCACAATGATGAGTTCAATGAGAGAGTTGAATGAGGTGACAAGTCTATGTGTCATTCAATGGGTAAAACCCATCATTGTGAGATGCCGCGTTGACATTCAATAGATTTGGAGTTCAATGACCATTAAACTCTTCAATGGGAAAAATGAAAGTTTTTAATTCTTAAATATTTACTATAAATTACACTTTGTAACATTCTATTGATATTGAACTTTGTAGAGTTGAATGCATTGTAGGAAAAAAATGATAAATTTGTATGGATTGTAAAAAGATGATGTGACAATTTATTGAACTATATGGAGTTCAATGCATTGTTGTGGGTGCCCTTATATATAATAATAATATGTGGACAATACACCACTAATTTACTCTTAATCACATCTTTCAAATTTGACACTTGTCTTTATAGAAATAAAAAATAAGGAATATTTGATTTCTGAAAAAATATTGTTGGTGGCCTGCGATATAAATATGAAGCATGATAACCCTAAGACAAATTTCACTTTGATAGTTGTATAAAGGGCTATGGTTTAACCATTTTTACCACGATTTCCGCCGATTAAATATTAACAAAGTTTAAATGTATAGCCTTTCAACAACTTACATATTTTAAGAAAATCTATCTAGGTAGGTAGCATGGGTGTCACAAACTAAACATATTGTTTACTTGTTTAATTATTTTGTTTATATGATTTTTTTGCTTAATTTGGTTATTTTATCTGTTAAATTAGAGGGTGTTTGCTATAGCTTTTGAGAGACCAAAAATCCTTTTATGAAAAGATCAAATGTAAAAGATGTTTGACAAAACATTTTAAAAAGCTACTTTTGAATTTTGAATAAAAGGAAAATCAACTTTTTGGAAAAGTCAGGAAAACCGACTTTTGCAACTTTTCCAAAAAAAGACTTTTAGCTTTTAAAAACCAAACACCCCTTAGTAAATAAACAGTATATTATATTTAATTTATATTCATAAACCCAAATCTGAAATTAATAATATTTAATTTTATATAATCAACAAATAAAACGTCATCGACCCCACACAATGATGAATGAAAATAATTTTACTAAGTGAGAAGTTATGAGTTATGACTATGACAAAAGAAAAAGCCCAAGAAGAAAATTTCCAAATACTAGTTGGCTTGATTGGCTCATGGGTCATGGTCTAGGGCCTAGTTCATTTTATTTTTATTTTTTGGGAATGGCGATGAACTTTGAAGTTTGAAGTTTGAACTATTAAATTGTAAATTTGTAATTGTTAAATTAGTGGATGAAGTGTGAACTATTAATTGTAATTGTTAAATTTCAGTTTCTTATTTCAGGGTGGCATATACCCTTTAAAAATAGTCAGAATATATAAATTGGTAAAATATAAATTCATTAAACTGAAGTTAAACAAATGAGTTAAGATAATAAATTAACTTTTTAGTTTTTAGATGACTGAATAATATCCCTTCATATTTTGAGCAATTTTGTCTTCCTCTGAAAAAATATATTATATTTTGATTTTTCGAAGAGACATTGGAGTTGGTTTTTCGTAATATTTAGTGGTTAGAGGCTTAGAGCTTTGGAATATAGATCATCCAATCGAGTTGCTTGTCTTTATGTTTAAAATTTAGGGATTTGGTTTGGAGCTTCCACTAGAGTTGTTTTTTTTATACTTGGACTTACATTACGCCTTGAAGTTGAACTACTGCATAAATGAGCTTTTTGTTTTTATTTCATTAGTCAATATAATGTGATTTGATATTGGTGTCTGTATTACATTAAACAAATCGGTTGTTGTATTTCGGAACGAGACCAAATGATACACTTCCATGGTATAATCAATATATGTGGGAGAGAATAGTAGGGGAAGCATGGAGGCAAAGTTTAAAATTCTATAGAGTTTAACATGTTTAACATCTCTTTACAAACGATATTTGGGTAAAAAAACATATATTTTTTTTATTGGAATAGGACCATAATGGACGAATATCGGTCAAATTGACTCGCTGATCGCCGATCGCCGATCATGGACATGAAATGGGATGCGTCGAACTTGGTTTCATGCCTCAACCTTGGCCTCTTGCTTCAACACTTTAGACCTCCGATCTAATTTTTTTTTTTTTGTCTTCAAGCACATTTTGTTTTAGACTTTCTAGCTTCAAACATCACACATTTGTCTAAGGTCCCAACTTCAAACTTTAAGTGTTTGTCTAACAATTTGAAACTTCAAACTATTTAATGAATGCAATCTTATATAATCTTCAACCAAGAATATTGGCATGCATTAGTCCAAATCATAAAAGAAATCTTGTCATGATTTGTCATACAACGGTGGATCATGGTAGTAGGCGTGCGAATAAATTGAGCATCGAGCTGGTTATAAATAAATGAAGTTTTCTCCTGTTTCCTTACACATTTTTTTTTGTTCCTCCAACATTACCTTATCATTTCCTTAATACATCTATCGGTAGAAGAATATTGCCAACGAGAATGTAACCAGTGAGGGTATGAGTGAGTTCATTCAACCATGACTCCTCACTCCTCAGAAATTAGATATGATCATAAGGAAATTTTTGGGCTTGTGCCTCATGGTTGGGGCCATTATGCCTAAGCTGACTCAATGAAGGAAACATTTCATGGGTACGGTTGGTATGTATTCTATATTTTTGGAAGCATGACTTTATCTTCATACTTAAGATCTTCTATGCGATTTGTTAGCTCATTATGGAACTCACTTAATCCTACTGGAACTTAATGTAGTGTCTCGAATATATACTTTCAATCTCTTGTGTAAAGCCAAGATAATTGACCCCACCATTAACCTCTTTCAGGTATTTTATAGAATTTATGTAAGTGGAGATTGATACACATTTAATAGGCCTAAGGGTGTTAATAATATTGTTTTTGACTTAATAACAATGTTGTAAAGTGTAACACTTGCGTTCACATTGTTTAAACTTAATTGTAGCAATGACCTATGATGGAATTTTGAAGGAAAGTCTATGCCATGACCTGACCAAGGAAGGCCACGACGTTGCAGCTGATCAGGCCCAATCCCATGACTATTTTACGGTTTCCTTCATAAATAACCCCCTCTAAATCGATTATAGGGTTCATTTCTCGGCCTCTATCCCCCTTAACCTCAGAAAAACCCTAATCATTTCCCTCCTGGTGGTTTTGGTGCTTTTGAAAGGAAGTGGGGAAGAATTGGTGCAATGATTAAGCAAGCAACGCCTTATCATCTTGGTTATCACCTTCTGCACCATTTGTAAGGATCCAAGTCTCTACCTTTTGAGTTATTCTCTTAGATCTAGGTTGTTTTGGTTCCTTTTCGGTTTATATAGTTGATTTGAGTGAATGTATGGAATAAAGTTGGCATCTTTATTGCTCTCTAGTGTCCCTTGAGCATCATATCTTATGGATATGAAGTTTGGTTGTGATTTGTGAATCTTGCATGAGTTTTAGGTCATTTTCTTGCCATTTGACCTAAGTTGAGTTAAGGATATACATGGGGCATGCATGTCCATCAAGTAATCATTTTTATGGATCTTTGTTACCCCTTTTAGCTTCTGGAAGAGTTGGGGTTAAGGAAATTTTCAGATTAAGGACTTAATGGTTAAGACATTATGGATTTTGGCTTTTTTTGGACCTAGGGTTTGAGATATTGATCCCTTTAGGTGTCTTAATGGATAAAGTTGAAAATTTTATTCATTTAGACCATAGTTTGGAATAGACCTGAGCTTTGGAGCTCTTGGAATCAAGGAAATTAGCTTAATCCATTAAGCTGCTGGAAACCCAATACCTACGACGCGGCCATAGGTCGCACAACATGACGACTGGGAATTTTCGGTATGTTTGGCTGGGTTAAGGCCACGACGTAGCCAAGGAAGGCCACGACATGGCAGTCAGCTAAAGCCAACTCTGGACGTTGACTTTGACCATTGACTTTTGGCATGGGTTGACTTTTTGGTCAAGCTCTATTTTTAAAATGTAAACTTAGGTTTGCCTTGTGTGGATTGTTCGTAGGTGTTTTGCATCCATCTTTTAACAGTGAGAGCTATTGGTTGTGATCAGTGCGACGTTGCACGAGGCTTTTAGTTAAGATCGTGATTCAGGTGAGCCTCCTCACTGTACTCGTGGGTCTAAGGCACCAATATCGGCCCACTAGGATTTGTTATATGTTAGTTGTCTTTATGACTCTCGCATGGTATGTCGAGCTAGGCCCATTGTATGTTGGACTGGGCCCATGGATCAGGAAGGGCTAGGTACAATGTATGTTACATGCTAGTTGTCTTTGTATCCTCATGTTGTTCCCAAATTAGAGGAACAACCCAATTGGATGAGACTAAAAAGAGGGTTCTATGACCCTCTAGTTAACCTAAACTATTTTATTTTGGATTGGGATTGGAGTTGGTGCAGAAGCTTGAATCGGTCTCTTTTTAGTACCCTTTGGAGTGCTTGTTTGGCTCTACGCCTTTCAGCTTGATCTTACACAAAGGTGTTACTTTGTTTTTTTATCCCCCTTTTTTCCATCATCAGGATGATATTAGAAAATAAGGTAGTAGAAACAAAATTAGATGATCACTAGATTTCTTCAAGGATTGTGTTGGTTCACTTTCCGAATCGATATTTCTCTCATATACTTGGATTATGAGAAATTCGAACTAAGCTAATCCTTAAAGGAACAATCGATGTTATAGGCATAGAAGATCGATCAAAACAAGAGAGAATCTGATGAGTATATTTTTGTATGTCTAAAAAACGAGAGAGAAAATATGATATCTCTCAGAATTCAAACTGCTTTTGGATAAGGCGGTTAAGGGTTGATAATAACACGGAATTGCATTGAAACCCCCAAAATTCAATAACTTCTATTAAGATCCCTCTAGTAATTTAGTAATTTTTCCTAACATTGACCCTTGGAACCCCACAAGGGAGCGCAACCCCCTTGACCCCCCCCCCCTTGGTCGTACCGAGATCAATTTAGATAATACAAGTGTGCACTCCACACCTCCAAAGTTGTATTCAAACTAAGACACGATCCCCTTTGAGACATGTATAAACCGCATTACATAAAATGAATTGATGACATTAAAATCACTACCAAATGAGAGAGGCACATAGACAATACTTTTTAGTAGCTTAGTATTTAGTAGAGTTCTATCATGAGTTTGAAGAGAAGTAAATTAATACTTGGAAGGTTATATAGACTTGACCTGAGTGGAGAAGACATAAAAGATGCAAAATTCATGCCTTTAAGGATATAAAAGACATCATCAAGGTGTTTGGAAGAGATTTAAAGGTGGATTCAAGTATCCTAATATTCATAAAAAAGAAAATACGTGAATAATAAATACTCAATGTAGGTGGAATTTTTTTAAATTAGAAATGAGAGATTTATAATTTTCCGAGATTATTATCAATACTTCATCGTTAGCCTAACTTCCACCTTATAGAAGTTTTTATGTCGTCCTCCAATCTAAGCAACCAACCCTTATGATTTTTAGACCCTAAGTAACTGAAACTCTCATTTAGGGGTGAAACGTGATCCATGATAAAAACTACACTACTTCATTGTTCTGTTTCCAACTAAAATTGTACTAAAGATATTTATGTTATAATTATGTTCAAATGTAACCCTTTCTCTTCTAGCATCGTCCTCCAATTATCCAACCTACTATTCAATATACTCATCGTCTTTACCATCAATATAATGTTATCGAAAAAAAACTTACACCAATACACATCTCCTTGAATCTCATGAAACATCTTATTCAAAATTAAAGTGATCATGTAGGTATAAGAGTTATTTATGATGAAGTCGGGTTTCACAAAGAAAGACTTCATATCCCTAGCTAGGGGTCGAACTATGACATCCCCATTTTCACGGCCTGAAAAGACCGATTTTGTTTATGCTTTATAAAAATCAGAGTATCTCTTTTAATAAAAAATGTTGCGGAATTTGTTCCCAGAAAAACACGATAAATACGTTATCAAAACATTTTCGAAGAACCGTATTTTATTTATGTTAAAACGTTTGGGATGTCATCGTCAATACATAAACATAAGCATAAACAGAACTTACAATTATTTACACTAGTGATCTACATCTCTTTAAATCTCTCAGTGTAATGTCACTTCATATCGTCACCTGTGATATAAATAAACTGAGTGGTTCAGGTTGGGAAACCTGGTGAGTACATAGGGTTTTCAACTCACAATAATATAATTATTATGTTCAATCATCAAACAATTAACCCAATTACCCATCCCCATTATCTTCTTTACTCTTAAGGATTTAACCTAAGATTCATCTATCCTGCATTCGTTTATTCCGAAATCCCTTACTTCCAGGGTTATAGGACTGGCACTAAATCCATAGCTGCCGATGTTCGTTCGTAAATCACTAATTCCATAGCTGATATATCCTACTCATCGGGTACTAAATCCATAGCTACCAGTGTTCAATAGGTACTAAGTCCATAGCTACCAATTCCTAACAGGTACTAAATCCATAGCTACCAGCGTCTAACTAATAGGTACTAAGTCCATAGCTACCAATTCCTAACAGGTACTAAATCCATAGCTACCAACGTCTAACAGGTACTAAGTCCATAGCTACCGGTGTTTGTCCCATAGGCACTAAGTCTATAGCTGCCAATGTATACTCACATCATCTTCTATCTCTCATCATTCATCTACCCATATCATACCCAACATATTCGTATATATAAAATACGTATACAGTTTAAATCCTTTAAAACATGTATAAAACGTTCATCCAGCATAGACAACAAGTATTCAGATAATATGCACACATAGCACGTAGTTTATATAAAATACTTCATATCTATGTGTAAGATGAAAGGGACTATGCACTCACCTGAGTAGGTGGTGACTCGGCGCTTGGACAGCACTTCATTACTCTTAACACACTTTTCCTTCGGCAAAACCTAGTATCAATGCCACTAGGGTTTAGTCTAATGATAACCGCGACTAATTAATAGTCTAGCTATTATTATTATTATATAAGCGTTAAATAACACTCAATATAAATCATAATAATAGCCCAAATAATTATTTTAAAGACCTAATAACATTACTATATTGAAACATAAGCTACGCTAAAGATAGGGTAGGTACAACTCACTTACAACGTGTTTTCTCGAAAACCGGGCTTCGCTGGAGCAGCGTTCCTGAGCCGAAAGGCTCTTTTCTCGGAGCCGTCGGGCACTCTGGGGCTTCCGCCTCGTGCTAAGGAGTTACCCTAGGCTTTGGGGGGGGGGGGGGGGTTAGGGAGGCTTAGAGAGAGAGTTTAAAGAGAGAAAGATGAGGGTTGAGGGGTGAAGAAATGAGGGAACCCGACACCTCTATTTATAGGGTGAAATCCTGACGGACTCGCCGAGCCAGTTTACTGACTCGCCGAGTCAGTGCCACGTGTCATCACCTGATGGCTTTCCTTGGGGAGAAAGCCTTGGCCCATATTCAGCCACGTCACCCTTTTTGCAGCAGCACCCTGCTGACTTCTAAACCCCGTAACTTTCGCATACGAGCTCCGTTTTTGACGTTCTTTATATCCACGCGTAGGTAAAAACAAGATCTAAAACTTTCGTTTAGACTCCGTCGACTAATTCTTGACCGATCTTAAATTTAACAGTAGGAGGCGTTTAGACTGTTAAATGACCGCGAAGAATTTGTAACTCCTTCATACGGACTCCGTTTTCATCCATCTTTTTACTTTTGAGTTCCTATTAATGAGATCTTCAACTCTCATTTAGGTCGCGTAAGCCAAAAACCGCTCGAACTAAAATTCGAGTTTCGGGTCGTGCACTGCTAAGCCGAATCTTAGAAAAATCATAACTTCCTTATACGAAGTCAGATTTTGGCATTCTTTTTATCGACGCTCTTAGTTTAACATATTCTACGACTTTCGTTTAGATTGCTAAGGCTAAATCTCGCTCTATCGTAAATTCACTATGTACGCTTCTCGGTGCCGTGCCGGTTTTGCCGTAAAACTTCGACGGGCCATAACTTCTTCGTTATAACTCGGATTTCGGCGTTCTTTATATGCACGGAAACCTTGAGACGTATTCTACAACTTGGTTAAGATTATTTATTCTAAAAGATCTTTTGTCGAAAAGTCATTTTCGACCCCTATTGCCTCTAATTTGACTAGCTCGGATTTGCGGGCGTTACAATTATCTCCCTCTTAGGATGATTACGTCCCGGAATCATCAACGAAACAGGGTCGTATAATGACTCCATATGTCATCTCTTCATCCTAGGTAATAATTATAACTTCTACATTCCTTCAAGTCTATCTCTTAAACTCATTGACTGTAAGAGTACTCGATCGTGCACCTGCTCTCTACCTCAGGCTAGACTTCCCAATTATGACCTTCAAGTCACAATCTCGATCCTTACTGGATACGAACTTGAGATGATTTCTTTTATTACTACTATGGATCGATGTGTCATATTCTAATGACTTATCATCGTATGTTGCAACACTTAGACTTAGGTCTCTTAGAGTTAAATTCTAAAACAGACTATGCCTTCCTTCATGGTCTAATGTGATATAATCACACTTTAACATTTGGCATTTCTAGCTACCAACTTCTTTAACAACGAGTGCGATATTTTGATTTCAATCGTTTGGTTTAAGTCGGACGCTACATCAAACTTGGTTCTCTGAACCACGTAACCTACTCATCGTAGTCAGACTCAATGTGATATGACCACTAGGGTCGGGATAACAAAAATCTTCCTAGTCATTACCGAAACAATGGTAACGACATACTTGAATAAAACGAAATCATTTACTAGCTTCTTGGTAACCTTGTGACTTTCCCTGATCCAAGTGTGAGTCCTGTGCTTCCGGTAGTATAGGCCTCTACTACCATTCACACCTACTCATACTCGTCCCAAGTATTGTTCCGCAGTTTCCCAAGTCACCATGCAGCAAATCACACAACAATTTAACACACCAGATAACAAAACGAAGATTTTATTATTTCTTAAAACTATTACATAGGTGTTCAAGTTCACCCTAGACTATGCCTCTAATAGGCTACATCATAAAATACTATGGCTACTACATAACTTGATCTTCCGATATGAAGTCCTCATCCTTGATTCCTCACACGGTTTTCTGCTTCGTCGAGGATCATGTGAAATGCCCTTGGACTTGGTGGCGTTTCTGGTCTTGCTGCTTTATTTTTCCTTGGGCAGTCTCTGGACATGTGCCCCTTGCCTCCACATCCGTAGCATACTTTATCATCATGTGTGCAGTCTTTGGAATAGTGACCAGTCATCCCACACTTGTAACAAGTCACTTCTTCGTTGCACTTCCCACCATGCTTCTTCTTGCATCTATCACACCATCTCGCTTCACCTCCATCTCCTCCTCCAAGCTTTGAGAATTTGCTTTCCTTGTTCGACCTCGAAGATCCTTCAAACTTCCGCTTCTCTCCTGCCTTATCTTTTTCTAGACCCTTTTCTCTTATTTGGGCCTCTACGTTCTTAGCTGCCCTAACAACTGCTTTCAAGGTAGTTGCCATTTTGACCATTGGGCCAAAGTCAGTGGGCAGTCCGTTAGCAAACCTATCAATATTGGAGAGTTCAGTAGGCACCAAGTAGGGGAATAGCTTCATCCTCTCGGTGAATGCGATGGCATACTCATCAACACTCATCTTCCCTTTCTTCAGGTTCTGAAACTCGTTGTTTAGGTCTATCGGATCTATCTCCGAGCAGTACTGCATTTTCAACTGTTCCAAAAACTCTTCCCATGACATCCTTAAGGCTTCTCCTCGTGGCATCGTATCTGCCAATAGCTTCCACCAGCTCAAGACTCCAGTTTTCAGCTGTCTTACTGCGAAGGCAGTCTTCTGTTTCTCGTTACAGCTGCAGCTCTCAAACACCATCTCCATCTCAGAGATCCAATCCATAATCTCAACCAGCTTTGGGCTTCCTGAGAGGCTTGGTGGTTTCGCACCCAAGAAATTCTTGTAAATTCGCCCATCCTTGTCGTTTCTCCTCTCCGGGCCATCCCTTTGATCACCTTGAGTCCCCACTTGACTCACTTGGCGGCTGTAGTTCCCTTCCTCAGATTGTTCGGGAATTGGATCGGTTGGCTCAACATGTATGGTAGGTTCGTCCCTATTTTACATCCCCCTGATTTCTTCCCTTTGTTCAGCTAGCATAGCCCGAATCATGGCTTGAACTCCAGCCATGGTGACTGGATCAGGCCCAACTTCTTCTACAACAGGTATTTCCTGAACCACTAGGGGTTGGTTTCTGTTCCCATTTGCGTTTACGTTTCCGCTACGGGTCCTTGCCATCTTGATCTATACACCAAATAAGGTGAATCTAGAACTTTACTTAGGATTGGCGTTTAAATCATCCTTATCACTCCGAAACGTTTACATGCTAGTTCTAATATCGTAGTTGTACGTTTAGAATCCTAAACACATAAGGTTTCCAGATCCGGTCGGCAACAGACCATAGATCCGAACAATTAACAACATATTGGGCATAAAACATTTAGCACATAAAAGCATTTTAGGCACAATTCCTAAAATAAGCTAGTGCTCACACCTCACAATCATCGCTTAGCATTCTAAGTTTAAGTCTAGAAATAAATTCCATATTCCTAGTTCGCTTAAACTAATGCTCTGATACCAACTGTGACATCCCCATTTTCACGGCCTGAAAAGACCGATTTTGTTTATGCTTTATAAAAATCAGAGTATCTCTTTTAATAAAAAATGTTGCGGAATTTGTTCCCAGAAAAACACGATAAATACGTTATCAAAACATTTTCGAAGAACCGTATTTTATTTATGTTAAAACGTTTGGGATGTCATCGTCAATACATACACATAAGCATAAACAAAACTTACAATTATTTACACTAGTGATCTACATCTCTTTAAATCTCTCAGTGTAATGTCACTTCATATCGTCACCTGTGATATAAATAAACTGAGTGGGTCAGGTTGGGAAACCTGGTGAGTACATAGGGTTTTCAACTCACAATAATATAATTATTATGTTCAATCATCAAACAATTAACCCAATTACCCATCCCCATTATCTTCTTTACTCTTAAGGATTTAACCTAAGATTCATCTATCCTGCATTCGTTTATTCCGAAATCCCTTACTTCCAGGGTTATAGGACTGGCACTAAATCCATAGCTGCCGATGTTCGTTCGTAAATCACTAATTCCATAGCTGATATATCCTACTCATCGGGTACTAAATCCATAGCTACCAGTGTTCAATAGGTACTAAGTCCATAGCTACCAATTCCTAACAGGTACTAAATCCATAGCTACCAGCGTCTAACTAATAGGTACTAAGTCCATAGCTACCAATTCCTAACAGGTACTAAATCCATAGCTACCAACGTCTAACAGGTACTAAGTCCATAGCTACCGGTGTTTGTCCCATAGGCACTAAGTCTATAGCTGCCAATGTATACTCACATCATCTTCTATCTCTCATCATTCATCTACCCATATCATACCCAACATATTCGTATATATAAAATACGTATACAGTTTAAATCCTTTAAAACATGTATAAAACGTTCATCCAGCATAGACAACAAGTATTCAGATAATATGCACACATAGCACGTAGTTTATATAAAATACTTCATATCTATGTGTAAGATGAAAGGGACTATGCACTCACCTGAGTAGGTGGTGACTCGGCGCTTGGACAGCACTTCATTACTCTTAACACACTTTTCCTTCGGCAAAACCTAGTATCAATGCCACTAGGGTTTAGTCTAATGATAACCGCGACTAATTAATAGTCTAGCTATTATTATTATTATATAAGCGTTAAATAACACTCAATATAAATCATAATAATAGCCCAAATAATTATTTTAAAGACCTAATAACATTACTATATTGAAACATAAGCTACGCTAAAGATAGGGTAGGTACAACTCACTTACAACGTGTTTTCTCGAAAACCGGGCTTCGCTGGAGCAGCGTTCCTGAGCCGAAAGGCTCTTTTCTCGGAGCCGTCGGGCACTCTGGGGCTTCCGCCTCGTGCTAAGGAGTTACCCTAGGCTTTGGGGGGGGGGGGGGGTTAGGGAGGCTTAGAGAGAGAGTTTAAAGAGAGAAAGATGAGGGTTGAGGGGTGAAGAAATGAGGGAACCCGACACCTCTATTTATAGGGTGAAATCCTGACGGACTCGCCGAGCCAGTTTACTGACTCGCCGAGTCAGTGCCACGTGTCATCACCTGATGGCTTTCCTTGGGGAGAAAGCCTTGGCCCATATTCAGCCACGTCACCCTTTTTGCAGCAGCACCCTGCTGACTTCTAAACCCCGTAACTTTCGCATACGAGCTCCGTTTTTGACGTGGTGACTGGATCAGGCCCAACTTCTTCTACAACAGGTATTTCCTGAACCACTAGGGGTTGGTTTCTGTTCCCATTTGCGTTTACGTTTCCGCTACGGGTCCTTGCCATCTTGATCTATACACCAAATAAGGTGAATCTAGAACTTTACTTAGGATTGGCGTTTAAATCATCCTTATCACTCCGAAACGTTTACATGCTAGTTCTAATATCGTAGTTGTACGTTTAGAATCCTAAACACATAAGGTTTCCAGATCCGGTCGGCAACAGACCATAGATCCGAACAATTAACAACATATTGGGCATAAAACATTTAGCACATAAAAGCATTTTAGGCACAATTCCTAAAATAAGCTAGTGCTCACACCTCACAATCATCGCTTAGCATTCTAAGTTTAAGTCTAGAAATAAATTCCATATTCCTAGTTCGCTTAAACTAATGCTCTGATACCAACTGTGACATCCCCATTTTCACGGCCTGAAAAGACCGATTTTGTTTATGCTTTATAAAAATCAGAGTATCTCTTTTAATAAAAAATGTTGCGGAATTTGTTCCCAGAAAAACACGATAAATACGTTATCAAAACATTTTCGAAGAACCGTATTTTATTTATGTTAAAACGTTTGGGATGTCATCGTCAATACATACACATAAGCATAAACAAAACTTACAATTATTTACACTAGTGATCTACATCTCTTTAAATCTCTCAGTGTAATGTCACTTCATATCGTCACCTGTGATATAAATAAACTGAGTGGGTCAGGTTGGGAAACCTGGTGAGTACATAGGGTTTTCAACTCACAATAATATAATTATTATGTTCAATCATCAAACAATTAACCCAATTACCCATCCCCATTATCTTCTTTACTCTTAAGGATTTAACCTAAGATTCATCTATCCTGCATTCGTTTATTCCGAAATCCCTTACTTCCAGGGTTATAGGACTGGCACTAAATCCATAGCTGCCGATGTTCGTTCGTAAATCACTAATTCCATAGCTGATATATCCTACTCATCGGGTACTAAATCCATAGCTACCAGTGTTCAATAGGTACTAAGTCCATAGCTACCAATTCCTAACAGGTACTAAATCCATAGCTACCAGCGTCTAACTAATAGGTACTAAGTCCATAGCTACCAATTCCTAACAGGTACTAAATCCATAGCTACCAACGTCTAACAGGTACTAAGTCCATAGCTACCGGTGTTTGTCCCATAGGCACTAAGTCTATAGCTGCCAATGTATACTCACATCATCTTCTATCTCTCATCATTCATCTACCCATATCATACCCAACATATTCGTATATATAAAATACGTATACAGTTTAAATCCTTTAAAACATGTATAAAACGTTCATCCAGCATAGACAACAAGTATTCAGATAATATGCACACATAGCACGTAGTTTATATAAAATACTTCATATCTATGTGTAAGATGAAAGGGACTATGCACTCACCTGAGTAGGTGGTGACTCGGCACTTGGACAACACTTCATTACTCTTAACACACTTTTCCTTCGGCAAAACCTAGTATCAATGCCACTAGGGTTTAGTCTAATGATAACCGCGACTAATTAATAGTCTAGCTATTATTATTATTATATAAGCGTTAAATAACACTCAATATAACTCATAATAATAGCCCAAATAATTATTTTAAAGACCTAATAACATTACTATATTGAAACATAAGCTACGCTAAAGATAGGGTAGGTACAACTCACTTACAGCGTGTTTTCTCGAAAACCGGGCTTCGCTGGAGCAGCGTTCCTGAGCCGAAAGGCTCCTTTCTCGGAGCCGTCGGGCACTCTGGGGCTTCCGCCTCGTGCTAAGGAGTTACCCTAGGCTTTGGGGGGGGGGGGGTTAGGGAGGCTTAGAGAGAGAGTTTAAAGAGAGAAAGATGAGGGTTGAGGGGTGAAGAAATGAGGGAACCCGACACCTCTATTTATAGGGTGAAATCCTGACGGACTCGCCGAGCCAGTTTACTGACTCGCCGAGTCAGTGCCACGTGTCATCACCTGATGGCTTTCCTTGGGGAGAAAGCCTTGGCCCATATTCAGCCACGTCACCCTTTTTGCAGCAGCACCCTGCTGACTTCTAAACCCCGTAACTTTCGCATACGAGCTCCGTTTTTGACGTTCTTTATATCCACGCGTAGGTAAAAACAAGATCTAAAACTTTCGTTTAGACTCCGTCGACTAATTCTTGACCGATCTTAAATTTAACAGTAGGAGGCGTTTAGACTGTTAAATGACCGCGAAGAATTCGTAACTCCTTCATACGGACTCCGTTTTCATCCATCTTTTTACTTTTGAGTTCCTATTAATGAGATCTTCAACTCTCATTTAGGTCGCGTAAGCCAAAAACCGCTCGAACTAAAATTCGAGTTTCGGGTCGTGCACTGCTAAGCCGAATCTTAGAAAAATCATAACTTCCTCTTGCGTTCTTTTTATCGACACTCTTAGTTTAACATATTCTACGACTTTCGTTTAGATTGCTAAGGCTAAATCTCGCTCTATCGTAAATTCACTATTTACGCTTCCCGGTGCCGTGCCGGTTTTGCCGTAAAACTTCGACGGGACATAACTTCTTCGTTATAACTCGGATTTCGGCGTTCTTTATATGCACGAAAACCTTGAGACGTATTCTACAACTTGGCTAAGATTATTTATTCTAAAAAATCTTTTATCGAAAAGTCATTTTCGACCCCTATTGCCTCTAATTTGACTAGCCCGGATTTGCGGGCGTTACATGAACCCATATTTTAGACCGACAATACATATCACATAAGTCTTGATGTATCTCCTTGAGACCTTTTTGTAATCTAGGGTCTTCCAAATCATTTCCAATGAAACATTACCATAAATCTTTTTCAGGTTGATGAACACCATATAAAATTCATTTTTTTTCTATATTTGTCCATAAGGTGTTTAAGGAGATGGATTGTCTTAGTTATCGATATCCCTTTTATTTTATTTTTGAAAGAGGTGTTTCACTTCCCAACACGGTTTCCAACTGTGTCTCCTTTACTTCCATAGTACGATTAGATAAGTATTTTTTTTAAACCGACAAATACAAATATATAATCTACTCATAAACTAGCAACTAATTCCACGTATGTCCACCACGGGACTAGATAAGTTTGATATCTATAGATGGTTAACGTAGTTTATTATTATAATTATTATATATATATTTTTTAATTTTTTATGTCTACACATATACTTATGTTTAGGGATGACAAAAGAAACTAAACCTAATGGTGAAAACCGAAAACCAACATATTAGGGTTGGGTATGGGGTCGGTTAATCGGGGCTGAGATCGGGTTTGGTATGCATTTAGAAAATTTTCGAGGATTTGGTTACGGAGATGGTAAACAAAATACCCGTCCCGATTACCCAAAACTGAAACCGAAACCCGTTACCTGAAACCGTTTATATATATATATATATATATATATATATATATATATATATATATATATATATATATATATATATATATATATATATATATATATCAAGGTTGTAAAAATCGCTTGACGTTAGCTAGTCGGTGGACTGAGGTTAAGGATTAATCGGCTAGGCGGAGATTAATCGGAGACCATTAATTGCTAATTTGTTGAATTTTTAAAAATTAAATATGACTAATACTATATAAAAGTTCATAAATGTCACTAATATCATAACAAAATAGGTTAATAAAAGACTGATAATGCCTTAAATAGTTTATATTGAGATATAACTTCTTCAAAGTGTTAAAATTCATCGGGTTCAACTGTTTCACTCATTGTGTATGCAGGGATTAATCGCTAGGCGCCCTCTAATCGGTCAGGTAGCGCCTAGGAATTAATCGGAGATTAATCGGGACCTAGTCGGGATTTTTTCAACACTGATATATATATATATATATATATATATATATATATATATATATATATATATATATATATATATATATATATATCCTTAAGTTATCTTCTTTGTTGTGAAAGATTTAAAGATAATTTCTTGAGATAGCTTCCTATTTATTTGTATTTGTAGTGCAAGTGTATTAATATTTTTTTATTCATAGTACTTAGAGTAATAGTGATATTATGATTTATGAATGCTAGTGTTTTTATTGTTTTTTTTGCCACTAGTAACCACTTATGTATCAGAATAAATACGTCTACTCTTAATGGTTTTGTAAATTATCAAAATTATTTTGGATATGAATTAATGCTTGCATCACTAAGTCTAATGGTTTTGTTTTCTCATTGTATCAAAATTATTCTTAATTTGAATGTTAAACGGGGATCTCCGTTACCCCGTTGGGATACCCGCAGACCCGGTAGTGTTTGGCAAACGGGTACCCATTGGGAATCGGATCGATGATGAGATCAATTTTCATATTCGGGGATGGGGACGGGATTACCAAGACCCGTCCCAAACCCGCCCCGTTGCCATCCCTCCTTATGTTGGTATATTATTAACAGCCGTCATATATTTTGTAACTATTTTGGTTAGAAGTTAGAAACATTTTTATTGGTAGTATCATTTCCTCCTGCAAAAAAGGATCTTAAAATATCTACAACCAGGCTATGTGAGGGTTTCTTAACGCTTTATCTTTTTATTATTTTGTCAAACTTATTTGACAAATACTTATCTTGATAAAAAAAGGGGAAAACATAGACACTTCACGAGCATAATACAACAAAGGGTTCAGGCCCGGCCCTGATATTTCGGAGATTTTGTGCAAAATCTAAAATAAAACCCCATAAAAAATTTGTTGTAAATATTATTAACTATATTTGTTACCACTAATTCAAAACATAAAGTTGCTAAAAAACATCTCATAAATTCGCTACCACAAAATAATGTCTTCACTTATTGGTAATCAAATAAAATTGTAAAACTGTCATAAACAACTTTTCTAAAAAAAAAAGAACAACGCATTACTACTTTCTAAACATCCACCTTCTAACATTTTTAGAAGAAAATTTATCTATGAGATTTTTTTTTAATTTTTGGTGAGTTTATAAAATATAAAAACGTTATCTAAAATTTATAAAGAAAACAAATTTGTATTTTTTTATATAGATATTTTTATTAAATTGTTGATAAATTTTAAGTTTATGATTAGGTTTTGATTTATGTTGATTTTTTTTCAGAATTAAAATGCATCTAAAATTGGAACCAAATGTTACCCGACTAATTTTATTTATTAATAAAACATAAAAATAGATTTTACAATAATACTGATACTATAACTATAAATTATCCCAAAAACCGGAGGCCTCCTAAGATCAGAGGCCTGGTACGACCGCACCGCCGGCACCACCCAGGACCGCCACTGAAAGGGTTGCACGTTGCAGTTGGAAAAAAGAGAAATTGCTTGAAAAGGACCAATCTGTTGAATCTCTCCATTAAAACAAATCGAGAAAAGGTAAGTGAACTGAATCCAACTAATCTAACCCATGTTATTCTAGAAGAATTATAATTTGATTAAAAAAAAGGGTTGTTCGTTACATTGTTGACTAGTAATAAATAAACTATTTATTTTGATTTTTTTTAATAAAACATGCAATCACAAAAAGCGGTTACACAAATAATAGAGCACGCAAGAAAATAATAATTATGCAAACAGCTAATGATTTGTACGAAATGTTGAAGCATTTTACAAACAAGAGTTATTATTATTATTATTATTATTATTATTATTATTATTATTATTATTATTATTATTTTTTCGTGTTCATTGAAAATGCTTTTGCTATTGTTAGTATTTTAGTTTTGTTGGTGGGGAGTTGTAGCCATCTTTATGGCGTATTGGTTAATCTTTTTATATCAAATACGTAAACATAATCAATGACTTGAATATTTATTATGATTAATAACGCACAAAGGAGAATAAATCTGGATATGAATCTCACTAGAAAAAAAAAGACATTATTATCCTGATTGCATTCCAAAAAGAAACAAGAAACTGTAATTTCATTAAGATTTAGTTTAATGACCAAATATCAAATATATACAAATATGGAAATTTTTGGATAGAAATTACAAATATCTCGCAGTAATAAAAAATGAACAAAATTAGGAAATTATCCTCTTTGTACCTATAACAACCCTTGATAAAAAAAAATTAAAAACCACATACAAGATTATTATAAACATTATTGATTATACCATAATTACTAAAACACTATTTAAATCTCATTAAAAAAAACAATTATTTATTTAAGAAACGAGGTTGTTGTCGACAGAGAAGCAATTGATTTTGACACTCAACAATGATCAAATCCAGAAAGCAACCTTTCATTCCACAGCATTAATACATTTTTATTTAGAACATGAACTGTCTTAATTTATTAAGTTATTAACTACAATTTTAGAATAAATCAATAGTTTCAAAACATTCCAAATAAAAGTTATTATATTTAATTTACGGGATTATATCTTTAGCGAGGGGTAAAAATGGAAATATAAAAAAGTCACGCACTGACACAACGGCTTTTTCACGTCCAAACGGTTGGGTTTTTAAATATTTTATGTGACCCTATTCGTTTGGTGCGTGGGATCCACTGATTCGGTGAAGCTCAATCACGCATAATCACCGCCGTTCATCTCCCCAATCTACTAATCCCATCTTCTCATTAAACATCCAACGGTCACGATCTAATCATACAACACGACGAAAAAGGTTATTTTCGTCAACCGAGATGAAAGCGTTGTGGTCTAGTGGAAAAGAGTTTGACGCCATTGCGTAAGGAGGCCCCATGTGACAAAAGTGTATTTAAACCCCTTGCTTTATGTTGTTATGTACTTTCAAGCCCTCCCACTTTTTCTTTTTACATAAGAGAACCTTCGAAAAAGTTATAGATGATTATATTCAACAACTTGGTAGTATTTGTCTTTCTTTGTTGGTGTTCAGTAGCCCTTCTCCTATCAGGTTATGAATATTAACTTAAAATATTATTTTTGGTAATAAGTTAATTCATGTATTCGCAATATTTATATAATCATATTACAAGAACATTAATCTATTATTTGTTTTGGAATGAATCCAATTTTATTAAAAACAAATATCAACAAGGAGCTATATAAAAAAGTCAATACATCTATAACAAAATTGAACATATTATAACATCAATCGATTCATTTAAGACTTGAAAATGACGACATATGGCTAAACCAAAAACAAAAATACCCACAACAATATTAGGAATGGACACAACAATTTGTATGGAAAATAGCCAATTTCTAGCTTTTCATTATTTAGTTTGATGACTATGTGTTTTCAAGATACACAATAATCGATAACAAGTATCAAAAATAAGGATTAAATTTGACAACCATGATAACATGTGGCGTGACAAGTACGTTTGTGATGTTATGATATTTTATTTTCTTTCCTAGATGTTGATGGATCATTTACGTTCTAGTTTGTGTTCTCGTGACCAAATTTTTTTTTAATCATCATTTTCTATCTTTTTAAGTCACTATGTGAGTTTGGTGCAAAAATGAACTATTTGGTAAGACTATAATCACAAACATATATGTTAATAATCAACATCATAACAAACAAAATAATCAACCAATCAACAATGAATATGAGAATAAAATTAGAAACTCACATTGGCAATGTTATATGGACATAATACATAAACATTAGCCAATTGACATGAGAATTAAAGAATTAACCAAAGTAAAATTGACAATGTTATATGGACATAAGAAACATTGGCCAATTGACATGAGAATTAAAGAATTAACCAAAGTAAAAGGCATAATGTCTAATTTTAGCTGTAAAACAATTTCTTTAAAGAAAATCATGATATCTTTTTTGCAGTGTCGTGGGCTTACAAGTTACAATAAAGGAAAAGGGAAAAAGAAGAAGCATAGACAACTAAGGAATGGATACGTACAAGGAGTAGAAAGATATGGATAAAAGCTCAAGGATCTCATAAGAAACTTTAGAAAACTTAAGGGGCCAAGGAGAAATATACGCTTAATAAGCATGAAAGATTAAAAGCAACATCACTAGTGGTATATAATGCAGCCATTGACGACAGTAATCAAAGCTTCCGCTTCCTTATTTGTTTACTTACACCAAAAACCTCACACACCTACAATGTGTATGTGTGTGTGAAAATTTGTAGATCCGAAAATTTCACCGATGCTTGAGGAATTAAATTAAATAAATCACAGAAAACGACGGAAAAATCAATCTCAGTTCAGAAGAATCAGTCCTGTTGTCTCTCGGATCTGCAACAATGTTAGATGGATTGCTTGGGCGCAGTGGTTTCAGCTCCAAATGGTTAGATTCCTGCATATAAACTCTTTATTTTTGTGCTGTGTTTCTGAAACTGAATCGCCGTATTTGATTTAAATCACATATGAATATAAGATAGACGGATGTAGTAGATTAGTTACGAAATCGGCGATGTTGAGATGATGATGTTTGTGTGTTTTGAAGTAAATCACTGATTAAGCCGACGAGGACACGGATAGAGGCGTTGCGGAGGAGGGCGGAGGCGAAACAGAGATTTTTGAAGGAAGATCTTGCGAAATTACTTGCAAATGGCCTTGATGTTAATGCATATGGAAGGGTATTGATTTCGAATTTTGATTTAATTTATCCAATGCATGCAGATGTTTTTAAAGCTTCATGTTCTTTATCTTAATTTGTGTGTGGTGTCTACGTTTAGATTGAGTCTGTGTGTGTAAATGAAATTGAGCTTGAATATTATAATTTCCAGATGACAAATTGAGAAATTAAGGATTGTAGTTCACATTATACAGAACAGCTTTCTGTTTTCAAGTTGTAGCTAATATAATTATAAAGTAATCTGTTTATTTAATAACTTTTTTATTATCATATTGAGAAAAATGCTACAACATGATGCATAAACTCTTACACTTTGTTCTTGAAATTGGTTTTATGGGACCGAATGATAGGCTAACTACTTTAGTATTGTTACACCTAAAAAAGTGTTTTCCCCTTTCAATTTAAGGAGAAAAAGGGAGGGAATGGATAGCTTTTTTGTGATGATATAAATCTCCCTTTTATTTGCTTCAGAGAGGGAGACAAAAGCTCTATCACATATTATAATAATCAAATATTTGCAATATTGTAAAACCATATGCTTTCTTTTCCTTTTTGCTTTTGTTCATGCATATCATGATATGTTTGTTTGTGATTTCATTCTTATAATAAACTCTAACTGAAGTTGTGTTTCATGTGAGGCTTTTTACAGACTGAAGACTTCATTGCTGGATTGAATCTGCTATCTTGTTATAATTTTATTGACCAGTCATGTGAATATATTCTGAAGCAGCTATCAGTCATGCAGAAACTAGGGTATGAAGAAAGATTAATTAAAACAACAATCACCAGACTCTTTTCCTACCTTTATGCATACATTATTATACAATGGAATTGGAATTTGAGATTCCATTCCCACTTAACATTCCTATGTTTGATTTATTCAGGCAATGTCCAGAAGAGTGCAGAGAGACTGTTGCATCACTGATGTTTGCTGCCGCAAGATTTTCTGATCTTCCTGAATTGCGTGACCTCAGGGATGTCTTTCAGGAGAGATATGGGAATGGTTTAGAATGTTATGTTAATCAAATGGTAGGTCTATATATGAAAGAAGTAAAAATATCATTCGTTCATATTTCATATACTTATTATATGCATCTAAACATTTTTATTTTTTTTAAATTTTGGTAGTTTGTTGAGAAGTTAGCCTCTAAACCTCCTGTGGTGGAGAAGAGAATAAAGTTATTGCAAGATATAGCAGCAGAGTTTTCTATTCAGTGGGATTCCAAAGGATTTAAACAAAGGATGGATTCACCCTCCACACTTGCTCAGGTACTTTGCTTTTTGTCATTTATGATGATAAGGATGTGGAGGGCATTTACGTCATTTCCACTTATTAAACAAACTGCAGGATCAAGTTAGGAAATCTGTAGCTTCGATTACCACTGATGAAAATAATGATTTTCGGAAAAATGATCATCGATCTAAAGAAAGAATAGAGCAGATTCCCCATAATGATGGGAGTGTAAATGTTAGGAGGAGAGAGGTGTTTGTGAGAACAGAAGAAAAACATGCTCAGGTAAGGCTACTGATAACTAATTTGGAGTAATTAATTTATGTTTTTAATCCCTGTGCTTTGGTGATTTTATTGGATTTGGTCCTCACTTGACTTTGCTGCTTCATCCAATTCTATTTGTTAGTTTTTTTTTTTTTTTTTTTTTTTTACAAATGTCTTAATTCTTTTTGTTATAATAACTTTTAGAAATTAGGTTTATATCATAAAAGATGCTATATATTAAGTTTTTTTTTTTTTCCTAAAAAAGAACTTTCATTTCCAAAAAACAGTCAACTTTTTACTTTTTTTTTTCCGAAAAACCCTCACATTTGACAAGTTTTTCGGAAAAAAAAAACTGCTAAAAGGGCCTAATCGAAAAAAATGCAAGGTCTTTTTCAGGAAAAAAATAAAGTTGAGGTTTAATTTGGAAAAAAAACGCAATATATAAGATCTTTTATGATATTAAGTACTAACCCTACAAATTATATTATTAGATAACTATAACCAAATGAGTAATTCGTATATAAATAATTCAAATTAATTGTTGTGCTATTAAAACAAACATTTTATTAAACTTGAAGGACCAAAGTGAAACATTTTATTTTGATTTTTGACTTTTTCTTCTAAACAAACCACAGGACCAAGCAATGAAATTTAGAGCTTCAAATGTCACTGATGATAAGTACAAGGTACCAAATGGAAATGTGAAAACTGATGAGCGTTCTAAAGAAAGAATTGAGCATTCTTATGTGGGGCCCACATTGGGAAGACAAGAAAAACTTCACAATCTCAATCTCAATCTCAAACACCAAGTCTATTTGTCCAAACCAAGGCCGGAATCTGATTCCGGGAACAACGGAATCGGAAACAACCATATTTCAGCCACTTCTTATCTCGACAAAAGGCCAGAAAGACACACCAGAATGCCACAAGTCAACAGGGAAGAACAAGAAGAAGAATATGTTGAAAAGTCAACAACAAGGAAAGTGCAAGAGAAGGAGGAAGAACCAGTTAGGTTGTTAAAACCATGCTACAACAATACTCCTCCTCTTCCACCACCATACATTATCAAGTCAAACATCCCACCACCATACACCAAACCCAACCACCACCAACAACCTCCATCCGACCTCCTGCCGCCACCCATCTCCGAGAGGAGGAACAAAGAGCAAAACCAAAACGACATGCCTTTACCTTTACCTTTACCCAAACCAAGATCAGTGAGAAGAAAACACTCGAAATCATCATCTAGTCATGACGATGTAGGAAGCTCGGAAGATTCTAGAATCGTGAAGAGAGTTTCTAGTAGCAGAAGAAAAGAAAGAAAAGGGTTACAGATATTATTTGATGATGAGCATTATCACCATAAAGCTAAAGCTAAAGACGAAGAGGAAAAAATGATGGATAAGTTATTGTTACATTATAGTAAAAAACCATCGGCTTATGATCATGGGAAAGTAAGGAGGAAAAAATCAACCAAATCTCCTCCTGTGAATGATAATGATAATGATGATGAGGTGGAGGTGGAAACGAACGTTAGTGTTCCTTCCATGAGATCGATTTCGCTTCCTCATGAATCGGATGCGAATAATAATAAGAAGAAGAAAGTGTACGCACGTGCTAATTCGTTTCAGCCGGATAATCAGGCGCCACATGTGCATCCTAAGTTGCCGGATTATGATGATTTGGCGGCTAGGTTTGCGGCTTTGCGAGGGAGGTGACTGAATGTTTGTTTGACTAGATGAGTGTAGAGTTTTACTGGATTATATAATATATATATATTTACATGATGAAATTTGAGACATCTATCTACGTGTAACATATTTACATGATGAAATTATGAAAACATTTGATTCATTCATTCATCGACTACGGACCTTAAACAACAATCGCTATTATTCATGGAATTTTAAACATGCAAAAATACAACAACAATGAACCTGTAAATATATAATCCAAATATGATTCTATGTTATGTTTAGGTTCTCTTGGTGAATTAAGAAGTTTATATTTTATAAGGACGAAATATATAATAGATACTTTTATCGAGAACTAAGGTGAATGGATAAAGAAATTCAAATCCAAAGCATGAAAGTATATTTAAGGACATGTACTTGTGATATAACCAACTCTCCTTAACAAGTAGAACAAAGCTCACTTCACTTATAAGGTTGATTGGTTGGCGAGTTGTCAAGACCAACCCCCATCCTCCGGTAGCCTCCTACCAGCACCCAATTTTGGTAGGTGGAACAATCGACACACCTTTAACCAAACCGAAAACAGTTAAAAGAAAATACTCAAAATCATCATTAAGCCACGGCGATGTTCAAAGCTTGGAAGAATTGTAAGAATCGTGAAGAGAGTTTCTAGTAGTAGAAGAAAAGAAAGAAAAGTGTTACATATTTTTATTACATCATAGTAAAGAACCATCTATTTATGATGGGAAAGTAAGGAATAAAAAATCAAGCAAATCTCTAGTGTTTTTGAATGATGAGGTTATAAAGAATGTTCGTGGTCCTCCATGAGATTCATTTCTCTTCCTCATGAATTGGAACCTAAGAAGAAAGTGTATGTACGTTCTAATCAATGTTTTAAAAACCGGTTTAAACCGGCCGGTCGAACCGGGAACCTGTGGAGGGTACGGTTCAACTATCACCGGTTTTATATTGATTTCTGATCCGGATTGAACCGGCCGGTTTTTAGAAAAAACCAGTTGAACCGGTCAAAATAAACCGGTTGAACCGGTTAAATCGAATAAAAACACATGAAAAAAAAACAATTTATATAATAAACTTTCGTGATTTTTTTTTCATATCTATTTAGTTTTTTCTAAATAAAAACATATGATAAATGTGATAAATTTTTTTGATGTGTTTGTATTCTTTTAAAACTATATTTTGTTACGGTATTATACTTTATTTCTTTTTGACGTATATGAATTGATGTAAAATACTATAACTTATGGTTATGTGTTATTTTAATGTTTTTGGATTTATCTACAATTTTTTTTATGTGTATTTTTAATCTTTGAATTTGTAAACATCAAATTCATGATTTATATATGTATGTATGTGTAGGAAAATAGAAAAAAACATGAAAACTATAGAAACCGGTTGATCCGGCGGTCGAACCGGTTAAACCGGGAACCGGTCAACATACCGGTTCAATTAAAAAACCGGTTTTTAAAACATTGGTTCTAATTCGTTTCATCCGGATAATCATGCGCCACGTGTGCATCTTTAAGTTGCATGATTATGATGATTTGTTGGCTAGGTTTGCAGATTTAAGACGCTGAATGTTTGAATTGATGAGTTTAGAATTGACTAGATTATATTTGGAAAATCTAATTATGTTTATGAAAGAATGAATGCATGTGACATTTTTACATGATAAAACTTTTATTGATTGATCGTAACCAGATGGAATTAGCTGCGTTTTGCCTTTGGCGCCGTGTTTATTTTTATTTTTATTTTTTTCGTTATTTTCAAGCTGTACTAAATAAGAAAACATATTATAATTGTTGCGAAAGGATATTAAATATATGGAGGGGGTGTTCATACGAGTTACATAGCAAATAGTACATTATATTTGGAAAATCAACATAGTTAGCAAAAGATTATATATATGAACAAGCAATAAACATAGAAACGTATTAGAGGTGAGGATGCTTGTCGTTGGGGAGGTTTTTGATTTCTTTTTTGAGACTTTCAATAAGCTGCTCATATTTCTTTTGCATGTCGTGCATGGTCTTGATCAGTTTAGCGGTCTCATAGTTGTTGTCAAGGACAAGTTTCTGCATCTTTACGTAGTTGTCGTACGACAGTTTGGGGTCCATGTGCTCCAAAAGTTTTTTTTTTTTTTTTTTTTGATGTTCCTAGGCTTCTTCCATGTTGGTCAATGACAATTTCTCTGATTGTTGGTGGGCGATGAGAGTACTCAAGATGGTTTCCATTTGCCGTGGCTTCAGTTTCCTTTTGTGAGGGTTATTTATGGTGTAGATGGTAGTGGTTTGAGAATGTTGGAAGAGCTGCCCGTTTTTTAAGTACAAATGTCAATATTTAATATTGTTGTTGGATAGTTAATGGATGTGTTAGTTTCCGAAATGTTGATGGTGTATGATTAGTTATGTGTAAGAGATGAAACCTATGGCCGTCGTTTCAGAGATTTGTACGAAAGATTTTGTTTCCTTTATTACGTATGATTTCCTTTGAATTTTTTTATGTGCATATATTGCACTAATGTTTTAATATAAGTTAATTAAAATACATATATAATGTAGCCAATGTGTTGACAGGGAAAGATATATGTTATGATGTTATTTGAGTCGTACATGCAAGTTGTTGAGACCGAAATACAAATTTTGACATATTTTAAGCATGTGATGAAAAGATAACAAAATAAACGGGCATGCAAACACACATTTTTTTATGTCATAACATAATAAGTAAGACTATATATTTACTTCACCGGAAGGTTGCTTGGAGCTTTGTTTAATATCGTAATAGTTTCATTCATTTCTTCCTCTAGTGCTACAATCATGTTTGTTGCTTTGGTGTCAAACGCGTCTTCGTTGTTGAGGATTTCTGCTGAGATAACGTTGTTGAGGAAGTGTGGCTTTTCAGATATTGCTCTTGCTAGAGTTTCTTTCATAGCACGACCCGCTCTAAGTTTCCGTTTTATCGACCGGATGATGTTTCTTGTTTGTATCTTATGGCAGACGATTGTGTCAATCATGTGTTGAACATCGCTACCCTTCATGATGGTTTTGATCGTTGTTTTGTGAAATTACTGTATGGGTATGTTTATTTTTGTTGTTGAATGTCGTATTTATAGTGGGTAAGGAAGAGTTTTTTTTGCACGAAAGTGGTAACGAAGGTAGAATCTAACACGGGGCAGAAATACTTTTTTCCTAATACAAGTTCCAGTAATAATTGTTGCCTCTATCACGTTTGGCAGTAAATGTTAAACCATCAACCGTGTTCCATTGCATAAACTTTCCTTTTGGTTTATGTTCCGAACACATGATGGGTGTGTTAATTTTCAGTGATAGTGAATGTGTGGGTATGCTAGGGAAAGTGAGGGCATTCATATATTCCAATGGATAGAAAGTGTTAGATTCTGTAGTCTGGTTGCCATTAAATTCGATACTATCAGCACTTTCATATATCTTTGAATGCCCAGGACTTTTCTGCAGAACTATGTAGTTTATTTTTTGGATTGTTTCCTTTTTAGGACGGACAATTGCTCTACCAGATGATGCAATAGCAGAAGGTTTTGTTAGAATACCATCTCCATATACAAAGTTTATAAGGGTCCCTAACTCATTTTCTGATGGATGTATAATGAGGGAATGAGGGATTTCAATCCATCTGGTATTTTTTTTTATTGAATGCATTAATTTCACCAATAACCCCATCTCCAATCTTTAGTAAGCAAGATGCAAACTCTGGGACACTTATGTCCGTGTGCAATGACTTGGAGAAGTTGTTAAGTCGTATATTATCATTTAGTTTATACAACTTGAAATATAGCCATAAATATGAGTTCGGTAAGGTGAGGGAGATAATTTCAGAGGTTGTACTTCTTGGAGACACAAGTAATGTTTGACGAAAGTCCCCTCCTAATAATAGTGACATACCACCAAAAACTTTCGTTTCGCATTCGAGGATATCTCTTAAAGAGCGGTCTAGACATTCAAAACAATGTCTGTCACTCATTGGTGTTTCGTCCCATATAATGATGGAAGTTCGTTTCAGTAGCTCTGAAAGCATTGTCTTATTTGTAATATTGCATGCAACATTATCTCAAAATTCAATCAGAATATTGAACCTAGAATGAACAGTTCTCCCTGATGGAAGGAGCAGGGACGCTATACCCGAAGCAGCAACGACAAGCGCTATTTTCCCCGTGGAACGAAAATGAGGAAGCAAGGTAGTCCACATGAAAGTTTTTCTAGCTCCTCCATGGCCATAAACAAACATGAGCACCTCCTAACCTTTCTCTTTTGCGGATTGAACTTTCTTATAGATGTGAAGTTGTTCATGGTTTAAAGATGACAACATTTGTTCATGAGTGAGAGTCAAAATCTCCTTATCATATGTTGTTTCTTCTAAAAGATGACGATTTTTTAACATGGCTATGGTTTCCTCCATCAGGTTTAGGTAGGTGAAAGTCAACAACAGATCTTGAAGGCGTAGATGATTTAAGTAGATGATCCAACTCAAATAAAACCATCTGTTGTACGTGGAAATCATCTATATTTAAATCAAGAGTAGGATTGGGCATTTTAATGGTATACACCAAATCGTCACTCATTTTCTTCCATCCAATATACCACAAACACATAGGATCATTAACATCACATAGAAGAAGCAAATAACAGAATAGAACGCAGCTAAGACGACGTTGCCCATTTAGAAGCCAAAATAAAAGCGTCCATCCATTCTCTGTCATCCCATATTAGATCTAACGTGTCACAAGCACCACGAAAATTAGGATATACAGTGTTGGAAACGGTACACAAACATTCATAAGACTTACAACCTTTTTAATGAGAAAGTAACATCCTTAGGTAAAATAATTCTCCAACAGACAGATGCACAAAGATAAGTTTTCCTAGTGCATGGGAAGTGGCACATTTTCTTCTCTTCCAAGCTTTTGCCTATTTGTCCCACCAATATTTAGTAGGGTAGGAAGTATACGTAAGATCATGACCAAACACATCCACTTATTTTTTTCAAACCAACCTAATAACATACTGCTACCAAAAGTGGGATGTTCAATGACATGCTTAATACGAGTGTTCTTTTGAAGAAGACAGACTGCATATTTGGCAAATATATAGGCAATATTACAACAGGTGGATCTCGCTCATGAATAGGGTAATCAAGTATACGCCACGCAGCCACGTGAGGACACATGAAACGACCGTCAATGTAATTATAACCTCATCAACTATGATACCTTCCGCAAAAGTAGAAGCTTCAGAAGATTGCACATCTTTCTGAATTACAAAACTAACACGTTCCATTCCCTTTGACACATATTTGAATAAATACTTAATCATCATGTTCCACCCACAATACTCAACATTGATATGTGCATTGAAATGACTACACACCAATGACTACACAACCTTTTTGTTATACGGGATTATGTACCTGTTATCTATTTGCACACCATTTTGTAACGTATGAAACACAACCAAATCTCTTTTATAATGAGCATAACCATCCTTTTCAAAAACTGTAGCAGTACGAAAGGGTTTTGGAAATCTTTTTTTACACTTACCATCCTTCATACATGGAGCCTTAGTATTTACCAAACCACATGGTCAATGTATAAGACATCTTGTAACAGTCTCATATAACAATGCCTCACAAACAGGGTGTGGCAATTCAACAGTAATATAAGCATCAATGGCAGATGACTCCTCTATCTTACGAGAATCTGCTACTCATATCAGTGCATGACAATGTGGCAAACCCTTTTTTTGGAACTCAATGGTATATAAATCTGCAAGAAACAAAAAAACAAATAAGAAACCAGAGAAACCTATGACCAAATAAATATAAAAAAAAATTCATTAAGGATTTTTAATTTGCAGAGACAGCAATATACATGTTGATACTAGGCCAAAAGTTTTATCACATTTCAAGTATGCAATAAAAGCGTCAACTTTCATATGGAAACACATGAAATTATATCAACCCTATTGCCCACATCAGTTTGGCGATGGATACCCATGTAGCGGGTGATTTCTGGCTAAACAACATTACATGTAAAGGTTATAAAACATTGCGGATTCCTATACTCCCGATAAAAAGAAAGAGCATCCTGACAGTGGCTGTACATATATATTGTGGACCACCAACACAAGATGGAGGCAGAAGTACACGCTTACCAATACATCGATTTTCAGTATTCCCCCACGATATGGGATCATAAATACCACTAACATATGCTGATCTTAGTTGATTTTGATTATGTTCATAGAAATCAAGACACGAAAGTTCAATACAAGAATACGCATCAACTAAATATTGCTGGAACAATCTACACGAATTCAACAGAAGAGAATATACACCATTTTTTGTGTGTATGTGGTAACTATAATACATGTTAATAGTGAGATTCCTAGCCTTCGAATCAATTCCATCTAAAAGCTTCAAACATGGAGACCAACTATCCTCACCATAAGGAAACAAAACAGGATACTGCAAGGGCATGTAGCTAGGATGAAGTTTACTAACCCTGCGTGGACTTCCACTTTTGGAATGTACAATTATATCATATGTACTACCAACTGCATCTTTGCCAAAAAAGATACAACCCAAAGTGCCAGGCGCCGGAGGACCATATAGACGGTCAGGAACATCATTAAAAAGACAAACCGCATACTCAGGTAAGTTCCTTTTGTTGGGTTTTGAGCACTATAACACTTCTAAGTGCACATGCAACCCTAAATGCTTTGGATCTATGTTTTCTATAATTATACATGCATTTTTCTTTTTCCAAAGCATTCACCCTAGCTAGCATACAATTGAAGCTATATATAATCAAAACATAGTTAGGATACATACCTCTTGAGTAGGGTAGAGTTCTTGACCTTTGGAAACTTGAGCACCTCAAGTGTGATGCCTCTAATGGTTCACAAACACCAATATGCAAAGGAGGTTCTAAGAGAATAAGTTACTTAACTCTTTTTAAGGTGCAATCGATTTTGGAGCATAGAGGGGGATATTTATAGTTGTGGCAAGTGCTAGGGTTACACTTTGCAAACCCTAATGATCCATTACTTTCCACATTCCTATGATCCATGGGTTTAACCTCCATGGACTATCCATGGGTTATATTATTGGTTTAGTCTACTTACATAATCATGGATCACTTAGCCCATACTATAAGTATCATTGATTTACATAATCAATCCCTCCATATTTAATTAATCTCTTTTGACCACAAAATTAATTCTTGGACAATACTAATTAAATAACCATATTAATATATTATACTTATAATATATTAATAAATCGTAAATAACCTTATTCTCATAAAACCATCCTATCAAATTGAACTGGTGAAGGCAACTCAAAAGGACTATGCTACTATCGGGTCAAGTACATATCAGTTATAGTTATGGGCTTAGACAACAAGTCCAATAGTCTCCCACTTGGATAAGTCTAATAATTATAGCTGCCTATGTGACTTCAGGATCAAACTTAGCAATCGTAAGCTTCCAAAAGTCGCTATTAACTCTGACCTAGTCAGTGACGTGTCATTTAGATAGGGGATCATATACTCCTCTGTTCTCAAGATATCAGCTGGACAAATACATGGAACAATGTCATACTAATTGTCCAACAGTTTGTTTCCCGATTTCCGATTCGTCTGACATAGAACATAACTGAACACATCAATTTAGTTCTGATTGGGCCTGACACATAAGTCAAAACAAAATCATCGAGGGGCCCAAGATATCACTTTTAATCCTCTTAGGATAAAAGGAACATATAAACTTCGACATTATATGCTTGTACTAACTATTCATTGAATTATACACAACAACACGTTTTATAACGTCAAGTTACCAATGCGTTTTCGTACTATCAATGTACAACCAACTCATAGTCAACAACTCATATATCTAGGTTTGAAGATTTATATGATATTATCGTCTCACGATCACTTGTGATAAATTCCATGAAGTGATTCAAGTGAGCGCAGGTTGAATCCAATACTCAAATCTTATTTCAAAAGTACTCATGAATGGAGTAGCAAACCTGTTGCTATGCCTAACTCCTTAGACAATCATACAAGGCAACTCATGACAGTCTTCTTTCATACCTACTTCCAAAGTATGATCGACTATGGATAGTTTGAATAAATCCTATTATTCTGGAAGTCAGCGTAGTGAAACACAAGGATAATACTAATCCTATATGGCCCCAAAACTTGTGAGTGTAAATAAAACATCTTTAATTTAATCACCATATTGATTACTCATTATTCATTGTATAACATTTCGATTGATCAACTTAATACTTGAATTAAAACAATAGTTATCCCATGCTCCGAGCATGCACACTATGTTTACCTATGGTCCTTACTTTGTGAAATAAATCAATTTGATAACATTTCCAATTAAACTCATTTCACAATTCCAAATCTTTAAGTGTAAGAATGCCAAATTCTTTCCACTATTAAATGTGTTAGTTCTAAACTATTATGCAAAGATTCCTTTTGTAATGTCTAGGTACAAAAACTCACAAAGGCTTGACCAACGATATTACAAAACTTTCCACTGTAAATTGTTACAAGACAATTCCAAGGAAGTGAAGTATCAAATTCAAAGTACATTCCTTTGAACATCCTTCTTGCATAAAGGTTTCTAACTTTCTCAATATCCAACTCCCGTTATGGAAATTTTTTCCATAACTTCCATATGACTATCCATTCTTAATAGAATCCTATCTATTCAGAATTATATCAATATGGTTCATTCATTACTATACTTCCAACTATTTATAAGCAACCAATCCTTAGCGAACTTTAGATTGTCTTTCACAGTTGTTTAACCACTTTAGTCGTATCTGGTTCTAGTCCTTTTTCCCACTTAATGCCCTAGGCATTTGGAAAATTAGAACACATGAATATTATAGCATATGCAATCGATGCTATATCCAAAGCATATGGGACACGATTCATAATGTCTTACATAAAGAGATGATACTTGATCAGTCTTTTGCTATAATATTTCTATTTGCCATGTTCTCACAATTCGAACTATGAAGAGGGATGCCGTAATCATAATCGAATTTTAAGAATGCAATTAACATTTCTATATATAGAATTTCCTTATGTCGAATCTTTTCAGCATAACATTCATATATGTCTTTGACTAAATTTGATTAAAAATCTCACAATCTAAGCTTTTAGATTTGAAATGAAGTATAAGTTCCTCTCCCTTAATTACAGCAAAAACAACTTTTTCAAACCCTGCAACTTTACGAATTGAAGTCTTTGTTTTCTATAATTAACATTGCTAACTTGCAACACTTACCATAACAATTATGCTCCCACTATCATAATAATTATTATCTTACTGACATAACACTTATGCTCCCACTATCTTTGACATGTATCCAAAATCAGTTGGACTTCTAAAAATCAATTCTTATTGACTTTCTTACCAAAGTTTAGATTTTTGATATGAGATGCTTCGATATACCTTTATCCAAGCTCATACACCTTTTATTAGAAAGCTCATATGTGTGTCCAAACTATTTCAGAACTTACAACAATAAGTTCCGAATGTCCAAACTTTATTTTCCATTTCTCACAATTCGAACTATGAAGAGGGATGTCGTAATCATAAACGAATTTGAGAATGCAAATATCATAATTGCTAACTATTAAAATCTACTTAGTGAAAGCATTTCCTCACAATCATTTTCATAAATTGGAGAGAAACCTTATGACACTTAGATCTTATGGTGTATGAGTTCCTATCCATGTGAATTTGTGATAACCATAATCACAAAACAAGGTTATGACAAAATCTACCTCATATGGACTGAACTTACTTAATCTTAATTTCTTGCTACTTGGCAGCACAAGGGCCTACCATGTCTTCTAAGTTGTTCAGCAGATCACTCTTACTGATCAATGAACTTTCACTGACCAAGGTGCTTCTCCCTATACAAACAATTGAGAACTCATAGAACTCACATGCATAGTCAAATTTAACTGGAATAGGAACAGAAACAAGAATATGTCAACACAATAGGTTACAAACCTCAACTCGTGTGCTAGTGATTAACAATACGTTTATTCTTGATTAGTTCTTGAAACATGTCAAGATCTTTAAGACTCCCAATGACCTCTTGACATATAGGATTCTCTTTGTCAAGAAACATTCCTTGAAAAGCAAATATTCAAGGGTTAGTGTTGTTCTTATCAAGAACAACACTTCACTCAATTGGTCTTAGTTGGTCTTTGTTCTTACCAAGACATCACAACTTACCAATTTCAAATGCACACGAGTAAGAAACATTTTACTCTTTATTTGATGAGTGTTATAAACCTTCTTAAGATATGTCACTCAAGTTATAATCTTGGAGTATGACTCTAAGACTTGTTTCGGAACGAAGTATGATTCACCTTAATTGATTTGGCCATTTCAACAATTTCCCGATTCCTCTTTACGAGTGCACTAAGATGTCCATAGAGGATAAATTGTGATATGGTTTTCATAATCATTAAGATAATCACAAAAAACAATACTCAAGTACTCTCCCATCCTTTCAGATTGGAGAAACTTTTATCTTTTTGCCTAATTTGATTCTTCTGATTCGTCCTGCTATTCATTGAAACTTTTTATACTTAATGTTGTAAGCATAACCATATCTACTAAGCTTTAGTAAATCATGACGAATAGTCTTATCGTTCTTTGTGGTGGACCTGGACCAGTGCACAACCAAGTGTTTTTGATTCCCTTGTCCTTCACTCGACTCACATATACATGTGAACAAGGAATTAGTCTTAATTTCCAAAAGACGAAAATTCTCATTCATCATACAATACAAGTTGCATGATTCTAAGTTTCTGTCCAATTGAAACTTGGGTAATGAGAATCTTTCCTTATTTGGTAAATTTTGACACTACCACAAACGAAAGAATCAAATCCATATTGCTAGAATATGCATAAACATCAATTTTTCATAAATGCCATTGTAAGGAGATATAAAATAAGATAAAAACAAAATTTTATTTATTTATAAGACGCGGAAACTTTTCCTTACAATGCAATTACAAATGAAAACTATGCTATTACAAATTTCTAAGCAATCTATAATAACTCCTAAGCAGAAACTCAAAAACCGATCATTGAACCATGCGATCGAAAGCCATCTCTTCATGATCAGAATCAGCTTGCTCTTGCTTTAAGTTTCCTTTCTTTTCTTCGATCCTACAAAACATCAAAATGCGACCCTGTCACATCATGTATTAAGAATCTCTAAATAGGAACTTAATAGAGTTAGAAAGTGGACCTAACTGAAGCAGAGTCAAACCTTTTTGACTTTACCATCCTTATGGTCCTTCAAATATACACGACGTCTTTGCAACCAATGTCCTTTCTCTTGGCAATAAAAGCAAGCAGATTCTTTTGGAATGGTGCACGAAACAATCTCAGACTTAGCCTTTCTCTTTACCATTTGGTCAACCGGGTTGACAATGGCCGATCCCTTTCCATTGGGAAGAGAAGACTTTTCTGGACTTTCAATGTTTCCATTGTCAGTGTCTATGGCGGTTTGGGGAATAGATCTTTCAATAAAGTTTTCTTTACCATTGCGCCAAATCATTGCTGATTTAGCCACAATTAGCAAATAGGTAAGATCAATAAGGGTCATGTCGCGATCTGTCGTATAGTAATCTTTAATGAACTCACTATATGACTCAGGAAGTAATTAAAGAACCCAGTCAACAACCAACTTCCTCAAGACAACGACACCCAATACTCTCAGCCTGTCAATGTGTGACTTCATCTCCAAGAAGTGAGTACATAGAGACTTTCCATCTTGATGTTTCATTGCAAGTAGGGCTTGAGTGACCTTGAACTTTTCAAGTCTTTGAACTTGTGGGTTAGGGAGAATAATTGGAGGAGGTGGAGGAAGTTAAGTATAATATTGTGGAATATCATCTTCATGTGGAATGCTTTTTCCTACAGATTCGGGAAGACCATAGTTGTTTGATCTACACATCTATAAAGGGAGAAATTCAAGTTAGTTGATTTAAGTCCTTAATATAGCACCCAAAACAAAATATTAAGGCTAGGACCCAACACAATATTTTACAATTGCGAAGAGGGATGCCGCAATCCAATTGTAAAATATTTGAAGGTGGGTAAATGATGATTTACCAATTTCCACCATGAAAAACAAAATAGATTATTAAGTTTTTATTGGTTTGAAACTCCTAGATCTTTGAGATTCATTGAAATTTTTAATGGCATGTTTAAATCTCGGTGTGCCCTTCAAGTTTGTGACTGGGATGCCGAGGATCACAAACAAGGAGTGAATAACCATGCAAATCAGCTTGGTACAACTAATGTTACAAATCACCTAATTAATGTGCCAGTTAACCACACACACTCAATTGATCTATGCTTAACACCAAGTTACCCTTTGTCACACGTTTTCTGTCCCAGATTAGTGTGTCGGTTAACCACACACGCTCCACTAACGACTTAAAAAAGGTGCAAAGTGCAATTTCATGGGTAGTACCATTTTCACATTTTCCTAAAGTAACTAAGATTGGGAATTTAATAAAAGTTTAGTTACTTCATATTTTTATCATTATACTTTTAATGAGGGAAAATTAATGTCCTATCCTACCCGTTCAGCTAACGACCCTCTACCAGTCAAGGAAGCGGTGAGTGAGAGTGGACACCCATTAAACCACCATTTTATAGGCAGTAACCTTATACCACCCTTATAGACTGACTTCGTGAATGAGGCCTACTAACGGTAAGAGCGACTTGTCTTATACACACACACACACATATATATATATATATATATATATATATATATATTAAACTTATAATATTATAAAGTATAAGGGTTGAATTTTAACTTTTAAAACTCTATGGTTTGGAATTAAAGTTTCATTTCATGAGACTTTGCAAATTCCAAAACTTGAGGGCAAGTCTTGAAACTTGTCAAAACTCTTAACATTCATAACCTATGAGTTTAATTTGATTTTAATGATGAGACCTTTCATTTTCCATAACTTGAGGACAAGCTATGGAGGTCATTAAACATAAATTAGATCATATTTCTAACATCTAAATTATCATTTTAACATCCCAAGTTCGGAAGCAAGAAGTTGGAGGGTGCTAAGTGTAAATTAAGGATGCTACTCGATGAGTAGGTATGCTACTCGTCGAGTCGGAGCGGGATTGATCGCGGGTTTAAGTGGCCAACTCGCCGAGTCAGCGGTGGACTCGACGAGTTGGTGCTGAAGAGAGAAAATCCTAATATCGAGGTTTGCACCCTATTTGAAGGACTTTATGTCCTTCCCCCAGCCTCCTAATCCCCCTAAGAGTTCCAGAAAACCCTAATTTCGTGAGAGGCTTCATTGTTGAGGAGATTGGGACTTGGAAGAGGAAATTGTTGGAAGGAGCTTGAGAAATTTGAAGCTAGCATCAAGGGGTTTGTATAGATCTGGGATCTACATCAGATTTGGGCACATCTATGAGGTAAGGAGCCCTTATCTTAAGCTATTTCCTTTGTGGTTCATCCTTGGTGGTTGTTTTGGGAGTTCTTTAACTTGTTTTGAGACCTATCTCGGATTTGGAGTTAGATCCGGGGTTGCTACTCCAAATTGAGACTCATGATGGCCGAGAATGTCATAAAGCTTTAGTCTTTGAGTTGTTGGTGAAGCCCCTTTGTCTAAAACCCAAGCCCTAGTATGTTTTGGGCCTATATCTCCTTGGTTTCATGTAAAGTTTGCAACTTTATGTGAGGGTTAGATTGTAGGAGGGTGGATCTATGGATTGGAGCCCCTGCATGACTCGAAAAGCTTCTGAATGGATTGAGAACTGGAGAGACTTGGCGAGTCACATGGGTGTACTCGACGAGTTATATGAACATGTGCATGGACTCGACGAGTTGGAAGAACAACTCGGCGAGTCTTTTGAAGATTGCCTTGGAATTGGCAAGTATGGTCGTAGACCCCAACCTCTTTTGGTTAAAGCCTTGGATTAAGTGAGTCGGTCGGCGACTCAGTGAGTCGGTCAGGATGGGACTCAGAGATCGTTGGACTCGACGAGTCTTGGGGCGACTCGACGAGTTGAGTCGTATTATGGGAGTTTCTGAGTATAAGAACTCGACGAGTCGTCGGGGTGACTCGGCGAGTAAAATCAACCAGGAAGGTTGACTTTGACTGAGGACTTTGACTTTGACCAAGAGTTGACCAGTTTGACTTCCAAGGGTATTTTGGTAAATTTGGGTATTTATGGAATTGGTTGTTTGGTAGTGTTCTGTGGTGAAGATTGTGTTGGTAGTCAGAGCAGCGTGGTCTTATCTTTCCAGTCGGCAATTACATGTGAGTTCTCCTCACTATATCGTTAGGGTCTACGGCACCAAGGTCGACCCTTTATCGGATGGAAATCCGGGTATTGTTTGTTATGTTATTGCTTTGCTAAATATGCATCCGGGTATTTAGGATGGTGTTATGTTAGTGAGCTGGTTAAGGTCGGTACCCGGTATATAGGGTAATGTTATGCTAGAGACTGGTTAGGTCGGAATCCTGGTTATGATGGTTGCTATGTTATTGATATGCTAGATACATCCTGGTTTAGGGTGGTTGTTATGTTACTGATATGCTAGATACATCCTGGTTAGGATGGTTGCTATGTTACTGATATGCTATGTGCTCTGTTAGACTCTTTGTCTGGTTAAGGGTTGTTATGCAATTAATTGTTTATTGTGTATATGATTGTTTGACGGGGGTTGGGTTGAGGCGGGTCCTGCTTTGTGCTGTAGGCCAACATACCCAGGGCGGACCGGATATTCCGAAGGCCCAGCGAGCGGTCCGGATAGGCTGAAGGCCCCAAGGGGGCGGACCAGACGTGTCGAGGCTCGGAGAGTGGACCAGGTCGACTAAAGGCCCGGTGTGGGCGGACCAGTCATATTGTAGACCCAGAGAGTGGACCAGGTGGATTGAAGGCCCAGTGCGGGCGGACCAATCACACTGTAGACCCGATGTGCATGGCTGTTCTATTTGCGATATGTTATGAGTATGTTTGTGTGTGGTTGGTATTTTGGGGGTAACTCACTAAGCTTTCGGGCTTACAGTTCAGTGTTTTGTTTCAGGTACTTCAGGAGAACGTGGCAAGGCGAAGGCGTGATCGTACCGCTCCTCATGTTTTATGAATTATGTGATATGGTTATGGGGAAATACTCTGATGTTTAAACTATTTTGAAAATAAATGTATGAACTTAAGGGTTTTGAATGAATTAAAATGTTTTAATTTGGCTCGAATTTTATGGGTGTGACAATCATATAATTCTTGATCTAACTAAACTCATATACAAGACAATTCTATATCAACAATTTTAATACAATTTGGTTTTGTTGGATTAGTGTCTAAGCCCGTAACTATATTTGGTAACTATTTGACCCAGTTGTGCATGGTCCTTTTGGGTTGCCTTCACCAAAGTAACATGATAGGATGATTTATGAAAAGAGAGGTTATTATGATTTATTAATATGTTATATGAATAATATATTAAAGGAGAAATCATATAGTTTAATTAATATTAGACTAGAATTAATTATGTGGGTAAAAGAGATTAATTAAATATAGAGGACTGGAACTGTTAATTGTGTGATAGTTGATTTGGGCCGAGAATCCTTTTGGATTTAAGGGGTGGATGAAAATTAGAGTGGGAGCCCATCTAATTTCGTCCAAGGCCTTTGTTCTGGAAGGTTCTTTGGACTGCTTAAGGCCTAAGCTATCCAATTAGGGGTTTGACTGAAACCCTAGCAGCACAAGTATAAATAGACCCCTAAGGCTTCAAAAATCGGATAACCCTACTTCTAAGAGTACCAGAGTAGAATTCAAGAGCTTCCAACCTCTCTCCAAGATCATCCTCTTGCTTGTGGTGTTCGTAAGCCATTAGAGGAGTGACACATGTGACTCTAAGCTCCAAGGACAAGAAGATTCAAGCTTTTAATAAGAGGTAATCATCTAGATCTGATTTATTGTATCAATTTTGAAATATATACACTAGATCTAGGGTTTGTAAGTCTTGGATGAATTGCATGTACAATAGAGAAACCTAGATCCAAGCATTAGGGTTTGCATGAGCATATAGGATGTTCTTTTGGCTCAAACCCATCAGTGGTATCAGAGCCTTGGTTGGCTTCTATTGTATTTGATGCTTTGTGTTTCATTCTTGCTTGAAAATCGAGTTTTTGAGTCTTCTGCCTGGCAGACTCGGCGAGTCCCAATGTGGGCTCGACGAGTAGGATGAACTTGACGAGTCCATAAGGGGACTCGGCGAGTCGGGACGTGAGACAGAGGGATTTTCGGGATTTCTTGTTGTTTCGCTGAAGGATAATTACCAAAATCGTTTTTGACTAATAAAATCAAAATTTTATTGTTGTTATATGTTTAGCCTTTCCAAAACAAAAGATAATTACCATTTATTTGAATAATAAATTCCTTATGTGATAATATTTGATTATTTAAATTATTTGATGAATTATCTTGTGAATAAAATTGATTAGGTCAAATTTAGATAATCATTAAATTAAATGTTTAATTTTAAATTATTTGCTATTTGATCCTATGTGTTTTGAAAAGTTCAAAACTTGCCCTCAAGTTTTGAAATTAAAATTTTTTGATTAAAAGTTTAATTTGAACTATTTAAATTTCAAACCCTAGAATTTTACAAGTTTAAAATTCAACCTTATACTTTATAATATTATAAAGATTAATATATATATATATATATATATATATATATATATATATATATATATATATATATAACTTAAATGCTAGTGTTACCGTTAGTAGGCCTCATTTACGAAGCTGATCTATAAGGAGGGTATAAGGTTATGGCCTATAAAATGGCCGTTTAATGGGTATCCACTCTGACCCACCGCTTCCTTGATTGGTGGAGGGTCGTTAGCCGAACGGGTAGGATAGGGCAACCCTTTCCTCATTAAAAGTATAATTAATTTATAAAAAAGTAACTAAATGTTTTTCAAAATTCCCAATCTTAGTTACTTTAGGAAAAAGTGAATTGATGCAATTCCATGAAATTACACTTTGTACCCTTGCTAAGACGTTAGTGGAGCGTGTGTGGTTAACCGACACACTAATTGGGTTCTAAGCAAAGGTGGTAAATGGCGACTCATTGTTTTTCGCAGTTCGATGGAGCGTGTGTGGTTAACCGGCACATCGAATAGGTGACTGTAACAATGAGGGCATCATGTACATCTGCATGGTTACTCACACCTGCTTTGTGATCCTCGACATCTCAGTCACAAACTTGAGTGGTATATCAAAATTTAAACATGCCATTGAAAAGTTCAATGAATCTCAAAAGATCTAGGAGTTTTCAATACATTTAAAACTTAATCTTGTAACATCCCAAGTTCGGAAGCAAGAAGTTGGAGGGTGATAAGTGTAAATTAAGGAAGCTACTCAACGAGTAGGTATGCTACTCGTTGAGTCGGAGCGGGATTGATCGCGGGTTTAAGTGGCCAACTCGCCAAGTCAGCGGTGGACTCGACGAGTTGATGCTGAAGAGAGAAAACCCTAATCTCGAGGGTTGCACCCTATTTAAAGGACTTTATGTCCTTCCCCCAGCCTCCTAATCCCCCTGAGAGTTCCAGAAAACCCTAATTTCGTGAGAGGCTTCATTGTTGAGGAGATTGGGACTTGGAAGAGGAAATTGTTGGAAGGAGCTTGAGAAATTGGAAGCTAGCATCAAGGGGTTTGTATAGATCTGGGATCTACATCAGATTTGGGCACATCTCTGAGGTCAGGAGCCCTTATCTTAAGCTATTTCCTTTGTGGTTCATCCTTGGTGGTTGTTTTGGGAGTTCTTTAACTTGTTTTGAGACCTATCTCGGATTTGGAGTTAGATCCAAGGTTGCTACTCCAGATTGAGACTCATGATGGCCGAGAATGTCATAAAGCTTCAGTCTTTGAGTTGTTGGTGAAGCCCCTTTGTCTAAAACCCAAGCCCTAGTATGTTTTGGGCCTATATCTCCTTGGTTTCACGTAAAGTTTGCAACTTTATGTGAGGGTTAGATTGTAGGAGGGTGGATCTATGGATTGGAGCCCCTGCATGACTCGAAAAGCTTCTGAATGGATTGAGAACTGGAGAGACTTGGCGAGTCACATGGGTGTACTCGACGAGTTATATGAACATGTGCATGGACTCGACGAGTTGGAAGAACAACTCGCTGAGTCTTTTAAAGATTGCCTTGGAATCGGCGAGTCTGGTCGCAGACCCCAACCTCTTTTGGTTAAAGCCTTAGATTAAGTGAGTCGGTCGGCGACTCAGTGAGTCGGTCAGGATGGGACTCAGAGATCGTTGGACTCGACGAGTCTTGGGGCGACTCGACGAGTTGAGTCGTATTATGGGAGTTTCTGAGTATAAGAACTCGACGAGTAAAATCAACCAGGAAGGTTGACTTTGACTGAGGACTTTGACTTTGACCAAGAGTTGACCAGTTTGACTTCCAAGGGTATTTTGGTAAATTTGGGTATTTATAATTGGTTGTTTGGTAGTGTTCTGTGGTGAAGATTGTGTTGGTAGTCGGAGCAGCGTGGTCTTATCTTTCCAGTCGGCAATTACATGTGAGTTCTCCTCACTATATCGTTAGGGTCTACAGCACCAAGGTCGGCCCTTTATCGGATGGAAATTCGGGTATTGTTTGTTATGTTATTGCTTTGCTAAATATGCATCCGGGTATTTAGGATGGTGTTATGTTAGTGACCTGGTTAAGGTCGGTACCCGGTATATAGGGTAATGTTATGCTAGAGACTGGTTAGGTCGGAATCCTGGTTAGGATGGTTGCTATGTTATTGATATGCTAGATACATCCTGGTTTAGGGTGGTTGTTATGTTACTGATATGCTAGATACATCCTGGTTAGGATGGTTGCTATGTTACTGATATGCTATGTGCTCTGTTAGACTCTTTGTCTGGTTAAGGGTTGTTATGCGATTAATTGTTTATTGTGCATATGATTGTTTGACGGGGGTTGGGTTGAGGCGGGTCCTGCTTTGTGCTGTAGGCCAACATACCCAAGGCGGACCGGATATTCCGAAGGCCCAGCGAGCGGTCCGGATAGGCTGAAGGCCCCAAGAGGGCGGAGCAGACCTGCCGAGGCTCGGAGAGTGGACCAGGCCGACTGAAGGCCCGGGGTGGGCGGACCAGTCATACTGTAGACTCAGAGAGTGGACCAGGTGGATTGAAGGCCCATTGCGGGCGGACCAATCACACTGTAGACCCGATGTGCATGGTTGTTCTATTTGCGATATGTTATGAGTTTGTTTGTGTGTGGTTGGAATTTTGGGGGTAACTCACTAAGCTTTCGGGCTTACAGTTTAGTGTTTTGTTTCAGGTACTTCAGGAGAACGTGGCAAGGCAAAAGCGTGATCGTACCGCTCCTCATGTTTTATGAATTATGTGATATGGTTCTGGGGAAATACTCTAATGTTTAAACTATTTTGAAAACAAATGTATGAACTTAAGGGTTTTTGAATGAATTAAAATGTTTTAATTTGGATCGAATTTTATGGGTGTGACAAGTTTGTATCAGAGCCTTGGTTTGAGTGAATTGGAGGAACATTCATGTGAATCCAGTCTCAAATCAAGGAGGGATTTACAAAATGATTTTCAAAAGTTTTCGAAATAAGTAAAGGAGGATGCAGAGGGTACGATCAGCCAGAGCCAGTAAGTAGACCCCAAATGTTGCACCTGGTTCCTGGTATGTAAGATTATTTGAGTATTTTCCATTTTTTTAGCCTTGGACTCGGCGAGTCATAGGTCCAACTCGCCGAGTAGAGACGGGACCCGGGACATGTTTAAGTTGGCGACTCGGCGAGTCCATATCCTGGACTCGGCGAGTCACCGCTGTTTGATGAAACCCTAAGTTTCAGGGGTTTGCACTCTATTTAAGCCTCATGTCCGCCCCAAGCCACCCCCCATTCACCCTCAGAGCCCCCAACCCTCGTTCAAAGCTTATTTCCTTGAGAGTTTGAAGCATTTTGTGTGCTCTTGAAGGTTTTGAGAAGGAAGTGGAGTAGATCAAGAGGAAGGGAAGGAAGCCAAGCCTCTTAGTGTTCTCTCAGTGATTCCTTGAGGTATAACCCGTTTTCCCTCTGTTTCTATGCTTATTACTCCATTAAGTCATTCTTGAGCCCTTCCCTAAGCTTTTATGTGCAATATAATTCGTAATAAGTTGATTGGCCTTTAGATCTAGGCATGGTTGAGCTCCAGGAGCTCATATCTATTGCCTTTATGGACCCATGTTGCTTGTTCACCCTAGATCTCTCCTTTTGAGGCATTTTGAGCCCTAAATCCCTCTTTGGTGAGTATCTACACGTAAAGTTGGAAACTTTACGTGTTATTCATGCTCTAGGAACCCAGATATGTGGATAACATAAGCTGGATTCAAGCAAAATCGACCATTTAGAGACTGCATGGTAACGACTCGGCGAGTGGTTCATCTGACTCGGCGAGTCTGCTCGCGAGTCTCCGAGTTTGTCCCCTTTTCGTTGTGTCGAGTAGTGTAGTGAGTCACGGGGTGTGACTCGGTGAGTTGGAAGCCGAACTCATCCATGAAGGAACTCGGCGAGTTCAAGGCAATCTCCTTAGATCAAGAACAGACTCGGCGAGTTGTTCATACAACTCGGCGAGTCGCAGCATAAGTGTTCTTCGGATGAAGATGAACTCGGCGAGTTGTTCATACAATTCCGCGAGTAGGATGAAGGGCTTGAACCTCAGTTTAGAAGGAGAACTCGTCGAGTCAACGCCTAACTCGACGAGTAGAGATGGGATCCAGGTCAGTCGTTTGGGCAGGGACTCGGCGAGTTGGCGAGCCAACTCGGCGAGTCGGGTGAACTGAAAGTTGACTCTAACTTTGACTTGGGGCATGATCAGGGGTAAAATGGTCATTTTACCCAAAGGACAGTTAGCAGTGTTTGATTGAGTATGTTGTGGGAATTACAGCCAGAGGATTTCCGGAGCAGCAACAACATTAGGCAGTCATTTCCCGATCAGATCAGCAACTACTTCGAGGTGAGTTATCTTCCAGTAGCGGTGGGTCTACGCCCACAATGCCGGCCCACCAGTGGGAGTCGTATGTTAGATGGTTGTCTTTGTGATAAAATCTAAGTTTGCTACTACCTGATATGTTATGTGCTAGCATGATACGTTATATGTGACAGTAGTAGAGTTCGATTGCTAGGACCGGAGGGTAGTCAGACACCCCAGATACGTCTGACAGTATGTGATGTTATGTTTATATGCTAGCAGGATCTGTTATATGAGTTAGGGGTAGTAGGAGGGGAGTAGTCCCCGAGTTTCAGTCGTTAGGACCGAAGGGTAGTCAGCACCCTAGAATGGCTTGACATGGGTAGACGGCACCCCAGAATGACCACACGGGTAGTCGGCACCCCTTCGAGGGTTTTGCTCGAGGCCGGAATGTGAGTCGCGAGGACTCCAGAAATGAGTGATGATTAAGTTCAGCTGGGGTTTTGCAGCTGGAAGAAGAATGGTTAATTGATAGGATTTGAACGTCGTTTTCTAGGGCAAGGATTATGCCCTTTCAATTTATGAGCTCGAAGGATTGAGCAGGCTTGTGACCCCAGGATCAGGTGGTTTTCCAGGTCGGGGTCAATTGGCCGTCGGGATTGGCGACATTAGTTCAGCGCTAGTGAGCGTGGATGGGTCGATGTGGCATAAGTATCTTATGAGATCTGATTCGCCTTAGATCTCTTGTATCGGATGGTGAGGATTGATTGTGGGATGTATTGTACTTTCGGGATTATAGATTATGTCTTGGGAGTAGTTGTAGCCCGGTTTAGGGCAAAGGTTGTTGCAGTTCAGCTGGGGATGATTGAGCTGGTGAGTCAGACAAGGTGCAAGGCCCTGAATGATATGATTTCTAGAGCCTGATAGCGGGAGAATTATTGGAACACTTTGGGAAGAAGGGTATTATATGGGAGGTCTACGGACAGGGTCCCACAGGATGGTTATTCAGCATTGTCCGGATTCAGTGGTTAGCAACCATTAGTGGTTGACAGATTAAAAGCGTCAAGAGAAGTAACTCGTTGCCGAGGTATTAGTTGGAGCATCTATATGGTGGCCTTCAGGAAGTGAGTGTGAAGTCATTCACGCATTGGTGGCTGTTGGTTTCACTGGGATTCAGGAAGTGATCATCTGATTCTTAGAAGTGTGTGATGAGTCGGGCCTAACTAGCAATGGAGCACTAGTGGGAAAGAGTTGGTTGTCATCGGATAGATCATTGGGAAGTGAGGAGGACTGAGAATCCCCCAATCTTCATGTATTATGAAGGCTTAGTTGAATCTAAGTGGGGGAGTGTTACCCTGAGATGTTAAAGTGGGAAGGTTTTGAAACGGGGATAAATTTCACAACCCAACAGGGAGAACAGAGGCGCTATTGGCTGCTTAGTTGAGGGTTGTGTTGTTTGGGGGTCGGAAAAACTCCCCAGCATAAGAACACGTCTTCTGGATGTTTGATAGCAGAAGTTGGGTAACCAAGTCGAGGTCCTAGTCAAGAATCGAGTTCAGTTTGAGTTTTCGGTCGAGGGTGTGCTCGACTCTGAGGGTTTTGGATTGATAGATTGAGGGTTTTGTTAGATGTCATGGCCCAGCTGTGCATTCAACACGGGAGTGCGGGTTATTTAGTGTGTATGGTAGACACGCATGCCAGGGAACAGATCTCAGATTTCCGAGAAGGTGGACGATTGACTAAAGGCCTGGTAGGGCGGTCTAGTCATGCTGAAGAATCTGTTTATGTTTGTAGATCCATGTTCGGGTATTGAGTAGACTACTACGCTTTAGCACTCAATAGGTCTGTTCCATGTTTTGAGCATGCTGCTAGAGTAGGTTGAGGACTCTGGTGTATCTTGGTTGATTGGAAGTTATTATTAGGGGTCAGATGGAGTTTAAAGAATCTTGGTGATCTCATCCGTTCGGAGTGTCTCCGAGGTTTCATCTTCTCGGATCGGGTAATACTCCAGTTCGGGACCGAGAATGGATCCGAATGGATGTTTTAATTAAAATGTTGGATCCAGCGGTGTTGTTAGCCGAGAGTGTGGCATGATAGGAGCAAGTGGTAGACAAGTGGGACAGGGAACAGACCATGGATTCAGGGAAGGTAGTTGGTCGATGTGAGGCCTAGGTTTAGGCCACGGAAAGGATTCCGGGAACGGAATGGGAGTTCGGAACCCCTAGAGGGCTAGAACACACTGCATGGGAGAGGTTCCCGGGAAGAATGGTTTAGGGCGACGTACATCGGTCATGAGCGGTTAGGATAGACTGAGGGCCGGAAGGCGTACCAGTCGGGCCGAAGGCTCGGGGAACGGTCCAAACAGGCTGAAGGCCCGGGAGGGCGGTCCAGACATGCTGAAGGTTCTGAGAGTGGTCCAGATAGACTGAAGGCCTGGAAAGGCGGTCCAGTCATGCTGAAGACTCTGTATGTGTTAGTGGATCGGTATGAGGAGAATGAAGGAATATGTCGCCTTGCAATGGTAATCGATATGGTCTAGCCCCAAGTATTGATCATGATGATGGAGTTGGTTGAAGGCCATGTGTGGGCCTAGTTAGTTATGTGATCGGATTTGGAATATATGGGAGTTCGAGAATAGCGGTTGCTCTACATGGATAGTGTAGAGTGGAGTTTAGCTCATTATCACTTTTAGGTGCGGTAAGGGTTGTTGTGTAGGCTTCCTGGAAAGGAAAGGTATGTAGCTCCGAAAGGAGTGCGGGTCCTATGAAAGGAAGGCATCAGAGTAAATGGATGATCGAAAGTGCTTCAGTTGCTGGTAGTAAGCACTGGGATTGTACTGTTGGATTAATGTCTAAGTCCATAACTATATTTGGTATGTACTTGACCCGACCCGACATGGTCCATTTGGGTTGCACTTCACCGACACAATTTATATGGATAATCTTTTGAGAATAGTATATTTATGATTTATATTAATATATTATAAGTTCTAATATATTAATATGGAATCATATTATTTAATTAGTATTGATCAAGACTTAATTTAGAATTAATTAAGTGATCAAAATGAACTAATTAAATAAGGACTCTTATATATATGGAATGGGCCAAGTTCATTTAGGTTGGGCTAAGCTTTCATGGATAGTCCATGGAGTGTTTAACCCATGGATCATATGAAATGAAAGGTCATGGGTTTAACCCTAGTCTCCAAACTATATAAAGATGTCCTTGGTTGGTGAAATTGACACTAGTGTGGGTACACTAAGGGGGCTACCCGATTTCACTATAGAGAACAAAAGTATTCTTATTCTCAAAGTCTTCCAAGGTGGTTTGGTGATTTGTGATTCCACTTGAGGCTTCCATACTATTGGAGCTAAGCTCTTAAAGCTTGAAGACATCAAGCTACACCAAAAGGTATGTCATCTAACTAGTCTTTGTAGTATAGTTGCCTCATAGTATGCTAGCTAGGATTAAAGCCTTGGAAAGTTCTTATTTGCATGTATAATAGAGAAAACATAGATCCAAGGTTTATAGGGTTGCATGTACACCATAGGAGTGTTAGAATGCTCAAAAACCAACATGTACCAGATATATGGAATCACATACGGGTTGGATGCCCGTTGAGGTTATGGCAATGTTGGATGATGCACATGCATGTTTTCAGTCTCCTTGGAAGAGGAGGAGGATAGTGGTTCCAGAGTGGAGATTTTGGACAGAGGTGTTGGATTAGGTGTCTAAGCCCATAACTATTATTGGTATGTATTCGACCCGAGAGTAGCATGGTCCATTTAGGTTGCATATCATCAGGACAATTTGTTAGGATGGACTTTTGAGAGAAGGTTATTTATGGTTTATTAATATATTATAAGTAATAATATATTAATATGAAATCATATGTTTTAATTAGTATTGATCAAGAATTAATTTGGAATTAATTTAGTGGTCGAAAGAGACTAATTAAATCTATGGGGACTAATTATGATAATTAGTTATATTTCTATGTGTTGGGCTTATGATCCATGTTGGACCAAGTTTATGTATGGATACATAAAGAGTTGGGCCACATGAACCATGGATCATAAAACCCATGGGTATGGATTTGGGTTATATCCATGACCCTAGAAATCCCACATATAAATAGATACTTCATTGCCCAAAATCGCCACTTGTATCTTTTTAGAGTTCATGGTGTCTTTTGTGTGCATGGAATTCTCTCTCAAGTTCATCCTTGGTCCATGGTGTGTTGTGATTCCATTTGAGGCTTCCACACTATTGGGGCTAAGCTCTTTAAGGCCAAGTACACCAAGAATTCAAGCTCAATCAAAAGGTATGTCATGCTAACTAGTATATTATATTTTTATGTTAAATGCATGCTAGTTGTAAGATTAATACCTTGGAAACCATTTGCATGTATAATTAGTGAAAACATAGATCCAAGGTATTTAGGGTTGTATGTGCACCATAGGATGTTGTAGTATACCAAAACCTAACAGTGGTATCAGAGCCATGGGTTGTTTTCAGTTATACTTGATGCAAGTTGCTGAAAAAAACTGAAAAAAATCGAATTTTTTGCTGTCGGGACAGCAGACTCGACGAGTCTAGTGATGGAATCGACGAGTCCATGAACAAATTCATCCAACTCGTCGAGTTGGTTCATGCACTCGACGAGTTGGACCCCCTGACAGCTTATCTTCGAGTTTTTTGGCATGTTTTGGATTAGAATCATTACCGCAAAGTGTTTTTTGTTCATAAAATTTGTTTTTTGATACTATGGTAATGTTTATTCTCATCCAAATAAAGGATAATAATCAAAGTTTCAAGTTTTATACATGTTTATATGATGCTTGAAAAATGTTGATTATGAATGTTCATGTTTATGAGTTTGTTTGGATTAATAGGAAAAATTATGAGATAGTTGTTTTCAATCCAAATTAATCTTGAAGTTGTTCATAATATGTGTTTTTGTAACTTGTCCTCAAGTTACATGAAAAGTCACATTTATGAATTTTAAAACTCATAAAATTTCCATAAGTTATGAAAAAAATGAAGAGTCACATTTTTTAATGCTTTTAAAGTCTTCCATAACTTGTCTACAAGTTATGGAACTTGAAGGGTTTTTTCCATTAAACCACTTTAAAATTCATAAGTTATGGAAACCATAAGTTTTTTGAATTGTTCAAAACTTTTCCTCAAGTTTTGGAATTTGTAAAGTCAAACCCCATATACACTTTAATTCCAAACCCAAGAATTTTAAAAGTTAAAGTTCAAACTTTATGGACTTCATTAAATTAATTAAAGTGTCTAATTAAAAGATTTAATAATTCCATAAAGACATGGTTTAAGTTTAATTAAATTAAGAGTATAGTTTAATTAATAGATTAAACCACCAAGTATTTTAAATGTTTAAAATACACCCTTATACTATTATAATATTAATAGTTAATACTTATATATATATATATATATATATATATATATATATATATATATATATATATGTATGTATGTATATGTATAAGAACAAAGTCAGTCTTACCGTTAGTAGGCCTCATTCACGAAGCCGGTCTATAAGGGGGGGTATAAGGTTACTGCCTATAAAATGGCAGTGTAATGGGTGTCCACTCTCACCCACCGCTTCCTTGACCGGTGGAGGGTCGTTAGCCGAACGGGTAGGACAAGGAATATAATTCTCCCTTCATTAAAAGTATTAATGATAAATACTAAGTAACTAAACCTTTTATAAATACCCAATCTTAGTTACTTAGGAAAAAGTGAATAAGGTGTTAATCCATGAAATTACACTTTGCACTCTGTTTAAGTCGGTTAGTGGAGCGTGTGTGGTTAACCGGCACACTAACTTGTATTTAATAAAGTAGGCAAAGGGTAACTTAATGTTTATCATAGTATCGATGGAGCGTGTGTGGTTAACCGACACATCGATTGAGGGGTAAACAATTAAGGGTACCAAGTAATTTGCATGGTTACTTCACACCTTGTTTTATGATCCTCGGCATCCCAGTCACAAAACCTGAAGGGCACACTCGAGATTGAAACATGCCATTGAACAGTTCAATGAATCTCAAAGATCTAGGAGTTTCAAAAACCAATTAAAACCTAATAATATATATTTCGTTTTCATGGTGGAAATTGGTGAATCATCATTCGCCTACCTTCAAATATTTTATAGCTTGGATTACGACATCCCTCTTCCAAGTTATAAAAGTATTGTGTTGGGTCCTAGCCTTAATATTTCATATTGGGTGTTATATTAAGGACTTTAAATCAACTATCTTGAATATCTCCCAAAAGATGTCTGGTTTAGACATTTATGATCTTCCCAAATCTCTTGAAACAAGCTTTCCTAAATGAAGATGATGTCCCATGGAAATCATACTTCTTTCACCTCCTCCAATTATTCTCCCTAACCCACAAGTCCCTGAAAAGTTTAAGGTCACTCAAGCCCTATTGGCAAGCAAAGGTCTATGTGTGATCACATCTTGGAGATGTAGTCACATATTCACAAGCCGGGAGAGTTGGGTGTCAAAGTCTTGAGCAAGTTGGTGGCTCAACTACTTTCTAAGTCACATGGTGAGTTCTTTTGGAACACCTATGAAACAGACTATGACAAGACCCTTAATGATCTTATCTATTTGGTAAGATCAACTTCCTAAAAACTTTATGGACATTGACAATGATGACACTGGAAATCCAGAAAAAGCATTCTCTTCCCAATGGAAAGGGATCGGCTTGACCAAATGGTAAAGAGAAAAGCTAAGTTTGAGATAGTCCCATTACCAAAGGTTCCATATGTTTATATTGCCAAAGAAAGGGGCATTGGTTGCGAAGCTGCCAAATTTACCTAAGGAAGTTAAAGTCAATAAGTTTGACTCTACTTCAGGTAAAGTCCACTATCTAACTCTGCTAAGTTTCTATTATGAGATTCTTAATACATGATGTGACTGGGTCACATGTTGATGCTTTAAGAATCAAAGAAAAAGTGAAGAAACTTAAAGAAAGAATATGATGAATCTGATCGCGTAGATGGATTTCTATCGCATAGTTTGAAGATCGGATTCTTGAGCTACTTCTTAGGAGTTATGATATTTTGCTTAGGAATAGATAACAACAAGTTTTCATATGGATTGTAAGGATAAGTTTTTCCGCAAATTTTTAAAATAAAAGGAAAATCTTTTGATTATATTTATTTTAAAATATCCTTACAATGACATTTGTGAAAATATGTGTTGCTTATAAGATTCCATTAAGAGAAAGAGTGGAAATATGAATTTGATTCTTTCATTTGTGGTAGTGTCTAAATTTACCAAATAAGGAAAGATTCTCATCACCCAAGTTTCAGTTGGATAGAAACTTGGAATCATGCAAGTTGTATAGCATGATGAATGAGAACTTTCGAGCATTGGAAAAATTACGACTAACTACTTGTTCACATGGATGTGTGAGTCAAGTAAAGGACTAAGGGATCGGGTACATATTCTTGTGCACTGGTCAGAGTCCACCACAAAAGATCGATAAGACTATTCGTCATAATTTACAATAGCTCAATAAATATGGTTATACTTACAAGCTTAAGTGTAATTCTGAGACATTGGAAAAGGTTCCAATGTATGGCAGAATGAATAAGAAGAATCAATTTAGGCAGTAAGATAAAAGTTTCTCAAATATGAAAAGATGGGAGAGTACTTTAGTATCATGTTTTAAGACCATCTTAATGAGTTTGAGATCTTATCACAATTCATCCTCTAAGTGCATTCTGATAGTTAAGAAGAGGAGTTATGAATTGTTGAAGTGGTTAAATCAAGAAGATGATTCATACTTCGTTCCAAAAACAATTCTTAGAGTTATACTCTAAGATTGTAACTTGAGTGACATGTCTTAAAGAAGGTTTAAAACACTTATCAAATGTAAGAGTAAAAGTTTTCTACTCTTGTACATTTGAAATTTGTAAGTTGTGATGTTTTGGATAAAACAAAGACCAACTAAGGCCAATTGTGTGAAGTGTTTGTCTTTATTAGAATCCACACTATCTATTGAATATCTGACAAGAAAGTCTTATATGTCAAGAGGAAAATGGGAGTCTTAAAGGTCTTGAAAGTCTCAAGAACTAATCAAGAATAAAACCTGAAGTTCTTCACTAGCATACGACTTGAGGTTTATAACCTATCGTGTTGACATATTCTGTGCCCATTCCAGTTAAAGTTGGCTTTGCATATGAGTTCTTAGAGTTCTCAATTGGTTGCACAACAACTTGGAAGCAATGGCAGGCCTTTGAGCTGCTACGTGGCAAGAAATTAAGATTGAGTTCAGTCCATATGAGTTTGGATTTGTCATTATCCTTGTCTTGTGACTATGGTTTTGACAATTCACATGGATAAGAACACATACACCATTAAATCTAAGGGTCATAATTTTTCTCTCCGATTCATGAAAATGATGGTGATGAAACACTTCCACCAAGTAGATTTGAAGTAGATAGCAATTGTGATATTTGCATTATGAAAGTCGTTAGTGGAGTTGTGTGGTTAACCGACACACTAACATGGACTTGTGAGAAGTGAAAAAGGTCTAAACAATTGAGACTATGATTACGGCATCCCTTTTCATAGTTCTGAAATTGTTTAGACACACCTGTGAGCTATCTAAGATAAGGTGTATGATACTGATAAAGTTTTATCAAACCAATCTAGTATCAGAAGATTTCTGAGTACATGTCAAAGCTAGTGGGAGCATAAGTGTTATGCTAATAATCATCATGTTAGTGGGAACATGATAATTATGATAAAGGTTGCAAGTTAGCAATGTTAATTATAGAAAACAAAATGTTTCAATTGGGAAAAAGTTGTTTTGCTATAATTAAGGGAGAGGCAATTATACTTCATCTCAAATCTAAAAGCTTAGATTGAGGTTTTAATCGTATTTAGTCAATTATATATATGAATGTTCTGTTGGAATGGCTCAACATAAGAAAATTCTAATATATGGGTCCATTATTTGCGTTCTAAAATTCGATTATGATTACGGAATCCCTTTTCATAATCTGAATTATGAGAACTTGGTAAATTGAAATGGAAATACTATAGCAAAAGACTGGTTTAGTCTTTATGTGAGACATCATGAATCGTGTCCTATATGCTTCGGATATAGGATCGATTGCATGTGCTATATTCATCCTTTCTAGAATTGGATATGACTAAAAGGATTAAACAATTATCGAGGACAATCTAAGGTTTACCAAAGATTGGTTGCTCAAGGACAGTTGGAAGTATAGTGATAATTCTGGAAGGACCATATTGACATAATCTGTAAGGAGGCAACTCTTGTTCAGAAGTGATAGTCAAAATGGAATATGGAAATGTTTCAAAGTTAGAAATTATTCAATCTGTGTAAGATTAGGAAACTTAATGCAAGAAGGATATTTCCAAGGAGTTGATCTCTTTTGGAATGCTCTGTAATGTTTGTTGTCAAGTCTTTCTGACTTTTTGCATAATCATTACAAGAGGATCAATGCATATAAGTTTAGAATCTAACAAATTTCAGTAAATGGCATGAATTTGAAATTCTTGCATTTGCAGTAAGGATTTGGGACTATGAAAAAAGGATCATTGGAGTTATGTTCAATTGATCTATTTCACAAAGTAAAGATCATAGACAAACATAGTATGCATACTTGGTGTATGGCATGACTAGTGTTTAGAAAACATAGTGTACATGCTTGGAGCGTGGGACAACTAGTGTTTTAAATTCAAGAATAAAGTTGATAGTTGAAACAGTATAGAATGAATAATGTGTAATCATATGGTGATAAATAAAAGGTGTTTTATTTATGTTCATAGGTTTTGATACCATATTCGATTCAAATATTATTGTGTTTCATTTTGCATGTTTTGACTTCCAGAATAAACTAGGTCATTGTTCTAGATGACTAAGTTATTCAAACCATCCATAGTCGGTCATATGTTGGAAGTAGATATGAATTAAGACTGTCATGAGTTGGCTTGTAGATGTCTAAGATGTTGGACAAAGGGCTACAACACTCATGAGTGCTCATAAGTTCTGAGTATTGGATTCAACCCGCGCTCATTGGAATCACTTCATGGATTTTATCACGAGTGATCATGAGACGATTATATCTTATATTCTTCAAACCTAGAGATATGAGTTGTTACTATGAGTTGGTTATACATTGATTGCACGAAAACGCATTGGTAACTCGATGTTATAAAACGTGCCTTTGTGTATGATTCAACAAGTAGTAGAACAAGCCATATGAGTCGAAGTTTATTCATTCCTTTTACCTTTGGGATAAAAGCGATATCTGTGGGCCCCTCGATGATTTGATGATGACAAATGGAAGTGTTCGGCCGGGCCAGGACTGATTTGATTTGTTCAATTAGTCAGTCATCATAAATCGGAAATCGGGAAACAACAAATGGATAGAGAGAATGGTTATAATCCATGTCTCAGTCCATATGATATCTAGAATGGAGGAATATATGATCCCTTATCTAATGGACATGTCATTTGATTTGTTCAGAGTTTGACAGCGGCTTTAAGAGCTACGATTGCTAGTCGGGATCTTGGAGTCATACTTGAATAATAGTTTTAGACTTATTCAAGTGGGAGACTGTTGGATTAGGTGTCTAAGCCCATAACTATTATTGGTATGTATTCGACCCGAGAGTAGCGTGGTCTATTTGGGTTGCATATCATCAGGACAATTTGTTAGGATGGACTTTTGAGAGAAGGTTATTTATGGTTTATTAATATATTATAAGTAATAATATATTAATATGAAATCATATGTTTTAATTAGTATTGATCAAGAATTAATTTAGAATTAATTTAGTGGTCGAAAGAGACTAACTAAATCTATGGGGACTAATTATGGTAATTAGTTATATTTATATGTGTTGGGCTTATGATCCATGTTGGACCAAGTTTATGTATGGATACATAAAGAGTTGGTCCACATGAACCATGGATCATAAAACCCATGGGTATGGATTTGGGTTATATCCATGACCCTAGAAATCCCACATATAAATAGATACTTCATTGCCCAAAATCGCCACTTGTATCTTTTTAGAGTTCATGGTGTCTTTTGTGTGCATGGAATTCTCTCTAAAGTTCATCCTTGGTCCATGGTGTGTTGTGATTCCATTTGAGGCTTCCACACTATTGAGGCTAAGCTCTTTAAGGCCAAATACACCAAGAATGCAAGCTCCATCAAAAGGTATGTCATACTAACTAGTATATTATATTTTTATGTTAAATGCATGCTAGTTGTAAGATTAATACCTTGGAAACCATTTGCATGTATAATTAGTGAAAACATAGATCCAAGGTATTTAGGGTTGTATGTGCACCATAAGATGTTGTAGTATACCAAAACCCAACAAGAGGAAGGTGAGAAAGCAGGTTAATAGACTCAGGAGTAGTATGGACCGGTGGTGAGGACTATATAAGGATATTACAGTTGGAGGTCAAGGACCTAAAGATCATGATGGGGAAGTGTGAGTGGGTTGCACTCCGTTGTTTCGAACCGAAGTGTTCGAGGGTGACGTAAGGATAGGGTCCTTGGTTCCGAGTATGGTTGATTCATGAGCTCTAAATGTAGTGGTGTTCCATCCTAGGGATGGCTGGGCCACCGTAGGCATGCCTGGTTTTCCAGCCCGAGGCTGTTTGAGCCAGTTACGATCTGTAGGAATTTTGTAGATGAGTGTTCGGGAAGGTTGCACGGAAGCTGTGAAAGGTTTCATCCTGTCAGCACGGTCAGGGATTTGATCCAGGGAGGAAACGGGATGATTTTCCATCGGTGCAAGTTAGAAAAGGTAGCGCCAGTTGGGCGAAAGATAGTGAGCTAATACTGGGTAATGTTATGCTAGAGACTGGTTAGGTCGGAATCTTGGTTAGGATGGTTGCTATGTTATTGATATGCTAGATACATCCTAGTTTAGGGTGGTTGTTATGTTACTGATATGCTAGATACATCTTGGTTAGGATGGTTGCTATGTTACTGATATGTTATGTGCTCTGTTAGACTCTTTGTCTGGTTAAGGATTGTTATGCGATTAATTGTTTATTGTGAATATGATTGTTTGACGGGGGTTAGGTTGAGGCGGGTCCTTCTTTGTGCTGTAGGCCAACATACCCAGGGCGGACCGGATATTCCGAAGGCCCAGCGAGCGGTCCGGATAGGCTGAAGGCCCCAAGAGAGCGGACCAGACGTGCCGAGGCTCGGAGAGTGGACCAGGCTGACTGAAGGCCTGCGGTGGGCGGACTAGTCATACTGTAGACTCAGAGATTGGACCAGGTGGATTGAAGGCCCACTGTGGGCGGACCAATCACACTGTAGACCCGATGTGCATGGCTGTTCTATTTGCGATATGTTATGAGTATGTTTGTGTGTGGTTGGTATTTTGGGGGTAACTCACTAAGCTTTCGGGCTTATAGTTCGATGTTTTGTTTCAGGTACTTCAGGAGAACGTGGCAAGGCGAAGGCGTGATCGTACCGCTCCTCATGTTTTATGAATTATGTGATATGGTTCTGGGGAAATACTCTGATGTTTAAACTATTTTGAAAACAAATGTATGAACTTAAGGGTTTTTGAATGAATTAAAATGTTTTAATTTGGTTTAAATTTTATGGGTGTGACAAATCTCTTTTTCGTTTTTCATGGTGGAGAATTAGTGAATCGTCATTCACTTACCTTCAAATTATTTACTTGTTAGATTATGGCATCCCTCTTCTAATTTGTAAATAATATTGTTGGATCCTAGCCCTAATTTCTCGTTTGGGTGTTTAGTTGAGGATTCATTTCTAATCAAACTTTGTTTTTTTTTTTCCTTTTTAGATGTCGAACGTCAACAACTACGCTTCCGGCTTAAATTCCTCCGACTCATTCTCACTCATGAACTTGTGTGGGAGAGTGATCTTTGATGGGTCCAATTTCAATGATTGGATCCACAACATTCGAATGTTCAATCGTTACGAGGAATAAGAGTATGTCCTTGATGAGAAGATGAAGGAAATCAACCTCAACATTGTCTCTGCTGAAGAGATCACGGCCTTTGAGGCCCATGAGCGTGATGCTACGAAAGTCCATTGCATCATGTTCGCGACTATGACTGCAGAAATCCAGAAGTCCTGTGAGGACATGTATCCCTATGATATGCATCAAGATTTGCTGGACCGGTACCACCATAGCGCTAGGAGAGAAAGGTACGAGATCATCACTTTGATGATCACTACCAAAATGGGTAATGGAGAATCCTTTACCGCTCATCTGCAAAAGATGTAGAGATATGTTGATCGCCTGCTAAAGTTGAATGTTAACTTTAATGAAGAGCTAAAAATTGACATCATCCTTCACTCCTTGCCTCCCTGCTACAACCAGTTCCACATGACCTACCACATCAATAAGGAAGAGGTCACTTTCAGCAAGCTTCAAGGCTTGCTAAGGACTGCCGAGAGCAATATCAAAGATAAGTCTGTTGCTTCAACTCCTACTCCTGCTGCTGCCCCAGTCTTGGCAATTGCGCAAGGGAAGGGTAAGAAGAGGAAGGCTCCCTCAAAGAGCCACCACAAGGGAAAGTCCCAAGATGGTACCACTTCTAGTGGAACAAAAGTTAGTTCTGCTAAACCCAACTCCAACCCCAAGGAGGCAGAGTGCCACCACTACCACAAGATAGGGCATTGGAAACGAAGTTGCCTAGAGTATTTGTAAGCAATCAAGGATGGGAAGATCAAGCCATCCTACGCAAGTATTTACACTATTAAATCTAATGATTCATCACATGCCATTTTTGGGTACTTGATACAGGACGTGGTTTTCACATTTGCTCTGATTTGTAGGGCCTAAGAAGAGATAGGGATGTGGAGCATGGGAAGATAAATTTGATTATGGGGAACAGAAGATCGTTGCCTGTCACCAAGATCAGAGTTTACTCTTTAATGCTCAGTAGTGGATTAGGATTAAATTTAAATAATTGTTGCTATTTACCAGATATGGCAATAAACATCATTTCATTTCATGGTTTATATAGACAAGGTTTTAGATATTCATTTGATAATGAAAAAGGTTATAGTAATGCTTATCTTAATGGTGTTTTCTATTTTGAAGCATTGCCTTGTAATGGAATATATGAAATTGTGATGGTTGTAGACAATTTAGGAAATGATGTGTTGTGTATTGATTCTTCCAATGGTTTGGATAAAGCATGCTTGTGGCATTGTCGTCTTGGACATGTCAATAAGAAACGCATAGCCTAATTCCAAAAGGATGGAGTATTGGAGTCATTCGACCTTAGGGAAAATGACGTGTGTGAGTCTTGTTTACTTAGAAAGATGACCAAGTCACCCTTCACTGACACTTGTGAAAGGGGTGAGGGTTTATTGGATCTCATACACACCGATGTGTGTGGGCCCTTTAGATGCACCATAAGGGATGTGAGCCACTTCTATGTGACTTTCACCGATGATTATAGAAGACATGGGTATATATACTTAATCAGGCACAAGTCAGAAACCTTTTAAAAGTTCAAAGAGTTTAAGCAAGAAGTGGTAATAAATTGGGTAGGAAAATCAAGATGCTTCGATCCGATCGAGGAAGAGAGTACCTAAGTCTTGAATTCTACAACTACCTCAAGGAATGCGGAATCGTTTCGCAATTGACGCCACCTAGGACACCACAGTTGAATGGTATGGCAGAAAGGCGTAATCGAACCATGTTAGACATGGTCCGTTCTATGATGAGTCGTGCTTCACTACATATCTCATTCTGGGGGTATGCCTTAGGGATCACGACAGATCTCGACATATCGATAGAAAATATCACTTTATTCGACATCAGGTAGAAGAAGGACTCCTCGTAGTGAAGAGGGTATCGTCGGAGGATAACCCAGCAGATCCGTTTACAAAGGGACTGAGTATGGTTAAGCACTTGTAGCACGCTAGGAGCATTAGGCTGAACGACGATATTAGTTTAGATTAGATAGTTTAGAAACGTGTAATTGATAAATTGTAATTAACATTCGATGATTAAATAAATGGGTATTATTTATGAGCAAAGTTACTGTCTTATGTTAATTGTTTACCTATTGTTTCACTTTGCATGTTTTGATTTCCTAAATAATAAGATTATTCAAACGGTCCACAATCGTTCGTATGTTGGAAGTAGGTATGAATGAAGATTGTCATGAATTGGTGTGTAGATTGTCTAAAGTGTATTAGACATAGCAAAAGTTTGCTACAACGTTCATGAGTGCTTATGAACTTGATTTGAGCATTGGAATAAACCCACGCTTGCTGGAATCACTTCATGGAATTTATCACGAGTGATCGCAAGATGATAATATCATATGGTCTTAAAACCTAGATATATGGTTTATTGTTTGCTAATTGGTTGTGCATTGATAATGCATAAACGCATCAGTAACTTGATTTATAAAACACATTGTTTTGTATGATTTGATTAGTGGATAGTAAATGCATATAAGTCGAAGTTTATCTATTCCTTTTATCCTAAGAGGGTAAAAGCGATATCAGGGCCCCTCGATGATTTGGTTTGACTTATGTGTCGGGCCCGGTCAGGACTGAATTGACGTGTTCAATTAAGTTCTACGTCAGACGAATCAGAGATCGAGAAACAACTTCTGGACAATAAGTTTGACTATGTTCCATGTAATTGTCCTCACGATATCTTGAACGGAGGATTATACGATCCCTTATCTAAAGGACAGGTTATTGATAAGATCAGAGTTCGACAACGTCTTTGAGAGCTACGATTGCTAATCGGATTGTATTTACATTTGTATTTACTAGACTTATCCAAGTGGGAGACTGTTGGATTAGTGTCTTAAGCCCGTAACTATATTTGGTAAGTATTTGACCCGGTTGTACATGGTCCTTTTGGGTTGCCTTCACCAAAGCAACATGATAGGATGATTTATGAAAAGAGAGGTTATTATGATTTATTAATATGTCATATGAATAATATATTAAAGAAGAAATCATATAGTTTAATTAATATTAGACAAGAATTAATTAAGAATTAATTATGTGGGTAAAAGAGATTAATTAATTAAAGGGGACTGGAACTGTCAATTGTGTGATAGTTGATTTGGGCTGAGAATCCTTTTGGATTTAAGGGGTGGACAAAAATTAGAGTAGGAGCCCATCTAATTTCGTCCAAGGCCTTTTTTCTGGAAGGTTCTTTGGACTGCTTAAGGCCTAAGCTATCCAATTAGGGTTTTGACTGAAACCCTAGCAGCACAAGTATAAATAGACCCCTAAGGCTTCAGAAATCGGCTAACCCTACTTCTAAGAGTACTAGAGCCGACTTCAAGAGCTTCCAACCTCTCTCCAAGATCATCCTCTTGCTTGTGGTGTTTGTAAGCCATTAGTGGAGTGACACTTGTGACTCTAAGCTCCAAGGACAATAAGATTCAAGCTTTCAATAAGAGGTAATCTGTAACGCCCGTAGATTAGGGCTAGTTAATTTAGAGACGATAAGCGTCAAAAGCAAATTTTTGATAGAAGATTATTTAGAATGAATAATCTAAACTAAGTTGTAGTATATGTCACAAGATTTCCGTGCATATAAAGAACGCCGAAATCCGAGTTATAACAAAGAAGTTATGACCTGTCGAAGTTTCGCCACAGAACCGGCACGACGTTGAATGACGTAAAAAGTGAATTTACGTTAGATTGATATTTAGCCTTAGTGACCTAAACAAAAGTCGTAGAGTTCATTAAACCATGAGCGTGCATAAAAAGAACGTCCGAATCTGACTTCATATGAGGAAGTTATGATTTTTCTAAGTTTCGACTTAGCGGTATGCAGCCCGAATACTCGATTTGAGATCGGGCGGTTTTTAGCCGAAACAATCTAAACAAGAATCGAAGATCTTGTTGATAGTAGTCCAACGGTAAAAAGACAGACGAAAACGGACGTCGGATGAAGAAGTTGTGAATTTATAACGGAGTTTTCCTGTCCCGGCCTACTAAAAATAATATAATAAAAATAAAGTCAAAATTAGCCAATGGAGTCTAAACGAAAGTTGTAGAGCATAATCTAACCTACGTGTGGATATAAAAAACGTCGAAAACGAAGCTCGTATGCAAAAGTTATGAATTTTTGAAGATCGTGGCACGCATACCAAAGCTTATCCGAAGAGTACGCCCATCGTACTGCAAAATTACGCCCAGCGTAATCCCATACCCAACAGCCTATAAATAGAAACCGAGATCAGCCAATTGCTTTGCCATTTTTCTTCGTTTCTCTCTAAGTTTTGCATCGTTTTGCGTGCCAATTATATCCCGAAGCCCCAATATCATTCCCGAGCCCCGAAGCAAGTTCCAAAGCCTCGAGGATCCCGAGAAGTGAGATTCCCGAGCCGAAGCTCTGCCCATGAGAAGCCCGTTTATGTGAAGATCTTCCAGATCTACCGAAGAATACTACTTTTACAAGTTGTAGTGTTGTCCGATCATCAAGTGAGTGTATAGTCACTTTCATCTTACACATAGATATAAAGTATTTTATGAAATACGTGCTATGTGTATATATATAATGTTGTTTATACGTGTGAGTGTGTAGTTACTTTCTTCTAACACATAAATATGAAGTATTTGCTATCAAATACGCGCTATGTGTTTATATATTATTTGTCTATTTGAGACGGGCGTGGAATTGATGTTTTATACAGGTGTTAAATGATTTAAACTGTATAAGTATTATATCTACGAAAATGTTGGGTAGAACATGGGTAGATGGGATAGTTGGTGACTATGGAGTTAGCGCCTATTGTATAAACCTTGGTGACTATGGAGTTAGCGCACGTTGAGTAAACCTTGGCGACTATGGAGTTAGCGCTTGTCAAGTAAACCATGGCGACTATGGAGTTAGCGCTTGTCAAGTAAACCATGGTGACTATGGAGTTAGCGCTTGTTAAGTGAACCTTGGTGACTATGGAGTTAGCACCTGATAGCTATGGATTTAGTACCTGATAAATAAACTTTGGCAGCAATGGACTTCGTGCCAATTCCTTAGGTAAATCCTTAGGAATAAATGAATGAAGGATAATTGGTTCTTAGGGTAAAACCTTAAGAAGATAATGGGGATGGGTAATTGGGTCGATTGTTTGCTGATTAAACATAATAATTATATTATTGTGGGTTGAAAACCCTATATGTTCACCAGGCTCCCAAGCCTGACCCACTCAGTTTTCTTTTCATTACAGGTAATGGCACAAGGGTATAAGTTGGTGGACTTGACGAGAGATTTTGGATTATAGATCAGTAGTTGTAAATAACTATTGTAAGGTCTATTTTATATTGTTTATGCTTTTGGTCTGTATCGGAACATGACATCCCGAGGTTTTATTATTTAATGAAAATACATTTTCTTTAATAAATGCGCTTGATAAATTATTATCATATTTTGTTTTGGGAACAAATTCCACAACAGTTTTCTTTAAACGATTACTCTGATTTTAAAAACAAAGCATAAACAGATCGGTCTTTTCTGGCTGTGAAATTGGGGATGTCACATAATCATCTAGATCTGATTTCTTGTGTCAATTTCGAAATATATACACTAGATCTAGGGTTTGTAAGTCTTGGATGAATTGCATGTACAATAGAGAAACCTAGATCCAAGCGTTAGGATACATACCTCTTGAGTAAAGTAGAGTTTTTGACCTTTGGAAACTTGATCACCTCATGTGTGATGCCTCTAATGGTTCACAAACACCAATATGCAAAGGAGATTCTAAGAGAATAAGTTACTTAACTCTTTTTAAGGTGCAACCGATTTTGGAGCATGGAGGGGGCTATTTATAGTTGTGGCAAGTGCTAGGGTTACACTTTGAAAACCCTAATGATCCATGACTTTCCATATTCCTATGATCCATGGGTTTAACCTCCATGGACTATCCATGGGTTATATTATTGGTTTAGCCCACTTACACAAGCATGGATCACTTAGCCCATACTATAAGTATCATTGATTTACATAATCAATCCCTCTATATTTAATTAGTCTCTTTTGACCACAAAATTAATTTCAAATTAATTCTTGGACAATACTAATTAAATAACCATATTAATATATTATACTTATAATATATTAATAAATTGTAAATAACCTTATTCTCATAAAACCATCCTATCAAATTGCACTGGTGAAGGCAACCCAAAAGGACCATGCTATTATCAGGTCAAGTACATACCGGTTATAATTATGGACTTAGACACCAAATCCAACACGTTTCACCAGTAATATCTTTTGCAGTTTTAAAAGTCCTAACGTATTCATTATAAGCTGTAAAAATATCCATAAGAATCTGAACTATTGTTGGATCAAAAGATTGGCTGTCAGTGTTTCGAAAGGCAGAAAGCCTGTGACGTAACTCATGTTCTGTGTCAACCATATACAACTGCAAAAAATTGGGCCCCTTTTCGTCAACCACACCAAAAGCACCTATCCAATGACAAATTTGACAGGAAACTTTAAATACATAAGGACCAACCGTCCTATTAATATCCCCATCTACCTTACCTCCGAAGGATGTCATACTGAACATGTTACCATATCCCCTTATGTTTTTCATGGAAGGGGGAAAATCATATAAAGCAAGTAACAATTCAAGAGGCACTAGTGGATATGACAATACAACAGAGCCAGACCTACAACAACATGTATAGGCGGGGGAATCTGGCGGTGATAGATAAAAAAAACTTTTCACCAAACCAGAAAAAAGAAGCACATGATTTACAAAAAAAATACAATCACCAATATCATCATAAGAAGGCAAATGCAAACAGTTGTTAGAAACGGAAGAAGATAATCATATTTCAGGAGAAATAAGTGAAGTCAAATGAGGAGAGAAACGACGTTTGGAATGGAACATTTCCGACATCAGGTTCTAACTATGGTAAAGTAAGAAGAAGTACACAACATACCTAGAAAAGAAACGGAGAGAAGGACAGAGAATAAGAACGCAGCAACGTAAGAGGAAGGAAGATTAAAGAAGCAAGAAAGAGGAAATAAGGAAAAGCGAAAGAAATAGTATTGGACGAGGAGAGCGGAAGGGCGACAATGAAAGTAGATAAGAAGGGAAGAGAAGAATGAGAAAAGAAAATCGTCATTGTGGCACTAGAATGAGAATAAGAAGTTCCATGACAAAAGATGAAAGAGAAATAAGTCCACTGCAGCTAAAGATTTTAAGAATTTATAGTATATACTAACTATATACCACACATATGTGATATATAACTACATATTATTTTGTATATTATATTATAATGTAACACCCTATTTTTCATAATTATACATCTAACAAGTTCTTAAATTGTCTTTATACAAATTCTAATCTATATTCTTTATAGGTGTGATAAACTTTCAATTGACTAAATGGTCTATTACTAATTTTTTTCTTCCGACATTTATAGTACCATTCCATATTATTTTCAAGCTAATAAAAGTTTACTAACACATCAAGTTCCTTTTACCTTTTCATCGATTAGTTAGATGTATTTATATCAATATTCAAACTTTTTTTTCTTAAATGAAATCCATGGCTAATTTCATTTTCACTCTCACAAACCATTTCATTATGCTTCATTTTCTTTACAGTGGTTCCATGATTTCAACTTCAAGCTAAAATCATATTAATGAAATATCACTTTCTTTCACAATTTACAAAATCATATTAACTCACCTCCTTAATAATTTTGTCTAATCATGTTGACTTTTAGTTCATAAAATTAAACTTGACTAGGCAACCATGTCCAACACTTGTTATTTCTTCTGAATAACATGTTTATATAACTTAGATTACTATTATCTAACTTCAATTTAATCATTTGACTAATCCTAAAAATAAGGTTCATGGATAATTCCATGTACTTCAAAATAAATCCATAAAAAAGAGATGAACTTATTACCTTGGTTTCTTAAGTTGGATGTAAAGCCCCTTGATTTGCTCTTGGATTCTTGCTTGAAATCAATCACACACACTTGGTCTTTCCAAAGATTTTTAGATGAAAATATGAAAAAGCTAGTCAGAAAAGGACTTGACTCGGTAGTGTTTAATGTTAGCAATTCATCTATCAAATTATGAAGGAGAGAGTAAGCTATGTGGTGGGAAAATTTGGTGCCAAATGGGCACCACGCATGCTCTCATACTTTGCTATAGTATACGTGGGCCAGCCACGCGTTATAGGGACGTAGTTAGAAATTTTGATATAGGGTATAAACATTATCAATATATATTCTATATAGTTATCCTATCACAGACATTAAAAAACATGGTACAATCTCTTTAGTTGGTGGTACAATAACATAAAACATATTTATAAATAATTCTTTTAAATACATAAAACAATTTTTTGGAGATGCTATAGTACCCCAACCCCCATGTAACTCCGTCATTAACGCGTTGGTTGACTCGACCACTTGACTCGGCTAGGCCAAACCCCAACTCAATCAAGTAACCCACTAACTTTTCTCAATATTTCTCTGATTTTGATTTTTGATTTTCTTCCTACTTTACACCTTCATATGTTCCTTATATAATCTCCGTTTGACTTAATTATTCTTTCATTGTTTTCTACATGACATCGCTATTCATGGAAATATCATACTATTAATTTAGATATCAAAAAATCTTACTTCTTAGGATTCAAAGTAGCTTTTTAGAGATTTTTTTAGCTTTTCCAACAATCATGAAGTTATTTATTTTTGCTTCGTGAATCCTTACCATTCGTCCTAAATCACTTACTAATTATTATCCTTAATATTATCTATAAATTAGTACGAAGGACTAACTCAATTGATAATGTTTTCTACCCTTTGCATAGTCCTAAATAGTAAATATTGATGCTTATCATTTTGCACTCCAACACTTGGTAAATTTTATCGACTTTTACAACTTTGCTCTTCAAATTTCAAATGTTTATAACTTCATCGTATGAACTCGGATTTAAATGAATCTTGACAAAACTGCACAAATGGTCCCTGTGGTTAGATGAAAATTGTCACTTTGGTCCACAATGGTTTAGACTAGCACCAGAGGTCCAAACTTTTCATTTTGTTGCGAGTTTGGTCCAATTTGCTATGAATTTTTTCTTAATGATGATTTTGTCCTTATTTTTTTTGTTCTTTTGCAATTATTTTATTATTTAATTGTTTTTTATTAAAGGAAAAAATTAAAAATAAAATTTGTATTTTCTATTTTATTTTTATAATTTTTTTATAACAGAAAAAAATAAAAATGCAATCTCTCTCTCTCTCTTGTTAGTGCTCATTCCTTCTTCATTACTTTTTCCTTTACAAAAGCTCTTTAATGGTTTCTTCCCCAAAAATCCATCAAGAACATCAAATTCGATAAAAGAATTTTCCATCAGAACCAGCACAACACCAGATCTCATTTCAAGCTTTTTCCGACAAAACCCAGATCTCATGTCAAGCTTCTTTTGGTGAACCTCCAAAGATACGACTCCCGCTCATCCGTTCCTCAAAACCATCGAGACCTGCAAAACAACTCACCACTTCCATCGCCCACACCACACCACCAAGAGCTTCACCTGAAACCACAAACTAAGGAATTAAATTTCTTCCTTTGTCAGGTCCATCTGGGTCTCCCCAAAATCTATCAATTCCTTGATGGGTTTTGGGGGTGAATCTAAATGGGTTGCATCATCTCATAACTGGTTCATCATTCATGGGAGATTTGGTGTTGTTGGTGGTTGTGTTTGGACTTTTTCGTCATTAAAGCAGGAGAATCATTGAGCTTGTTGCTTGAATTTGCTGGTATTAGATCTTTGTTGGTTATGCAAGATGAGAGAGATACGAGAGGAATAGATAGATCACAATCTTCCTCCGCTGCATCTTTGTCATGTTTTGAAGATTCAAGATGGTTAAATCTGATGGATGTATCTATAAATTACCACCGAGCTACAATAGTACACACAAATCCAGATACACATACAAAGATAGGGTTCATAAATCAAACAATGGTGCAGAGTTAGGGTTCAAATAAATCAAACAATAGTTCAACATATTCACGGTGAGGGGCATAATAGTAACCCGATGAAGCTTCTTGTAGATTTGAGTATTGATATGTCCAATTTGAGCTTCAAACTGATCTTCGTGACTCACTTTAAACAGAGAAACAAGCTTTCTACTCTGCAATCGAAGGTTTGTGGGTAGAGGTGGAAGTCGATCCGAGTTGATCTCCCGGTAAGAGGAAAAGGGGTGGAGTCGATCGGTGGGCAGATGGTAGATCGGACGGAGATACGACAACAGAATGCAAGTTTAGTTTGTGTTGGGCTGGAGAAGATGTAGCCCACAAATTGATTTCTTCCAAAATAGAAAGATTGTTAGCGGGTTTGAGTTGCAGGGAGGAAGACCAAGGGAAAAAAGGAATGTATTTTTTATTGTATCTGTTTTTCTTGAATAATTGTAGAGAGAGAGGTTTGGCTTTTCTAATTTTTAAAAAATTTTCTTTTTATCAGAAAAACACTTAAATAAATAAAAAACTAAAAAAAGCAAAAACCAAGGGCAAAATCGTCTTTATAAAAAAATTCAAAGCAAATCGGACAAAACTCGCAACAAAATGAAAAGTTTGGACCTCTGGTGCTAGTCCAAACTTTTTTGGACCAAAGTGGCAATTTTCAGCTAACCACATAGACCATTTGTGCAGTTTTGTCATGAATCTTTTATTTGCCAGAATCTTGTCATGAATAATACAACTTTCATGAACATATATTTTGTTGAATGCTTCTAAGTTTCGAGTTATATAGTCGTAAACATAAAGGTTCACTCAATCTTCATTATTTTCTATGTTTGAACATGTTGATTTTAATTACATAACTTTTTCATTATTTATCTGACTTGAAACTTTTCCCTACGTACTCTTCTTTGTATAAACTTTGACTTTCATTTAGGAACTTACCTTTCATTAATTTTAGTTTTCATGTTATAAGGCTACAAACATGACCTCTTCGAAATTATGCAATTTCTCATCACTTTGTACAAATTTTCTTCCAACTTTACAAGGTCATAACTTGATCATCCTTGCATGGAATTGGTTTATTCTTTTATATTTCATTTCCATATTATGTTCACTACAAATTACCTCTTCATCCTTCCCTTTTCCTTGACAAGATTTTGTAGCCTCAAAGTTGGATACTTCACCATTTTATGTAAAATTTACACCTTTCATTTTGTTTATACTTTTACCTTTTTCCGTTATCCACTTGTACCATATGTAAGATTAATAGGTATAAACCAAGATCAATTTATGCATAAACATGAATAAATATGAAGAACCCTAGATTAATAAAATAATACTTACTTGGAGAAGATGATATCCGTATGTTGAAGGTATACGACTTCATATTATGATTTTTCCACTTTGCATAATGGTGTCTAATTGATTGATTCCGATGGATGGAATTACATACACTCTTATGGTGTTTTGTAGAGAGGTTGGAGGAGATATAAGAGAAGAAAAAACGTATCCCCTTCAAACGTTTCCTCTATTAAATGTGTGTTCAATTAATCAATTACACCTTATGAGAAAGTATTAGAACCACACAATTTTGGTCCTTCAAGTTATGGATAAATGTCATATCCATCATACTACATATAATTAATCCTAGGGACCTGATATGTCATTATGGAAAACATTATAGTAAACGATATAAATGTACGTAACATGTAATGGATATTACAAAATAGTCCTAAGGCCATACTAATGTGTTATTTTCAATATTTTCCCACTGGGCCGTGTGACTATTTGTATACATGTTTCATTATTTGGCCAACATAATTTCATCACGTTTCATATTAATATCAAAAGCATAAAAGTACAGCCTTTCGCATCCATTTTAGATACGGGACCCCCACGGATCATATTATGATACTTCATATGAAACTTAAGATTAATTTAAGCCAAATGACTTTAGATTTAAGTGGTCATGCATTATATTTGTCTTTATAAAACATAGTTGTGCATAAGTTATTAATATAGACAAATTGCATATTATGGAGGAATAATAATCAAGTACTTGAATAAATAAAATTAAAAGTTCCATTAAATCACTATGCTAGAATAACATAGTAATAGGTGTATCCTTAAACCCATATTGACAACATGTTCAAATAATTGGGTGGTAGACCTTTCTTTATCGGATCCGCTAGCATATTATTAGTGTTAATGTGTTCGATACAAATAATATTTCCCCCAGTTTTTCTTAACGAACAAATATTTTGTATCGAGGTAAAGCCTCATTCCATTATAATTATTTCTAATGGAAAACTTATAGAGGTGACATTATAGAAATAAGTTTTCTTTTAATGGCCTGTAAATGGAGTTTATGATCATGAGTCATGTGATTTAATTTCTCAACAACATTTCATGGAATGTTTCATTATCTATGAAACCAAATTTCTCCATCATAGTTGATATAGTCGTCAACGTTTATTTATGACTCTCCCATGATATTGGCCGACTAATAGTATACCAATGTATCCTAGTAATGACTACTTATCTTTGCATTTTGTAAAGTCATATCCAAGAAACATATCACTTATATGTTATTACTTATTTCACTAAACAATTTCATCATTATTAGTCCCATGAATATATTAGAAAACTTCATTGAGAGCTTCCTAGTGATTTAGACCATGATTTAATGATAACGGCTAAGCATGCCACCAAAATTGTGTACCTTAACTATGGAAGGAATTGAAGGGAAGTATGCATTCTATATCGACTTACTATACACTCAATATATGTATTTAGGGACATGTATAAAGCTCTTTGGATTCCTCAATGTATTTATATGTCTATTGCATATTAGGCTTCATCGAGATCCTTCATATCGAGGTGATGTGACAATAACTGTTTCAATTTGTGCAACATATCATTGTTATTACCCGACAAGATAATTTCATCTCCATATAGTATGAGTATGATCAAGTCCCTCCCACTGATGTTGAGGTATATACACTGATCCATATGGTTCTTAATGAAGTCATTTATTGTTCATCACTTTGTCAAACATTAGATACCATCGACATGAAGCTTGATTCTGCATGTATATTGGTTCCTTGAGTTTACACATAAGATGTTCTTAAACCTTATAAATGTAATTATTTGTATGGGTTATGTAAACATCATTGTGTAACTCTTAGTTAAGAAAATTGTTTGACATCTATTTGATGTATCTCTAAATCCAAATGAAATAATAGAGCCATTATGATCCTAAGGAAGTCAATTCGAGAAAAATTTGAGAATGTTTCTTGGTAATAAATACCCTATTTTATGAATACCTTTTAGTGACCAAACGAACTTTATGACATTCAATGTTCATCATTGGGGTCCAATTTGGTCTTAAAGACCTATTTGCATCTTATGGGTTCGAAAACCCTTTGGTAATTTGGCATGTTCCCAAACATCATTCGTTTACATTAAATTAAGGTCTTCAATCAAAGATTTATTACGCTTAGTTGATTGATCACAAGTTATGGCATCACTCTCCATGATAGGGTTATTTCCTTCCCTTTGTCAAGATCGGTCTCATGTAATCGTCAAAGTTTATGAGTCGGTTACATCATAAAAGAAGTCGTATATGCTATTTCATGGGTTTTTAATGCCAACATCTTGAGTGAGATCTTTTATGGTGTTTCATTTACCCATGCATTTGAAAAGGCTTTCTATGAGGCAAAACTAAATTCTTCTAATGAAGTGCTAATAGTAATGGGCACTTGAATTATAATTGAAGGTTCTTGAAGGTCAAAATCCCTCAATAAACCACTCCCACTGATTTTGGCATTCATAAAAAATCCTACATGCTTCATTTCTTTATGGTATTATGTGATGGAACAAAAGTCGGTAACCTTTAACGCTTTTAGGATAGCTGATGAAGAAACAACTTACAATTTTCATGTTTGTGATTCAGGATTGTAGATTTTTGTTTCGACCGTACATCCACACCCTTAAATACCTAAAGCTTGTATTCTTCCCGTCAAAAACTCAAAAGGAATTTTAAGAACAGACTGTAAATGAACTTTGTGTAAGATGTAGATTGCCGTTTTTTTAATGCCTAGGTCCAAAATTAGGGCAACTTGGTGTTTGCAAGCATACTTTTCACCCTGTCCGTTAGGTTTCTAATCCTCTTCTCAATAACATTCTTTAATGAGGAGTACACGACATGGGGTATTGGTTAATTAGCTCATGATCTTTACAAAATTCAAAGAAAGATCGGGGTCCGTTTCCAAGTTTTGTATGCTTACCATATAAGATATGACACTTATATCTAATCTTAATGCTTATAATTTATGGACAAGTTGATTTTCAACTTTGGCGTCAAGCATTTTAAACATTTGAAGAGATTTAGATTTTCCATTCATCAAGTACGGATACATGCATTAAGAATAATAATCAATAAAAGTTATATGTGATTTTTGACCACATACCTTTGTCAAGATCTACAGAGGTTAATATTAATAAGCTTTTGTAAATTGAGCATCTTGTAGATCCTTATTTATTCCTTTGGATGCAAGTGATGCATTTATTGAATCATGAGAAGTCAAGTTACAATAGAACATTTTACGACACGTATCATCCTATATTGTGATTTGTGACCTAAGCCTTAATGTCACAATGTGGATAAAGTCTCAAACTTCTCAATTTAAGTTCTCGTCAATATTAAACGATATTAAAGGTTCCATAAAATGGTTGTTTAATTGTAACTAATAGAGGTATTCCTCCAAACAACCATAACCAACAATATGAGAATTGAAACTAACAGTTACATTATTGTATCCAATCATAAAAGTATAGCCATCATACGCTAACTTAGATACAAATAATTAGTTTCAAGTTAAACTTGATACATTAAATGGTGTCTTTAAGACATAAAGAATAACCACTTTAAAAAAAACATGAAAAATAATTTGTGAGGTGAAGTGTTTCTATGTTCAAGTCTTCATCATTCCCAACATTAATTGTTCCTTAAGTTCAATCCAACTTTCGGATTGTATGGAATCATGTAATAAAAAAACAAACATCCGTACAATTGAACTTATAAATCATAAATGCATATAATCCACATTTGCTTGCAAGCCAAAAAAATTCATTAGGTACAGCCTTGTAATAACAATATTTGCAACAAAGTTTACAGTACCCATATTTTGGACCTTATTAGAAATATCCTTATCACTTTTTTTATTTTATTTTAAATAAAGTCATTTCATGGGATAGCATGATAAAACATGCCAATATGTTTATTATTAACACCAAAATAATGGGTTTTATAGACACCCTACCAATTATCAGTTTTGCTTTGGCTACACCAACAACTGGAAATAATGGCGTACAAAAATCATACTATGCTACACAAATATTGTAATCACCTTTGGGCAAAAATACAACATTCATGCATCTTATGCTTAAAATTTCACTGCATAACTTATTATTCAATTAGCCTTTAGGTTCCTTGAATAACAGCTCACACAGTTGCATAATGTGGTGTTTAATAAACTCTAATGTCAACTTATATAACCTTTCTTTGGTCCAGTGACTTAAGCTTGACATTAAAGATACCACTCGTCGACATACAAATGAAGTTGCAAACAAAATCATGTGGTTACCTATCCTTCTTAATAAATGAAGGTTTTTTTTTTTGCCACATGTCATCTTCTCTTTCATTTGGACACATGGTATTTTCTAGAATTTTTTAATTTTCTATTTTCCACTTGTCATTTTATTGTAATTTTCATTTTATTAAATTAAAATTCCACATTTAATATATAAGGTAATATATATGTAAGGTATTTACTAGAAATGATTTATATATGTAATGTATTCAATGTATTAAAGTCTCATTAATTTTAATAATTTAAATTTTTTCTCATTTTTCTTATAAATTCAAACTTCTCAAATTGTTAAAATTTCATTTTTTTTAAATAAACCCATGTATTAACTCATTAAGTGGTCTTAGTTCATGCTTAAGGACAATACTGTATGATTATTAGTAACATAAAGTTCCGCTTGATAAATATCGAATTATTTTGAATTTGGAATAGATAAAGCACAACTTCATGACGGCAGGAAATATTCAATTAGATGCCAACTAAGATATCTAAATTTTATGATAGTGGCAAATAGCTATATGATCCCATTACTTATCCACAACATATACCATTTAAAATGATTTTTCATAAGAGATTTTGTTCATGAGAGATATCCTTCACAAAACGTACTAGACTTTGCTCTAAAATCATAGCTATTTGGCATTTGGTTTAATTTTAATAAAGCATCAATGAAACATTACAAATTAAGTAATGGACATATGAATTTCAGTTTGAAATTTCAAAGTTTGTAAGGTTGTAGGCATTAAACATGATAGTTTATATGAGTTGAAGCATTAAATCATTCATCAAATGAATCTAAAAACTAAAATTCATGTGTGACTATTAAATCACTTTCTCTAAAAAAACAAACGCCAAAATGGATTTGCAAAATTTCCTTTTAATAAGTAATTATAATAAAATCGTTAGAGTTCAAACACTAAAATGGATACATGTTTCAAAATTACAATTTCAAGAGAACATGGGACCGTTACTTCAATTAGGGCATGCGACTATTATCAAACAACACTTCAAATCTGAAATAATGACTTGATAATCTAAAATTAAATCATGCTTTGATAACACATGTAAGATTAATAGGTATAAACCAAGATCAATTTATGCATAAACATGAATAAATATGAAGAACCCTAGATTAATAAAATAATACTTACTTGGAGAAGATGATATCCTTATGTTAAAGGTATACGATTTCATATTATGATTCTTCCACTTCACATAATGGTGTCTAATTGATTGATTACGATGGATGGAATTACATACACTGTTATGGTGTTTTATAGAGAGGTTGGAGGAGATATAAGAAAAGAAAAAACGTATCCCTTTCAAACGTTTCCTCTATTAAATGTGTGTTCAATTAATCAATTACACCTTATGAGAAAGTATCATAACCACACAATTTTGGTCTCTCAAGTTATTGATAAATGTCATATCCATCATACTACATATAATTAATCCTACACGATATAAATGTACGTAACATTTAATGGATATTACAAAATAGTCCTAAAGCCATGCTAATGTGTTATTTTCCAATACCATAAACACCTAAAATTCATTATATAGATGAAAGTTTTATTATTATTATTATGTGAAATGACTATTTTGTTGTATTTCTAAGCCTTGCAATTGCTCATGATTTTTTCTTTCATTTTTTTTTGTACTTTTTTAAATATCCAAATTTTTGGATGTTACAAATAATATATTATATTATATGATACACATGTTAAAGTGGGTCTATGATGATTTCTAAGAAATCCTTATTCGAATATAAATACCATGACAAATTTTTATCTTAAAATAAAAAATGTTCATCGCTATGAAAGGATATCAAACAAGCCATGTTCAAAATACTCTACAATCTTCTTCTCTTGTTCTTGATTATTCGTCACGTACATCCTGACTTTATCATCATAGTATATTTTTTGGTTTCGGCTCGAGAATAAGGCTAACCAATTTGTTTCGGGTATTAACGTAGAGTTCAGATCTATTTTCCAAACACATACCCTAGACTCTATTCATGGTATTCATGAGATTAGTTAACAAATTACAAGCTTCCCTTTCAAGTTTCAAATAACCAAAACAAACCTCTGAGACCTTATAAAAAATCGCTATTATTCATAGAATTTTAAACATGCAAAAATAAAATAATTAATACAGATATGTACGTGCAATTATACATGACAACATATTCCAATTTATTTATTGGTATGCTTCTTGGTTTAATAATATGCAACACCTACAAACATTATGTTAGATGTTTTGACCTTTAGGTTTTTGGGTTATGTAACGTTGTGTGCATTATGCTCACTTGGCGGCGTGGTAACACCGTAACACGTCTGTCATTCAGTAAAATTGGTAGATAATACGTTAATAAAGTTAAAGTTGTGAGTAACTTTATTTATATAATAGTATTAAATTATTAATTACAAAGTTGTGAATTTATAACTTAATCAAAAAGTAATCATTCTAGAAAAACGTAATATGTTTTGACCTAAAAATTATATTTTATTAATTGTAGATAATTGTGTATACATATAGAAAAAATAAATATATAAATGAGCGATGTTTATTATATTATTTCAAAGGTTATAATTTTTTTTTCTTTTACAATGTTCATATCAGACGTAATTACGTAAATAGTAATATTCGTATTTGTTTGTTTGTTTATTTATGAATCTTGATGAATCTGGAGACATTTGTGTGGTTGTTGGTGGATGCTTCATGCATAGATTCATGGATAAGAGCCATGACCATAAAACCATCTTTATCATCATGGGCTAACGATAAGGCCCAATTATTGTCGTTTACTGGTAAGAAAACGAAAGGCCTAATGGAACCATGACGTGTCAACATGTCTTGAATTGCGAGCCCACTCATAATCGACAAATATGTAATTCGAAGATAATTATCACAATCATTTTATTTTATTAATTATCACAATCATTTTATTATATAGTTAATGTCATAATAGGTAACGGATTACCTAAAGTTTTTTAAAAATACCACAAAACTAAAAAAATCGTTGTAAAAAGTAATAAATTTTAAACAATATTATTATGACTTGTAATATTCATTCTTCTCGATCAAAATGATATTTTTAAAAAAAAAATTTATTATACTTTTGTGTCTTTTTTAGTTTAATGATATTTTCGAAACATTTTATATAGTTTGTTATTTTTTCATAACTTTTTTATCTCATAATTTGATATATATATATATATATATATATATATATATATATATATATATATATTCATTTTTCATTTTTATTATCTAAAATATATATGTATTAATTTTATAATATTAATAATTACAAATCAATATATCTTTATTTTTATGACAATATATTATGTTACAACATTCACATTTTAATAAAAAAATCAATGATCATTAAATAGTAAATGTTGAAACATCAATTTTCTTTTGAAATATATAAATATTACTCTCTAATTATAGAGAATAACACTTATTAATTTTGACATGTTTAGTTATTTTTTAAACAATAAAAAAGTGTATAAAACTAAAAATATTAGTTAAGTCTCTTCTTTTGATATATATATATATATATATATATATATATATATATATATATATATATATATATATATATATATATATATATATATATATATATATATATATTAAAAATGAGGGAATCAATCTCAGCCACACATTGATAATATTAGATATCACTTTAGAATGTGAATAAATTATGTATGAGATCTAAAGTAGGAATGGTTTACTTATGAGATTTGATATAAATATGTGTTATGTTGGAGTTGAGTCTAATATAAGTTGTATATCGGTAATTTGTTTGATAAAATATGTGTTTCTTAAGTATTTCCTTGTATGTTAAAGTTACATATTTTATAAAATGATTTTATATATGTATACATTGTGTGATTGTACATGTTTGAGATTTGTTATTATATGTTATGGTTTTCATTAAGATACATGAGCATGATACTATATTATCGTGTATTTCAATTGCAAAGTCTAGTGTTAAATGATAAAGAAAAAACTTGGATTCAAATTAGAAGACTTATAAAATAATCTAGTTGTGTAATTATTAATAACACGTGGCTTATGCTCAAGGTTTATGAATTGACTATCATCTTACAATAAAGATATACCTTTCTATGAAATGTGTTTAGATACATGATGTTTGAAAATGAACAAATTTTGAAAAAAGAAATTGTGTATTTTTTATGATTTAAGGTTTTACATCATTATACATTGAATGGAGGTGAATATTGAATATCAAGGTTATTTTAGATCTTAGAACGTGTGGTGGATTTTCTTCTCTACATGCACATATAATGATGTTGGTTAAAAAGATGTCCCATTTTACCATATAGACACCCTATATGAGAAATAAAAAAAACAATCGAATATAAGAAACGATTAATGAAACACCCTCGTAACCCTATATGAGAAATGAAAAAACACTCGAATATAAGAAACGATTAATGAAACACCCTCGTATGGATTCACCGATTACTGAGACAACATCTTGGGTTCCTCAAAAATATGGTATCTCACACCGGGTAAATCCTTAACCCTTATTGAGACATCTCTTAATAAGACTACAAAATGGTCTTTTGAATTATGGCAAATACTAGGCATATAAGAAATGATTTCAAATCCAAAGGTTATTGTCCTTTGGCAACTTTACTTAACTAACTTTAGGCAGAGAATTTTTTTTAATGATAGTGGAAAACAGACATATACATCAGCCTTATTTCCACTATACAAAACCGTAATTGAAAATTTCACCTCATGCAACTATTTTACCATATTAACACTATTTGGTGAATTCCTTGACATTTTGGATCCCAAGGCAAGGCCAAACACAAGTTTATCGAAATTTGCAAATTTAGTCCTTCAAACTTAAATTTTCTATTTTCATCCAAATATAACCTTCCAATAACATTTAAACTTTTTATTTTACTAATAATCATTTATTTAATTTATTCATATATTTTATTTTCTTTATTCGTATTTTATATTATTTATTTTTTCAAAATTTTAAGTTTACTAAAAAGGATAAAAATTCTAACTTAATGCGGGTGTTACATTGAGGTATCAGACAATCGTGAAATATAATATGACTCCCATGGTTCTTTTACCTACAAGCATAATTTGAAAGAGTATGGAAGTGCTTTTGATTGGTCACATGTGATAATGCAACATTAGGACTGTTCACTTTTTGGATAAAACCGAATTGTCCAATTGGACAATTTGGATCAGACTATTTGGTTCGAATATTCGGATTTTTGGATTGGTTTTTAACAAAACCGAATTATTATTTTGGATTTCGGATTGATTTTGGTTTATAAAATAAAAACCGAATAGTCCAAAAAAACCGAATTGCACTTTATTATTTTGTTCTTTTTAATATACATCTTTAATAATTTATAAATTTACTAACTTATTCTTTTAGTATATTAAATTTTTTCATCTATTATAATACTTTAATATGTATTTCTTATAAAAAAAAATTGTCTATAAAGTAGTAAACTATAATATATTTTTCTTGATAGTTATTTATAACTTTTAGTTCACAACTAATTAAACAATATTTTTTAGTTTATATTATAGAGTAAGTTAATACTAAAGTTATATATTTGTTGAAATGTCTTCATTCTTGAAAACCGAATTGTAAAAAACCGATCCAACCGAATTATAATTTGGTTGGATCGGATCGGATTTGAATTTAGTTTGGACTATTTGGATATGCGTTTTGAAAACCGAAATTAATTTGGATTCACTTGATTGGATCGGATTAAACCGATCCATCCAAACGAACACCCCTATGCAACATGCATATAGGGTCATCGATGTTCTCATGACACAACATGCAAATAAAGTCATGGATAATCTCATTGTTTTATAATTCAGAATTACTTCGTTTTTTTCGAAATCATTGGTGAAAGGTATTATAGAAGACTCAAGGACAGGTCTTCTAAAATGTGGAATATGATGCATGAAACCCCAAAACAATATTGAGCTAATGGCCTTGACACCTCCACGGAGTGCATTTATAAATAAAGTTGGTAGAGAGATCCAATGAAAATCATTAATACGACTTATTTTGGGTTTTAATTATTTTTTTTTAATGTTTTTGAAGTTTTTTTATTTGGTTTTTTTTATTTTATAAGTTTTCTCATGTATTCAAGAGTAATATGATTTTAGAGTTATTATATATTGAGTATTTAACGTTAGAGTTTTGATAAGTTATGAGATTTATTTAAGTTTATTGGGAAATTGATAAAGAATGTAGACTATTCTTAATGTTTTGTATCAAGTCCAATCATTCTATTCATGTATCTTACAATATTGGAAATAATTTAGTCTTGGTATTCATATACGATACATATTCATATTTTGATCATGACTTTACTTAAATGACATGTGTTGATAGCATATTCATATTTTGATCTGACTTTACTTAAATAACATGTGTTGAAATTTTTGGCTACCTAGAGTGGTCACCGGTGGTTTAAGAGTGAAGAGTATGCCATGTCACTATCTACCCATTCCACAACCAATCGATTAGGTTGTCGAAATGGTATTCACTATTGGTTAGGGTGTGACGAGGAAAAAAGAAAGAGAGAGAAAGAGAAAAAATATAAGGGGAAGAAAATTAAGCCAATCAGATCACCGGTCTTTATCCGTCTTTACAAAGACGCCACAACCAAACCACCGGGGCTGGGGGTAGTGTTCACGCGTCCTTAGCCCCTCCAGCTTAGCCCTTCACGTGTGGAGAGCTTTCCACTCCGGATAGCCTTATTAACCAGTCATGACTTGGCCCAAAAAATATTTGTTAGCACGATTTATACTTTGCCAAGTGTACGATGATAGTTATAAATGATTCATATTTGAACTTACAGCCAATCGACTAGTTAGCCTAACAATGTTTAATTGGACCAATCATTAGGCTAAGCCTTAACTTAGGTGGACAATCGTTGTGGCGGGGACACCGCCCCCACCGCCCTAAGGGGTGTAGAAGGCATGGCTAGAGCCACTACTCTTCATGACCATCTCTCTCTCTCTCTCTCTCTCTCTCTATATATATATATATATATATATATATATATATATATATATATATATATATATATATATATATCTTAAAATTTAGATTTTATGATACGTGGTTAAATGTGGGTAATTTCCTAAGCAACTGTTGTAGAAGTTGTTATGATACCACGATAATGTAACATTAGGTCATCCGTTATACCTATCACATACCACATATGTGGTGAGTGCCACATCAGCATCACATTCTCCTACCACTAACATGAGATACCTACCACTAACACACCACTCCACATCATTATTTTTATTTATTTTTAATTCAAAAATACAATAAAATTACATTTTTTATAATTAAAAAGCATTTATTTGTTTAAACTAGTGTTTCATTAATTATAAAAATAAAATTACAACTTCAAACTAGGGATGAGATTTAGAACCGGAAAACCGGAACCGGAACCGGAACCGTTAGAACCGGAATATGTAAAATCGGTCCGGGTCCCGGGTTTAAAAAATGGCTCTATCCGGGTTCCGGGTAATCCGGGTTTCGGGTCCGGGTAAACTGGGTTTAAGAACCGGAACCGTGTTAGGAACCGGAACCGGTTTTAGAGGCTGGAATCGGTTTCTATGGAAAGTTTAAAACATGCATATCTCATTCGTTTGAAGTCGGATTGGCATGACGTTTTTTCCATAGTATAGTTTATAGTTTTTATATGATTTTAGACTATAATTTTGTCATTTTTGGGTTTATATTCATTGACTTATAGTCTCTCAAAGTCGGGATATTAAAGCTGAAAGTTCTATGTTTTTCAACTTTTTTTTTTTGTATTCTGTGATAGTTTTAAAACATGCATATCTCATTTGTTTAAAGTCGGATTGGCATGTGGTTTTTTCCATAGTATATTTTATAGTTTGTACATGATTTTAGACTATAATTTTGTCATTTTTGGGTTTATATTCATTGATTTATAGTCTCTCAAAGTTGGGATATCAAAGTTGGAAATTTTTTGTTTTTCAGCTTTTTTTATATTTTGTGATAGTTTTAAAACATGCATATCTCATTCGTTTGAAGTTGGATTGGCATGAGGTTTTCTCTTGAGTGTAGTTTACAGTTTGTACATGATTTTGGAATATAATTTTGTTATTTTTGGGTGTTTATTCATTGACTTATAGTCTCTCAAAGTTGGGATATCAAAGCTGAAAATTTTATGTTTTTCAGTTTTTTTTTGTATTTCGTGATAGATTTAAAACATGCATATTTAATTTGTTTGAAGTCGGAATAACATGCGGTTTTTTCCAAAGTGTAATATAAAGTTTTTACATGATTTTATACTATAATTTGGTCATTTTTGGTTTCATATTCATTGATTTATAGTCTTCCAAAGTTGGGATATCAAAGCTGCGATTTTTTTTTCTCAGCTTTATTTTTGTATTTTGTGAAATTTTAAAACATGCATTCGACCCACTTTACCAGGTTCCCCGGGTTTTTCGGTTTTAGACCCACTTTACTTGGTTCCATTCGACCCACTTTGATATTTCCGGGTTTTCCGGTTGTAGACCCACTTTACCCGGTACCTTACCCGGAACCAAACCGGAACCGATTCCTATATACCGAACCGGTTTTCGGTCCTAAATCTCGTTAACCGGTTCCTGGGTTTTCCGGGTCCGAGTCTACCGGTCCGAGTTTGGACCCACTCTCATCCCTACTTCAAACTACATTACTTCGTTAATTTAGAAGAATGTGTCGATGAATTCTACGTCGTATCCGAGTCAAAAGCTTTTAAAAATTCAATATGTTTTGTGGAATCCATGTATATGTGTTTTGTGGTTTTAGAGAATGAAGATTAGAATGAGATGTAAGTTTTGGTGAAAATAAAAGGTTTATTTATGTAGTGAATTGAGTTTGAAAAAAAAAATAAAAAATAAACAAACGGGCAAAATAGCCGTTCAACGACCAAATAAACCAACAACCAATAAACTTCTTCGATTGATTTCGTCGTCGGGAGCACGGATGAGCACGACCACGGAACGTCGGGGTGGTGTGCACAAGACTTTCTCGTGGCCAGCTAGACCACAATTTGCTTCGTGTTATGTATACCACAAGGTCTTACTTTTTGATGTGGTGGGGATGTGAGTATACCAACAAGCCTTAGAACGAGTCGTGCAGGTCACTTTGAAACAGAATCCGACGGCTTTGCCTTTGATGAAAGCATAATGTGACACGATTTGTTTGTTAATTGATGTATTTAGGTCGGTGGATCATATTATGCTCAAATAAAAGATTTCAACTTTTGTAACAATCTATATGTTTAAAACATTACTTAGTTAAAGTATCAAGTTATTTAACTTGCCATCAATTTTCATTAAACGAATAAAACAACACATTTAAGATTCTCACGTTACAATAATTATTAATATATTAACTAAAAAGAAAAATAAAACCTGAAAATATTCTCTTTCATAAACTGAATTTGTTTTCCCCACGTAGGCTCATGTGATAGATTTGTAGCTTTATCCGACCACTCCAATTATTTTGTTTTTTAAACCCTTATTTACCTTATTCTATATTCCAAAAATACAATGTTTTATATTGTAAATTTGTAATAGGTACATAATTTTATTTTTTAATAAAAGTTCATTAAGTTTATCTATTTTCTATTAACATTTATAGAATACATCGGCAATCTTTTTAATCTATCATCCAGGAGTCAGGATGATGAACCACTTTCAGGATCCTGAATCTTAAATTGAATTAGGATCCTATTATATACGTTACATCAAGTCAGGATCCTGAATATTATCAACATTATTTCCTAACGAAATTAAAAAATATATTTTTTGTTTATTGTTCATGTGTGTATAGCAATAGTAAACATAAGGCTTGTCAACGTTGAAGAATCGCTCGAGTCAAACTTAATACCCAAAATTACCAAGTAAAGACAGCTTGTTCAACAGGATCCTGAAAATCTCGGACTTGTAGTTACTTAACCTACACTATAATTACACTTGTAAAAGACACACAACAGACACAATTTGACACCTTACAAACCTAGAGCTAGGCAAACACTTATACTAGTATTTTTATCATCGTCTCTGTAATTTACATTCAAATCAATAAGATCTAACGAGGCATGTGATCATTATCACCTCCCAAGGTTTTGTGTCGAATATCCTAGCAATGATCAATGGTTTTCCTTGTAAATAACTTGTGCAACATTGTTCTATTTTCGTTAATTACTTCAACTACAACACCACAACCTCTCAGTCACTTTGGTTGATATTTATTTGATCGATTTTTTACCAAAATAATTTGGCACCCACCGTGGGGTCGTAGTGTTTATAATCCTCAAAAATCATGTCTAAACAATTGACCATTTCTTCTTCCTCTGTTCCCTCTATTCCTTTAAAAAATCTCCCACCTCCTCCAAGCGGGCTCCCTGGCCAAAGAAAAACTTCTGATGTACCAAAAAAACACACTCATCCGGTTGCTCCAGGATCACTGGGACCCCAAGATCATCATGTCTCGGTCTCTAATAACGAACTCTTCTCTGTGATGAAGGCGTTGACACAACAGGTGACTCAGCAACAGGAAGACAATAGAACGCTACTTAAGGAAGTAGAAAGGATAAGGGCGGAGATCTTTAATCCACAAGAGGCGACACACTCAATCTTGCAACCAAGGATCCTGAATTTCGACAATCCAGAATCCCTGGGGAAATGCCCGAAATCGACAGCTCCAACATCGGTTGCTACCCCAACAGGGAGAGCGATCCCAGACATCCAAACTCCTGTGACCTAGGATCTTGATCAAACCTTCAATAATCCTAATAAGGGAAATATTGGTAACTTCTTTAATAGTAACACTATTAATACTAACTCTATGGATCTTGATGTAGGAATAAGCCCAATCATGGCCAAAGAACTCCAACAAATAAGACAGATGATCTCAAGTGTACCAAGGGTGGTCCAACCCATACCAGAAGTATCCCCCACCAGTCATAAGATCTCAAGATTTATCCCCTTGATAGCCGACGCTAAAGTTCCAAAGCGCTTCCAAACTCCTAGCATGAAGCCTTACGATGGAACTACGAATCCTAAAGAACATATTACACAATATAGGGAATGGATGGAGATCATTCCTATTCCACCACATTTAAAGGAGGTATGTTTATGCAAAGGCTTCAGATCGACTTTTATAGGATCAGCCTTAAAATGGATTCTTAATGTTTCTCCCTACTCTATTACTTCTTTTTGTCACCTAGTTAATCTTTTCAATAACCAATTTTCTTGCAGCACAATATTCAAAAGGATCATTAGCGATCTCTATCGGGTAGTCTAGGATCCTAAAGAATCCTTAAGGCACTTTGTAAGTAGGTTTGGCAGGGATGCTCTAAACATACCAAACATCGACATGGCCACTATTTTGGAGGCCTTTAATGTAACACCCGAAAATTTCAAGCAAATTTAAACTTTTAAAAACACATAAAATTCGTCAAACATTACAACTATGTTTTCAAAATATTATTTATCAGAGTATATCCCAGAAACATAAACATAAAGTGAGGAGCTGTACAATCATGCCTTCGTCTTGCCGCGATCCCCTGAGGTACTTGAAACTGTAAGCCCGAAAGCTTAGTTAGTTACCCCCAAAATACCGATACACACATAGTCCACACAATCATATCATAATAAACTGAACATAACGGGTCCACAGCCCTACAAACAACCCACGAGCCCACAATACGAGTCTCCCTCAGCCTGTAACTGGAATGCTCCCGAGCCCACAATACGAGTCTCCTTTAGCCCGTAACTGGAATGCTCCTAGGGTTTGTTGGCTACCGCACGAAGCAGTACAACCTTAACCCATCCCATATAACAAACACATAAATCTTAAGAATCGAGCATGCAATAATAATATAACATCACAAGTAGTCCTACAGACCTACCAAACAGGTATATCCACTGGCATGCAACACTAAGTCATACTCAGCATCTAACACAGCTCCATATAACATATCAAATGGGCTGGCCTTAGTGCCTTAGACCCCTTAGTATAGTGAGGATAACTCACCTTGCTAGTGAGTCGAATATGTTGTATCAAATGTTTCCCAACCTTGCTCCCGAACACCAACCTATTCAATCAACCATATCCACCATAAATTCCAATTACCCAAACTAGGCTCATAAGGTTCTGGTCCCCTCCGGTCAAAGTCAACAGTTAACTAATTATGTTGACCTGACTCGTAGAGTGAAGCATCCCACTCGTCGAGTCCATAGCATTCTATTACTTCGAGTAAACCCATCAGACTCGCCGAGTCATCCTAAAGACCCGTCGAGTTCAGTCGCGACTCAGAACTCGGAAACCCTGATATGACTCGCCGAGTCAGATCATCCGATTCGTCGAGTTCACACAACCTAATCCATAATCCATCGATTTTGAGTTAATCAATCGTTCCAGGATGTAGATCTGGGTTCCTAGGGTGCAGTAGCAACGTAAAGTTGCTACCTTTACGTACTTGCATGGCTATGGAATCTCAAAAGGCAATAAACAAGCATGAAATGGGGTTTAACTCACAAAAGGGAAGTTTATTCATTTCCATAACTTGACTTTATGAATCTATGATCCAAGAGGAGTCCAGATCTAAAGTGGCAACTTCAGATCTAGCTTCTCCACCTCAAAAGGCTCCCTAATATGGCAAAAGCCCTAATTCTTCACCCACATGAGATCTAGAAAGGATTTGAGTCAAGAAAACGAATTGATACCTCCAAATGAAACTAGAGAGGACAAGTTTGCAGATTCACACAAGCTCTCTTGTTGCTACCTTCTTATCTTCAAGTCCTCTTCACCAAATCTACCTTCCAAACCTTGAAATCCTCACAAAATGGAACACACTCATTTAGGGTTTTTGCTGGACTCTCTAGAGGTTGTGGGGAGTCACAAGGAGGCTAATGGTCCTTTAAATAGGGTGCCAAACCCGATGAATTAGGGTTTCCTCTGCCAGCTCTGAGTCGTTGAGTCACTTGCCCGACTCGGCGAGTCTATCACTTAATGATGTGGCCGATCCCGCTGCTACTCGACGAGTCAGGGCATAGACTCGTCGAGTAGGGCCATAAATTAATAAAATTTATATTATAAATCATACCTGAGAGTCAGAGCGTTACAATTCTCCCCTACTTGATCTAGACTTTGTCCCCGAAGTCTGCTGCTGTAAACAACTGTGGGTAATGCTCTTGCATTTTAGCCTCCGACTCCTATGTCCATTCGGATCCCTTCTGATGCTCCCACTGTACCTTCACCAAAGGTATATCCTTGTTCTGTAAGACTTTCATCTTTCTCTCCAATATAGCTACTAACCTCTCAACGTAATTCAAGCGCTCATTGACTTGAATATCATCCAACGGTACCACTGCCTCCTGATCCATGATGCACTTTCGCAGCTGCGAAACGTAAAAAGTGTTGTGAATGCAGCTAAGCTCATCTGCCAGATCTAGTTTGTATGCCAGCTTGTCGACTTTGGCAATGACCCCGAATGGTCCAATATATCGGGGACCCAATTTCCCCCTCTTCCTGAAACGGACCACACCCTTCCAGGGTGAGACCTTCAGGAGCACCATATCCCCAAACTGAAACTCCAACTCAGATCGGCGTCTGTCGGCGTAACTCTTATGCCGACTCTGCGCGGTCTGCAGCCGCTGTCTAATCTGTTGAATCATTTCGGTGGTTTGCAAAACCACCTCCGTCCGACCCATCACCCTATGTCTGACTTCACCCCAATAGACCGGGGTATGACATCTCCGGCCATACAACAGCTCATAAGGTGGGGCGCCAATGCTGGAATGAAAGCTGTTGTTGTATGAAAACTCAGCAAGGGGTAGGTAGGAATCCCAACTCCCACCAAAATCGATAGCACATGCTCTCAACATATCCTCGAGAGTCTGGATGGTCCGCTCACTCTGGCCGTTTGTCTACGAATGGAATGTTGTGCTAAAGCGCAGCCGTGTGCCCACCTCCTCGTGAAACTTTTGCTAAAAATGAGAAGTGAACCTAACATCTCGATCGGAAATGATGGATACCGAAACCCCGTGACGAGCTACAATCTCACTAACATACAAATTGGCAAATTTATCGGCTGAGGAGCTCTCCCGTATAGGCAGGAAATGGGCACTTTTGGTCAATCAATCCACAATGACCCATATAGCATCATACCCCTTCGCCGTCCTTGGCAACTTGGTAATGAAATCCATGGTGATCTTTTCCCATTTCCACATCTGATGCTCAGCCTTGACCATTCGACATGTCAAGCACCTCTCAACATACCAGGCGATCTCTCGCTTGATACATGGTCACCAGTAACTCAAACTCAGATCTCTGTACATCTTGGTGGCTCCCGTATGGATAGAGAAACGAGACATGTGAGCCTCCTCCATGACTGTCTGCCTGACTCCACCAGTCATCGAAACCCATACATGACCACATCTGGTCAATAATCCCCGGCTATCTCGCACAAATCGGGTGTTTTCACCCTTGATCCTCTCCAATTTCCAGTTCTCCTGTCGCATACCCTTAACCTGAGCATCCCTGATCAAATCTACCAGTGGTGAATCCACGAATATCCTCATACATATGGCTGGAGTAGAAGACCCAGCTGACTTGCGGCTCAAAGCGTCCGCCACCACGTTCGCTTTACCCGGATGGTAAACGATCTCGCAGTCGTAGTCCTTGACTACATCCAACCACCTACGCTGCCTCATATTTAAATTGGGCTGGTCCATGATATGTCTCAGGCTCTTGTGATCCGTGTATATGGTACAACGGACCCCATACAGGTAATGTCTCCAAATCTTGAGGGCGAAAACCACTACCCCCAACTCCAAGTCATGTGTAGGGTACCTTGTCTCATGCGGCTTCAACTGCCGAGATGCGTAGGCTATCACTCGTCCTCTCTGCATGAGGACCACCCCTAATCCTGTGATGGATGCATCGCAAAATACCACAAAATCCTCCACTCCATCAGGGAGGGTCAGAACTAGAGCCTCACACAACCGCTGCCGAAGAGTCTCAAATGCCCCTGCTGCTCGGGGCCCCACCGGAAAACCACCCCTTTCCTCGTCAGACGAGTGAGGGGTACTGCAATCTTCAAAAAATCTTGGATACACTTCCGATAATACCCTGCCATCCCCAAGAAACTCCTGATGTCCGAAGGAGACTTGGGAACCTCCCACTGCATAACCGCCTCGATCTTGGCCGGATCGACCAATATCCCCTCCTGGTTAATAAGATACCCCAGGAACTGGACCTCTCGTAACCAAAACTCACACTTTAAGAACTTGGCATACAATCGTTCCCGTCTCAGTACACCCAATAACTCACGTAGATGCTCCTCGTGCTGCTCTTGAGTCTTGGAATAGACCAAGATATTATCTATGAACACAATAACCGAACGATCGAGCATCGGTCTGCAGACCTGATTCATCAGATCCATAAACACTGCTGGCGCATTGGTGAGTCCAAACGGCATCACCACAAACTCGTAATATCCATAACGAGTCCGGAACGAGGTCTTCTCTACATCTTCCTCCCTCACCCTGACCTGATGATACCCTGATCTCAAATCGATCTTGGAAAACCAAGAAGCACCCTGTAACTGATCGAAGAGATCATCTATCCTCAAAAGTGGATAACGGTTTTTCACCGTTAACTTGTTCAACTCCCGCTAGTCAATGCACATCCGGTGCGACCCATCCTTCTTTTTGAGGAAAAGGATCGGTGCTCCCCATGGAGAACTGCTTGCCCAGCAGCTCCTATAACTGGGATGACAACTCCTGCATCTCTGGTGGTGCCAATCGGTACAAGGCCTTAGCGATAGGGGCCGCACCTGGCATTAACTCGATCCTGAACTCGACCTGCCTCTCAGGAGGCACTTCGGGTAACTCCTCCAGGAATACATCGACAAACTCTCGAACCACTGGAACCTCTGAAACCGGAGTCTGATCCCTAACCCGTGTATCTACCACATACACAAAGTAACCTGCACACCCATGCTGAATGTACTGCCGATCCCTGGCAGCCGAACAAAACCCTGATCCAACTCTGGTACCCTCGCCGTAAATAACTAGTTCTCCCCCACTTGGGGTTCGAACCACCACCCGCTGGCCCTCTCAATATATCATGGATCCAAACCGACTAATCCAATCCATTCCCATAATCACGCAGACATCTCCCATAGGAATCAGAATCAAATCTATCGGAAAAGGCACCCCGAAGATCTCTAGTACACAGCCTCAATGAACCGACGAAGCTGTGACCCCGTGACCATTAGCAATAGAAACCCGCAACAGGCACTCAAGCTCACCCGTTGTCATGCTAAACTCCATACTAAAAACCCAAGATACAAAGGACTGAATCGCCCCCGAGTCAAACAAAACCAAAGCTGGAAGAGAGTTCACTAAAAATGTACCTAACTACAAATATGACAGATAAGCATAATACAGACATAATGATCAAGACTAGGGATAGAAACATATCGGCAACCACATCTGGTGCTGCCCTGGCCTCCTCGGCCGTCAGCTGAAAAGCACGCCCCTGAGCCCTCGGGGGCTCCACCCTACCCTGTCTCCCATTTGTAATCATCAATGTAGTCGACGCTGGAGCCTGCGCCGGATTAGCGGCTTGTAACGGGCAGTTGGTCTTCAAATGGCCAACCTGATCACAATGGTAACATAACTTCATACTCGGAATCGAAGCGGCCTGGCGACAATCCTTCGCATAGCGCCCCTCCTTGCCACACCTGTGGCCCCCACTACTGGCTCGACAAATCCCGGAATGAACCTTGCCACACTTCCCACAAGAGCGGCTCTGCTGACTCCCAGACCTCAAATCAGCGGTCTTAGACCGCTTCGGCGCCAGCTGCGACTTTCTTGGGGCCGGCCGCTATTCCCTCAGTTGTAGCTTAATCTCTAACTCCCGCCGTCTGGCGGCCTCTTGCAACTCTAGAAGAGTATCACATCGCTTGGTAGATACAAACTGTCGAATATCATTCTTGAGCATACTCGGATAATGGGTCATCTGAGACTGCTCGGAAGCAAACACTAGGCAGAACATCGTCCGCTCAGTGAACATACAGGTGATCTCCGTCACCGACTCCCCATCCTGTCTCAAACTTAGAAAATCCTGTGCCAAACGTTCCCGCTAGACCCGTGGAATGTATCGAGCACGGAACATGTAGTGGGAAGTGTGGCAGGGTAAGATCCTGTAACTGCAACTCTCTGCTCATCAGAGTAAGATCCTGTAGTCAATCTCCACCAGTCCTTGGCCCCAAGCCTCAGCAGGTTCGGGGCACATATGACCCTCTGGTCAGTAGGACATGAGCAAGTGAGGAAGCACCCCTCCACGTCAGAAATCCACCTCATGGCCTTGATGAGGTCCTGAGTCCCATCAAAAGTAGGGGGCTTCGTGTTATTGAAGTCCCTGTACTGGAAAGCCCAACTGGCTCATCCTCCTCCTGCCGCTATTACAACCGTAGTGGCTGTAGTGGCAGCCGTCTCTGCTAGGGCTGTGTATCGCTCATCGAAGTACTCGACCATGGCGGTCTTAATATACTCAAACATCTCTGGTAGCTGAGCCCGGAACAGAGCAGAAACCTTATCATGCAGAATCTCTCGGATCCTGGCATCCAACTCATCTGTACCCATCTGCACCACAGGCTCTGGTGCTGGTTGCCCCTCTTGGCTCGCATCTCCTGCCCCTGATCCTGACCCGGATCCAGTCAAATGTCTCGTGATCGCCATACTGAAACACACCATTAAAATAATCAGATAAACACATAATATTAGGGAACCAGCTCCCACCCAAACCCTAGGGATTGTGACTTCCTTGCTACGCGTATGGGTCCTGTGCTTTCAGTAGTACGGGCCCAATACTACCTTCCACACCTACCCATATTTGTCTCAAGTATCACCATAATGGCCTAACTGAATACATAACATGGCGAGCGCTCAGTCCTCACTCCTAGAGGAATGCTAAATATCTCATAGCTGACCTATTGGTCTCACACCACACTTCCATCCATGAAACTTCCGCCAACCCTATAGCACTAGTGCATGCTATCATACATAATGCTGGACCCTATAGAATTTCAAATATCCAATCCTACCCTAAGCTCCCAATCAAACAAGAACAGAACATAAGGACAAATCAAACATTCTTAGGTTATAACATTCTTAGCACTATTGCATGCTAGTCATACATTCCGCCAAGCCTATAGCACTAGTGCATGCTAACAAACACATAAATCATAAGAATCGAGCATGCAATAATAATATAACATCATAGGTAGTTAAGATTCTTATTATGATTTCTTAAGTGTCAGAATGAAATAAAAACACTTGAAACACCTTCAATATCCCTTAAAAAGTTTTTAGTTTCAACCAAGTCAGTTTACGACCATTTAATCGGGTATGGCCATAAGCTCCATATAACGTCGCTATTGGGTGGATCCCCACCTGGCCACAAACTCAAAACCTATATAAGAGAATGAGTAGTCACCATTTAAAGCTTTTTCACACTCCTCATAGCTTTCTCTCTTTACTCTCTCTCTACAAGTCGATTTTGATCCAAAAACGCCCCTTTCGAGCTCCAAAATCGTAAGTGATCCATCCTAGCTTGTTGTTTAGCTTGTTATTCATGAAAATTCGTGTTTAAATCATTCAAAGGCCTCAAAATCATGTGTTTATGGACAAGGAACACCATCAAACCGTAAACACCCATAAGTGGGGTTTTGAAGCCCCAAAACCCTTTCAAATCCTTTCTAGTGTTTAGCTATGACTTAGGGGCTTGCATGTATGAGCTTAGAACCCCAAAATCATATCATTAGGGGAGTAAACATGAGTTTACGGCCCAAGCACATTCTTGGACCGTAAACACCTCTTCATAGGCGGTAAACACCTTTTTAAGGTGTTAAATTGCCCTTAAAGACCTCCTATGGCTTGGATTAATGTCTAGAATCAACCACCATCGAAGTAAGGACCTTAAACATCAAAGAAACCAAGAACTTAAGAGATTACGGCCGTAAACCCCCTAAGGAATTGGTCCCTTGGCCGTAAACTCCCTTAAGGAGGTCAAATGGTGTCCTAACTTCCCTCCATGGCTTGTATAAAGGACTAGAACATGTATGCTTAACCTAGAACCATCAAAGCATGAAATGAGGAGGCAAGTATGAGTTTATGGCCGTAACCTCTATGTTTACAGCCGTGAACTCCCATAAATGGTCCATTTGAAACCTTAGTCACTTCCTATGCCCTAGAATTGAACCTAGCTTATTTCCCCAAGTGATATAAGACCTTTGAGCAACCAAAAACATCCCACCCATGAGTTTAGGGCCGTAAAATCATGGGGATATGGTCTTTGGGCCATAATCTTCCCTAAGGGTTTACTCTTGAAGAGTAAACTCCCTAACTAAGCCATACACCCCTTAAATGCAACCCGTATCATTCCTAACACTTGAGATAAGATGTTTTCGCGCATCGGAGTGCATTATCTTACTTAATTAGTGGTTCAATGTCTAATTAGATACAATTATGTATCACTTCATGTTACATAGGACCCTCGCGTGTATTCAAGCCCTAAATTGACACCTAGAGTCCTACCCGGCACATCCTCGTCTGGTGAGTTCATACCCCTACACCTTTTTCCGTATTTTTTTTCATGTTTTCAGGGGGAGAATACAAGCAAAAGTACAAGGGTACTTTTACTCAAAATCCTTTTATTTCGTATGAAATGGTTACATGTTCATCATGCTTTTAACACAGAAAACCGTGTTACCAACTAACTATGAAATTAACTGTCTAGTTAAGTTTTCAAGACTAAAACAAAGGAACTTATAAATCTTATCATAAAATGTTATATTTTATATTCATAAAACGAGAATTTCCATATTATTACTTGTAAATTCGTTATTCTTAAGATTGGAGACACGTCCTTGGTAACACTTCCCCGGATTCGAGAGTGTATGTCACACCCCAAAACCAAGAACGGCGGAAACGTTCTGGGGCGGAGGACGTCATGTATAATATCAACAACAATGTAAAGTAGTAAACAAGCAACAACATCATCCATTGCATTAATAAAATAATTATTATACAATTGTGTTCTGTCAAATTTTGATAAACACTAAAGCATAAATCAAAATGAAAGATAAGTCTTGAACAAGCTCCATCTTCCTTTCTCCTTGCATCGGTACCTGTCTATGATGACCTGAGGATACAAGTAATTTTGAAAACGAGTATCAACTTTGAAGCTGGTGAGATCATAAGTATTAATGTGTCTTAGTTTGTAAAACTTATAATTTTTAAGACTTGACATTGTTTTGAAAGAAAGCTCGTATACGTATGAAAATGTTTTTAGATCAAATGTAAATGTTTGAAAAACCCTAGAAATCCCTATGATTCCTATTAGTAACAAAAGGAGTCTTCTACCAAGACTTAACTGTTCTCAATGTAATCTTCTATCAAGACCTAACTGTGTTACTATTATTATCATTATAAGAAATTGTATCCTTTGGTACTAGGATACCTAAATATAAATTTACCTCATTGGTTATGTGAATGAGTCACAAGATAAAGGTAATAATATAACTAACCGGAAATATTACCCTTTGGTACTAGGGTAACTAACCTTGTTAACTTTAAGACATCCGTAGACGTACTCTTACCTCTGTTGCTAACAGCTGGGTATAGGAATAGTTAATCCCTTAATCGTATACCTGTAATGGTACCAACCGTTGACATCCGTGGATGTACTTTTACCTCTGTAGCTAACAGATATTTTAGGAATGGTCAATCCCACAAATGTATCCTTGGGTACTAGGATATTAAATCCATTCTATCTCGTCGAATATGTGATTGTATCACAAGGTAAAGGTAAGAATGAGGATTTGATAACGGAGTCGATACATATAAAATGTAATAGGACTCCTCCTGATATATCTATGCAAAAGTACTCCTATAAGTGTGATCATGTAATAATATAGTAGAGTACTGTAAGGTTCTACGTGTGCTAGTTGTAATGTGTGTTCTCTCTATCTAGCAAGTATAGTAATGTAATCGCTCTAATATAGTTGTATATGCTCTCGTCCTAGTATAGTTGTATATGTTCTCATAGTATTGTTGTATATGTTTTCATAGTATAGTTGTATATGTTCTCTTCCTAGTATAGTTGTATATGTTCTCATAGTATAGTTGTATATGTAATAGTACGATCCTGTGTTACCCCGATGGTAACTTGCTAATGATGTGTCTAGTACGTATGAATATGGAAGTACTTTTATGTCTATATATGTATATTTGATATATAATTAATATGGAAACGACCTTCGGATGGTCACCCGAAATCCCACCAGACCACATCTCAAGGCGCGAAAAGGAAATAGGGCGGATGGCCTTCCTAAGCCCTTTAAACATTATTTATACATCTATACATATATGGGCATGCAATTTATAATATAAAAGCATAAATAAGTTTTTATAAAACATTTGAAACATAAATATTATTTCAAGAAAAGACCGACTTGATGTCAATCTATAAAACAATTTGAAGGCATAAGTTTGATAAAACAGTTTAAGTATAAGGAAACATTTGTTTGAAACACAGTTGTAAATAAGTTTGAAATATGATATACAGAGTAAGAGGTACAGTGTAATAAGGAGTTTAAAACATATAAAATGTTTATAAAAATCATTTGAAGGAAAATGTTTGGTAAAATGGCTAATGAGTAGCCAAATCATTTGAATGTTGTATATTAATCACATGTGATTGATGTAATAAGTAACATAATCCTACTTACTAATCACATGTGATTGACATAATAAGTAGCATGATTCTACTTGTATCCCCCCCATAAAAACATTTAAAATAGTTTAAAACATTAGTTAAGGGGTATGAACTCACCTACAGTAAGTGCCTGGAATTGAACGGGCTGTTACCGTACGGAAGGATCGGACAAGTGCTTGGTGTCAAGTGAAGACTTAGACACACACAATGATCCTAATTACATATGAAGACATATGTATATAAATAATTAGATATTTAATCACTAATTATACAAGTATAAACATTTAACGCGAGGACAACACTTTTGGTCAAGTGTCCTCCCATTTCCACACGGGAATGTCTAACGGCTGCATCCTGCCGTGAGGTCTCTGGTGCTCCGCCTTGACCTTCCGGCAGGTCAGGCATCTCTCGACGTACCAGGCGACGTCCCGCTTCATGCAGGGCCACCAATAATCGGGTCGAAGATTTCGGTACATCTTTGTCGCTCCTGGGTGGATAGAAAATCGAGACTTATGAGCCTCGTCCATCAATACCTGCCGTACCCCACCCCAGTACGGTACCCATACCCTACCATGAAGTGTCAACAAACCCCGACTGTCGTAATCAAATGAAGCTACTCGGCCTACTATCCTCTCACACTTCTGCCTCTCCTCCTTGAGGCCCTCCATCTGAGCCTCCTTGATCCGCTCCAACAGTGGAGTGATCACTGTCATCCTCATACACAGATCCCTGATAGGGGCCGCCGACACCTTGCGGCTTAGGGCGTCGGCCACCACGTTGGCCTTCCCTGGATGATAAAGGATCTCACAGTCATAGTCCTTCAGCACGTCCAACCACCTCCTCTGCCTCATGTTCAAACTCGGCTGATCCATAAGATATCTCAAACTCTTGTGATCCGTGTATATAGTACAACGGACCCCATAAAGGTAATGCCTCCAAATCTTGAGGGCAAAGACAACTGCCCCCAGCTCCAAATCATGGGTAGGATAATTAGCCTCGTGAGGCTTCAACTGTCTCGAGGCATAAGCTATCACATGGCCTCGTTGCATCAGAACTGCTCCCAAACCTGTGATCGAGGCATCACAATAGACTACAAGGTCCTCTACTCCCTCTGGCAAGGTAAGGATCGGAGCCTCGCACAATCTCTGCCTGAGGGTCTCGAATGATGTCTGCTGCTCCGGACCCCAACGAAATACCACCGACTTCTTGGTCAGTCGGGTGAGCGGCACTGCTATCTTGGAGAAATCCTGAATAAATCTCCGATAATACCCTGCCAACCCTAGGAAGCTCCGAATCTCAGATGGAGACTTCGGGACCTCCCACTGCATAACGGCCTCTATCTTGGCCGGATCTACCAGAATACCCTTCTGGTTGACGAGGTGACCAAGGAACTGCACCTCGCGCAACCAAAACTCACATTTGGAGAACTTTGCGAAAAGTCTCTCCCTCCTCAAAACCTCCAGCACCTCCCGCAGGTGCTCCTCGTGCTGCTCCTGCGTCTTGGAATATACCAAGATGTCATCTATGAACACTATCACTGACCGATCCAGCATCGGTCTACACACGCGGTTCATGAGATCCATGAACGCGGCTGGAGCATTGGTGAGCCCAAATGGCATCACCACAAACTCGTAATGACCATACCTGGTCCTGAAAGCAGTCTTCTGAACATCCTCATCTCTAACCCGCATCTGATGATATCCGGAGCGTAGATCAATCTTGGAGAACCAAGACGCTCCCTGAAGCTGATCAAACAAATCATCTATCCTCGGGAGTGGGTAACGGTTCTTCACCGTTACCTTATTCAACTCCCGATAATCAATACACATACGATGCGACCCATCCTTCTTTCTCACAAACAGGATCGACGCTCCCCAAGGCGAACTGCTCGGCCGAATGAAACCCTTGTCTAACAGCTCCTGCAGCTGTATAGACAACTCCTGCATCTCATGGGGAGCTAGTCGATACGGTGCCTTGGCTATCGGAGCCGCACCAGGGACGAGGTCGATCCTGAACTCATCCTGTCTCTCAGGAGGTATCCCCGGCAAATCCTCAGGAAACACGTCCGGGTATTCTCGAACAATAGGAACATCATCCACTGTCGACTTGCCCTTCACCCGGGCATCCAAAACGTAGGCTACAAAACCGGCGCAACCCTGCTGAACATAGCGCCTCGCCCTTGCGGCGGAACAAAAGGTCGGTCCTCGCTGTGGCCTCTCGCCCTGAATCACCAACTCTCCCCCACTGGGAGTGCGAACCCTCACTAGCTGAAGCTCGCAATCAATCACCGCCCCATTGGGGCTTAGCCAATCCATACCCACAATAACCTTATTCCCTCGCAGGGGAATAGGTACCAGATCCACTGAAAACTGCTCATCAAATAACTGAAGAGAACACCCTCTGTGCACTCTGCCGACCCTCACGGTCCTATCATCCGCTATCTCAACCTCTAATGGACAATCCAGCTCCCCTGGAGCTCTACTGAACCTCTTGCTAAGCGCAAGAGATACAAATGATCGGGTAGCCCCCGAATCGAATAATACCAAAGCAGAAATGCCGTTCACAGAGAATGACCCTGAATAAAACATACAATCATAAGCAACATTTAATCAATAATAATAAAGAGATAAAAGGGAAGATACATACCCGTCACCACATCAGGAGTCGCTCGCGCCTCCTCTGCTGTCATCTAAAACGCCCTACTCTTCGCCACTGGCGCATCAGCTCGGCCGTGCCGGCCATCTATAATCCTCAAGGTAGCAGGGGCAGGTGCAGCCACCTTCCCTGCTGAAGCTAAACTCGGACACTGGGACTTTTTATGTCCCCTCTGATTGCACTGAAAGCAAATCAGATCTGATGCTGCGACGGCAGTAGCAGGGGCCGTACAATCCCTACTCAAATGCCCAATCCGACCGCACTTGTAGCAGCCGGAACTCCCTGCCTTGCACGCTCCCTCGTGCAATCTCCCACACTTGCCACATCAACCGTGGCTCTGCTGACTCCTAGATCTGTGATCCGAAACCTTGGGCTTTTTGCCCGAACCGCCTGAACCCGAAACCGCCTCCGGTTTCCTCTTCTTCTCCATCTCAAGATCAATCTCCCTCTCCCGAGCTCTAGCAATCATATCTTCCAGCGTTTTAAAGCTGGACCGGCTCACAAACTGGCGGATATCGCTCCGCAACATCTCATGATAACGGGCCTTCTTCATTTCCTCATCAGCTACATACTGAGGAACGAGAAGAGCCCTCTCCCTGAACTTGGCGGTGATCTCCGCCACTGACTCTGTAGTCTGGGTGAGGTCCTGAAACTCCCTAGCTAGCTGTTGCACCTCAATGACCGGTGCAAACTCCGCCCTGAACCTGGTAGAGAAGTCAGCCCAGGGCATGGCGTCCAATGCTGCATCATCCCCAATGGCATGCCCGACCTCCTCCCACCAATCTCGTGCCCTGTCCTTCAAAAGACAGGACGCCAATCTGACCTTGTCCCCCTCGGGACATCTGCTAGTGCGGAAGGCGTTGGCCACATCCGCCAATCATCTGCTGCTCGCTATGGGGTCTCGCGCCCCATGATAGTCCGGAGCTCCACATGCCCTGAACTCCCTGAAAGTAAGGGTGCGCGACCCCACCATGGCCGCCACCTCGGCACGGAAGGTGCCCAATCTCTCATCCATTAGCTCTAGAATCCCCTCCTTGATCGAACCGAAGATCACAGGAGTCTGCTCTATAATGATGCGCGTAATCTCCGAAGAAAGGAACTCTCGGGTCTGCTCATCCATGCGCTCATCCCCCGATCCTGAACCTGATCCCTCCCCGGCACCTCCGCTGCCGGCTGCTGGTCTCGAACGCAGAACCACCATTCTGAAACACATCACAACTACATTAGAAAACAAAATATCTTGAGGGATCATTGATACTACAACTAGCTTCCTGGTCTTGTCTCAGCCTTTCTTGATTCGAGTACGGATCCTCTGCTTCCAGTAGTACGGGTCCATACTACCTTCCACATCTATCCGTACTTTCTTCAAGAACTGCCTTGACTCCACCAAGTCACTTCTACTACTACTGATCTCTGCTACTCTCATCCTGGGCTTGCCCCAGGGAAACCTCAGACTCAACTCAACTAATCCTCAGCTGCTGCAGGTCTCCTTATAATGCTAATTAACCATCACCTGAACACCATCACATGTGACGAAGATCAGATAATCCTTCAAGTAAAAGACCCGTCCCTATAACGGTTGGACTCAAACAAGAGCTGCGCAATAGGGCCAGTTCCAGCACTCTGGGATTATTTAACCCTGATCACATATGGTGTAACGTGTTCACTTAATGGTTAACTTCCATCACTCAGAACTCCCACAAAGCACGAAGCAAGCAGCATTCGGAATAAGGGAACATACTTAGGCAAAACTATTCTCAAAACGAGAAACTGATCTAGCATAAGATGCTAAGCTCCTGCTATCAGGCATAACCTAATCAGGCTATCCTACTGCTGTCTACTCAGTACTAGCATGCAATACTCATAAAGCTGTAACACATAAGCAGGCACATAAGGCATTCTCCTAAATCCTTAGTCCTATACTAGCATGCTGTTCTACTAAAACTGAAATTGAACAAATAACTTGTATGGGTAATTTGGGAGTACTTACTTGAGCTCGGCTGACCGCATGCACACACCTCTATCTTGTTTAAAAAAAATTCTTCCTTTCTAAGTACCTTCAAAATTCTTTTTATAAAACGTTTTTATTTTAATAAAATCTTTCATTTCCCTTAGTTTGAGTTCAGATACACCCGGAAGTGTATCCGAATCCCTCAAACCAGGGCTCTGATACCAACTTGAAACGACCCAAAAATACGACCCAAAAATTTTGTTTCTAATATAATCAAAACTGTAATCAGAGCATCATATAATAAAACCATGCGTGATGTATTCCAAAACATAATAAAATACTGTGCGGAAAACTGTATCATACTACATCAAATCAAACAACTAAATCAATCCCAGGCTAAAGCTGAGGCGGTGGTGTGTGCGATGCCGTCATCCCGAGCTCTTCCCTTTGCTTGCGGAAGTACCTGAAACCAAAACTGAAACTGTAAGCACGAAGCTTAGTGAGCTCCCCCAAAATACTACATACCATACAATAGCAATATCATATAAACACATATCGGGCCTTGCCCACTGCATCGGGACGAAGCCCGGAAACTGCATCGGACCGAAGTCCGGAACTGACTGGGACCTTGTCCCCTGCATCGGACCAAGGTCCGGAACTAACTGCATCGGACCGAAGTCCGGAACTGACTGGGACCTTGTCCCCTGCATCGGACCAAAGTCTGGAACTAACTGCATCGGACCGAAGTCCGGAACTGGCTGCATCGAACCGAAGTCCGGGACTGAACATAGCATAGCATATCATAACAACTAGCATGAACACATATACTGCATACTACATCGGGCTGTAGCCCGGAACACATAATACATAACACATAAAACATAGCTCACAAATCCTGTTTGAGCCACGAAGGCATCAAACATACTAACTTCTGCATCGGATCAAGTCCGGAAACTACTGCTAACTGGACGGGCCGGCATTGTGGCCTTAGACCCGTCCCTACTGGAAGGAAACTCACCTCGTAAACTGGCGGCTGAGTGTGTGTCTCTGAAAGCTACCGGCTGCTGCTCCTGAATCTCCTCGGCTATAAGCCCAAGAACACACTCAATCAAATACTAAACACTGCACTTGGGGTAAAATGACTCTTTTACCCTTGGTCAAAGTCAACTTACTTTTGGGGCTGACTCGCCGAGTCGGGCCGCCCAACTCGCCGAGTCTCACTCTCACTTCCAACTCATACTCACTGCGACTCGTCGAGTGTGGCATCGACTCGACGAGTACCCTCTTGATCCAAGAACTCAGAAAATCTTCATCCGACTCGCCGAGTCGGATGAACAGACTCGACGAGTTGTTCTTGATCCTAAGGAGATTGCCTTGGACTCACCGAGTTGTATGAACAGCTCGTCGAGTCCCTCCATCACTGAGTCTACCCTCAACTCGCTGAGTCCACTCTCTAACTCACTGGATTCACTCGACACAGATCAAAATGAAGGACTCGGGAACTCGTGACCCAACTCGCCGAGTCGTTCTTCCCGACTCGCCGAGTTGCCGCCATGCAACTGATTTTTACTCGATTTTGTTTGAATCCAACACATACAATTGATAGATCTGAGTCCAATAAGCTGATTTACCACGTAAAGTTTCCAACTTTACGTGCACTACCTCATGAATAAGGGAAATGAGGCTAAAAGATGCATAAAATGGGTAGATCTATGATTAATATGCAAAGTAACTCCAAAAAGACAGTAGATCTGGGCTCTACAACACCCCAACATCCAGATCCAAAGGTATTTCGACTTATTAAGACATTCATGCAAACTTAAGGCTTGGAACAAACATCAAATAGCTCTTAGAAGAGCTCTAATGGAAGTTTAAAGCATATAACAAGAAGGGAACTCCGAAAATACCTCAATAAACTCAGATTTGCCCTTGGATCTTTGCACTACAACTCGTTTCCTTGCTTCTTTCTTCTTCTCCTTCTTCACACCTTCACAAAATGGCACCAAATCACTTATAAGCTCTCAAGGGAGGATTAGGGTTTTCTCACTGTGTTCTCAGGGTGAGGGAGGCGAGAATGGGGCTATAAGGTGGTTTAAATAGTGGGCAACCCGGGGATTTAGGGTTTCACCCAGACGGATGGACTCGCCGAGTCCAGGATATGGACTCGCCGAGTCCCCGGCTCACGCGTGCTCGCAGCCGCGACCCTACTCGGCGAGTCAGGCTATGAACTCGCCGAGTTCCTCTTGCAAAACTTACAACAATTACCAATGAATTAACATACCGGAAACGGGTCGTTACAGAAAGAGTACTCAAAATTTCCCACATTACTAACTGTGTGTCCTAGAAATTTGACTCTTCAATTTCAAAACTCGTGCTTTAAGAACTTTGCTAATAAGTTCCTCTGAAGGAAATGTTCCCATGGGTTCCTTCTTACTATAAGGGTAGATAAGTAAGTCATTACGTGGAGAAATGATGAATTGATCCAAGTAAGAAAAACGTACCCTACTCGTTTAGCTCATGAAAGCTATGGGCGTATTGGTCCTATCCGAAAGGTATCACTACGAACTCGAAGTGTCCGTATCGAGTTCAGGAGATAGTCTTCCGGACATCCTTCCCTAACACTCGAACTGGTGATATTCGGATTTCAGAGCTATTCCTAGGAGTAGTTTCTTTCCTTGCGTTTGTTCAACCATTTTGTCTACGCGAGGCAGAGATAACGATTTCTATGAAAATCTTGACGGAGTCCTCGATAACCGAGGTACATACAATGCGATCCGTCGATCTCTGGAAGAATATGACTGGGGTTCTCTAGGGTGAGAAACCTAGTCTTCTAATTCTATTTCTGTGTGGTTCGCTTAGTTGTTTGCACTGTTCTGGTATCTCCGTGGGTGTTTAAACTATAGAGCGATCTGTTTTCGGGAGTCGTACTGAGTTCTAAGTTTGTTCACATGACGATGTGATTACTCGTATACTTAGGCAGTTCTCCGTCCTGAAGTCCATTTTAGAATTTATACTTGGATTCACGATCACAATCTCGTGTATACGAGTCGTAAATAATTAAGATTGAAAAGGTAGTCGAATAACTTATTCTTCCTTACCCTCACATCCCATCCGGGAAAAAGAAGTTAAACTGGAATCATCAATTCTAAACCTGTAGAACCTTGATTATATATCACTCTTATGCATACATTCCTCAGTGATAGATCAATCGTATAAATCCTTGTATTGAACTTGACGTACTGTACGAGTGGTACTTCGGGGATTTCTTCCGAAAGAAAATAACTAAGAGGTACTCCTGGCATGAGTACTTCGGTGTTCTGATATGACGGCTTCGCTGGAAAGTGATCTAGAAGAAGGAGATGTACGTATGAAGCTCTTTTCGTGAGAATCAAATTTAATCGAGTCGTATGATAATGTCAGAATCATACTGAAATTTAAAGACATTAGATTTGAACATAAGACGTTTACAGACAAAACACAGCTGTGCAACCATGAACAGAGTTATAGTACTTTAGATTTACTACAAGACTATTGCTGCGAATAAGATATACTACAAAAGACAAGTATACGCAGCACGAGAATTTCTATACAGACAGGATCTCGCAAAAGGTAAGACTCTAGTTGCACCAGTTCTAGATAGTTTATAAGTCTGTTACAACGAAACGCCTAAATTACATTAACGTGGTTCCGGAGCAGGCTCTCCTTCAGCTGTGATCCTGAGAATCTTCCCGTCTGCGCCAGAGTTCTGCGTTATCGGGCAATCCTTCTGTAGGTGTCCAATTTCACCGCATTGGTGACATATATGGACAGCACCCACATTGGTGGTAGAAGTGAAGTGTCGAGTAGGAGTTATGGGGACGCGGGTTCTTTCCTTTTTCGAGCAATCTCTTTTATAGTGCCCAAACTTACCACAGTGATAGCAAGTCTGGTTCCCATCGGCGTTGGGTGAGTTGTTGATCGGTCTTGATAGGCTCTTGCGGTAACGTTTGGTGTGCCTCTTTTTGTTGCAGTTTGAGCACTGCTTCCCCCGACAAGGTCCAAGGTGGTGATAATTACATTTGATGCAATTAGGGAGACTTCCAGCATATTGTCGGGCTGGGTTTGGGACAACTGGTATTTCCGAAGGGATGGTAGTAGGAGGTACAGATGTCGTAGTTGTGAAGGTCGTTACCCGTGGTTGTTTCTTGTTCGTTCCTTTACACGATTTGTCCTTCTTTCTATCCCAAAACTTCCGTTTGTTACTCTTCGTCTCGGAACTCGGGGTGTCATGGTAGTTTGCTGTTCGTTGCGGTGTGTTTACTATGCTTACTATGTACATTGGTTGTGATACTTTACATGATGTCCTTTGCCCCGGAACATTTCCGCCATCGGTTTGGGGGTGTGACAGATTGGTATCAGAGCCATTGTTTATAGTGAACTAAGTATACCGAACCTTACATGGTATATAACTATAAACATTAAGGGGCCGAAGTGCTCTAAACTAAAAGTATACTTTAAAATACAATTATTTTCCCAAAAGTATACAAGAATACCTAAACGCCAGAAACCATAACCATGAGTAGAACAAAACATAAGTAATTGGGTGTTGGGCACTGCGGTTAAACCTGGGTAGTTATGTAGTCGTGTCTAGGGTCAATATAGCCTGATCAACTATATTCATTCGAGACACGGCCAACATGTGCTTGGGAGTGACTGTGGTGTACAACAAGCCTAAAACTTAGGAAGTATCCAAACAACTAGTCATCGTCGCAACAAACCATAAAAATACTATAGGAGTATTTTAGCCGAAGCCGAATACGTTGTAGAAATTCATTCCAAGTGTTGCTACTCTTTCTTTCATTAGCGATAGTTTACTTGCTTTAGTGAATTTTTCTTGTTCTATCGCTTAGTAGAACACCCTAACTGCCATAATGAGATATCTCTTGTTTCATATCTCTTGATTCTATCCAGAGGACTTATCATCCTCTCTTTCCTGATCATTTTAGATCAAGATGCCTCCAAAGAAAAGACCCAGCTCAAAGAACAACAATCCTCCTCCACCACCTCCCTCTCCATTTGATCCCGCCATGTTCCAAGCAGTCGTTACTGCTGCTGTGGCTGCTGCTATGTCACAAATGAACCCTGGTGGTCCTGGCGGGCCAGGAGGTGGTACTCAGCCCCAAAACCAGGAAGGTGGTCAGGGACACCAGAAGGAGTGTTCCTATTAGGGGTGAGCATAATAACCGAAAAACCGAACCATAACCAAATTAACCAATATAACCGAACCATAATAACCGAACCATTTTAAAAACCGTTGGTTCGGTTTCTAATTTTTGTTAACCAATAACTAACGGTTCGGTTATGGTTTTATAGGTTAACCGAACCATTATTAACCGAACCGCTAGCTTTATATTTTAATGTATAAAAATAAAAAGATTATATATATAACAATATAGTCAAACTTATTTAAGACCTATTAAAAATTCAAAATGTAATTCATTGATCATCACTTATCAGGAGACGAATAATCTTTCAATCATGCATTGAGTTAGATTATTGATTAAATGTTATAATTCCTAATCGGCTAATTCTATAGTTTTAAACATTATTCACCATTAGTTTAATCTTCACACTCATAATCCTAACTGGAAAGATTTTCACACCGTTAATCCTAATCAAAGATTGTTTTGACTTTATAGTTCCTTTCGAAGGATTTTTTTACTTTATAATCACAACTTCTAGCATCTAGGTAAGTTAAACTTTTGGTTCTTCTTGACTTTGTGATATATTAAGAATGCATTTTTTTTCATTTTTATTTTCTTTTTTTATTTACTGTTTTTGACTTAATCACATTTAATGTATATGAGTGATCGGATTTTTTTTTATCCAGATAACACATAATATGAACGTTTGGTTGTTTTATCTTATACTTTTTTATTTAATCGCATTGAACGTGTATGAATGTTTGACATGATTTTAATGTTAATATCAATTATCAATATATGAAATTATTAATGTCAATTTTTTAAATGTTTTATATTTTTATTGAAAGTTTTTTTATTTTGAATGTGACTATGTGTTATCTCACTCCGAGTATCAAATGTACACATTTTATTCTATTAATATAAGCTAGGTTACAAACATTGGTTCCAAGGAGTCTTTTGTATTCTCTTTTCATTTTTATGCCACTATACTTTCGTCATTTATATTATTTTGAACATTATGGTTAATCAGTATTAACCATTAACCAAAAACGTTAACCGACAAAAACCATTAACCATAACCAATATTAACCATACCCAATGGTTACCAAAATGCATCAACCAATCATAATGGTTATGGTTCGGTTTCGACCAACAACCGAACCAAACCGCCCCATACACACCCCTAGTTCCTATAAGGACTTCATGAACGCGAAACCCACATCCTTCGACGACACTGGAGGTGTTATTTCCCTGACTCAATGGATTGAGAAAATTGAGTCCATTTTCGAAATCTGTTCCTGTTCCGAAGCCAACAAAGTAAAATTCGCCGCTTGCACTTTTGCCAACAGGGCATTGACCTGGTGGAATGGTCGGGTCAAATCTCTAACCCTACCAGTGGCAAACGCTATGGGTTGGGAGAGTTTGAAGGAGCTTCTACTTGCTGAGTACTGCCCTCAAGGCGAATTGCAAAAACTGGAGCACGAACTTTGGAACCTAAAGATGAAGGCTTCCGATGTTGCCGCCTACACTTCTAGGTTTGAAGACCTAGCGCTCCTCTATCTGGGAATGGTTACCCCGGAAAGCAAAATGATTGAAAGATTCATCTGGGGGTTGACCTAGCCAACTAAGGGAAATGTTTTGGCTGCGAAGCCAAACACCTTCGACAGCGCTAAATGCCTGGCGCAAACTCTGATTGATCATGGAGACAATCTCGATGAAGTGGCCACCGCTCCTGAACCGGCAAAAAGGAGTGGTGAGAAAAGAAAATTCTGGAAACAGAAGAAAGGTCAGTCTTCGCAGGAGCCCTCGAAGAAGCAGCAAACAGTAGCAGTCCACGCTGCTACTACCCCTGTTGTTACTCCTGCCACTCAAGCACCTACCAGTAGATATGCTGGTACCTTCCCTCGGTGCGACAAGTGCAACTACCATCATCTCACTTCCAGCCCATGCCGTGAACTGTCATGCTCCAAATGTGGTAAAAAGGGGCATACGGTTCGATTTTGCAAGACACCAGCCCAACCAACCAATCAAACTTCTGAAGCAGGTGTCGGTCAGGCTTGCTACGGTTGTGGTAAAGTCGGGCGTAGCTCACTTACATCGGGTACTTATTATAAGTTCCTAATAACGTTACTATAATTAAATAAACGAAATATTAAAAATAGTGTAAGCGTAGCTCACTTACAGAGGGTTTTATAGAAAATCGGGCTTTGCTTGGAGCAGCGTCCCCGAGCCGAAAAGCTCTTCTTCTCGGAGCCGTCGAGCACTCCAGGGCTTCCGCCTCATGCTAGGGAGGTTCCCTAGGCTTTTCGGGGGGTTTTGGGGCTAGAGAGAGGTTCTAGAGAGAGGTTCTAGATAGAGAGAGTAAAGAGAAGAAAGAATGGGAAAGGTGTGAAGAAAATGAGGGTGGGAGAGGTTCTATTTATAGGGTGAAAATGGCTGAACTTGGTGCCACGTGTCACCATCTAGTGGCAAGACTTGGGGAGAAAGCAATGGCCAAGATTGTGTCACATCACCCATTTTCGCACAACACACTTCCGACTTCTAAAATCCGTAGCTTTCACATAAAACCTCCGTTTTTGACGTTCTTTAAATCCACGCGTAGGTAAAAATAAGCTCTACAACTTTCATTTTGACTCCGTTGGCTAATTCTCGACCAATCTTAAATTTAACAGTACAAGGAGATTATACTGTTAAATGTCTGCGTAAAATTTATAACTTCTACATACGGACTCTGTTTTCGTCTGTCTTTTTACCGTTGAGTTCCTATTAATGAGATTTTCAATTCTCATTTAGGTCGCGTAGGCCAAAAACCGCTCGAACTAAAATTCAAGTTTCGGGTCGTGCAATAGTATGTCAAATCTTAGAAAATTCATAACTTCCTCATACGAAGTCAGATTTGGGCGTTCTTTTTTTTTTTTGTATGTTCTCGGTTTAATGTATACTACAACTTTTATTTAGATCACTAAGGCTAAAAAGTCCTTTATCAAAAGTTCACTATTTATGTCTCCCGGTGTCGTGTTGGTTTTGCCGTAAAACTTCGACGGGCCATAACTTCTTCGTTATAACTCGGATTTCGGCATTCTTTATATGTACGCAACCCTTGAGACATATTCTACAACTTGGTTAAGATTATTTATTCTAAATAATCTTTTGTATTATCTCTAAATTGACTATCCTAGATCTACGGGCGTTACACACGCATTTGCGTGTCATAAACTTCAGTAACCATTTTCGATATGCATTTACGACGCGTCTTTACGATACTCATTTACGCATAATACAAAAATATGTAAACAAATATATACCAAAACAGTCAATTTCATCCAATAACATCATGTCAAAAAAATGTAATACATTAATATTAAAGGGATATGATTGTACATTGTTATTAAGAGGTTTTCCCTAACTATATAACGTGATACTACATTGCTATAAAGGGGAACCTTCTTGTTTCAATAACTCGTCATTAAATTGTCTGAAGAAGCTCTAAAACGCTTCATGTATCCAACCAATCATCATGTCTCTTAGCTTCAATATCAATCCCAACTCTTGATCAAGAACAATACATAAATCCTACACAATAATCATGTCAGTTGTATAATATCAATATCAACTAATTAACAATACACAGTTGTAAATATTACCAAAAGATGAGATCCTCATACACAAGCAACTTATAAAGTTATAAGATGCACTGATTAAATAAGAGGAAACTGAAGATTATTTAGTAATGAGCTAATTCAGTTTATCAAAAATAGAAAGTCTTTAAGATGCTTCTTCAACTAGAACCTGATTCAGATACAACAAGTGTTGTTAATATGTTGACTTTATGGACATAAAATATTGATTAAAATTACTTTAAAACTTACCATGGGTATTTTTGAAGGAGAAAAGTTCCCCTTTTTCTACTCCCTACATAAAAACTTAATTGGTGAAATATCAAAGGTGACATAAACCCTTAAATCAAAATACACAGCTGAAAAAAAAACCCACCTGAAGGATGAGAAGGTGTGAGAGCATATGAAAGATAATGAGCAGTCACTCTAGATTACCACCTGAACTACTCGAAATTATTTGCAATATATTTTAGTTAAAAATCAACAAAGACGACCTAAAACCTACAAAAATAACTTCTAATCATCATAAAATGTGAAACTCCAACATTGTTTATATGTGGAAGTAAAGAACATTGGAACGCACCTCCAAGATTTTGAGCTTCCTTGATTACATTCAAAGCAAGTGTTGTCTTGCCTGATCCCCCAACATTTCTTCCTTGTAATGTACAGTTTGGTTGTTATTATTCTAGGGTTCACAGTTTGGTTGTTATTATTCTAAGGAATCTAATCATAATGAAATGAAATTCAAAAATAAAAATTAAGTAATTTAAAATTTCTATATCAGAGTATATATATTCACTAAAGTATTTTGGTTTTTTTATCATATATGATGAAGGGTTGTTTGTCTTTTATTATATAGAAATAAGGGTATTTTGGTATTTGATAAAAAAATGAATGGAATTCAATTACTTCCACCCTTCACTAGAAATATGGTAAAATCCTTCAAACATCAGATTTGAAGAATTCCATCCATTTAATTAAATTGTTTTTAATTTTCATAATCTATGAGTGTATTATGGTCTTTTAATAATAAAAAAGAAAAAATGAATGGAATTGAGTTCCTTCAACTCTTCAAGTTTCAACCGGTTTAAAGCAAGATACATTGCCCTCTCTTTATAATCTTTCATACTTCATAATTTCCAAAAAAAAAAAGTTAAATCAGAATATTTCACTTCCATCCCTTGAGGTTTAAAAAAGTAGTCAAAACAAAACTCATTAATCATTATTATTACTTGACTAACCTATTAACAATCATATCCTCACCAACTCTAGTGGCTAAGCAGAGTGAACCAGAAACTCTATTGGCCTTTTGATCAATTATTTTTTAGTCATCTTTTTGCATCATACCTTATTCATCCATTAAGCAAAATGAGAAAATTTCCCTTTGACCAAAAATGTTAAAAGACAAGAAGATTATATCAGTAATTAACAATGTTGACAACATAAAGGGTAGCTCCTGCAACCACTAGAATGTCGCCCTTGATAGGGCTACTTCCGCTTTCTAAAATTATACAAAAATACTAATTAGAAGTAGAGTTAAAACTATACATTGAATTCACATATTATACAAATCAGCACAAAACATACGACCAGACCTGGAACGCTGCCCTGGCACATAACCACCGGTTGAAAATGAGATAATACACAATATATAAGTTATAACCATAGGAAATAAAGTCAAAAGAATAAAAAAACAAGCATAGGAAATAAAAAAAAGTACCTGATCTTTTATATGGCAATTTAAGAATAGGTTCACATGCGTATACAACACCATTATAAACCGTTTTGGTTCCCTTTCCTACATTCCAAGAATCTCCGGTTCCAGAAAAATAGGGCGGATACCCGCTTAGGCTCACCCCTATGTCCCAGCCCATCCAAAGAAAGCCATTTGAAATGGTTTTGGTCCCTAAAGTTAACATTCGTTAGTCCAAAAAAGAAATTTAATGAATAAACGGTAATGGACTTGTACGAATATACAGGAACTTGACTCACAGTCATGAACAAGTATCTCTTCTGATGGAAACCAGATACAATGAAAATTGTAGAGGAACTTTATATATGTATGTATAACAATTGTTGAAAAGAGCAGCAGTAGGATATAATCGATCAGAATGACAGCATGGAATCTCTCAGTTTATATATTATGTTGTACGTGCAACACTTATGAGATCTGCCATCTCAATCTTCCTCACACATATAAGAACAACCTCAAGATCAACATCCTCAGTAATAGTTAATCTCCCATCTTCTGTATCCACATGGATGGTTTCTGTAACATCCCTCTCTGGCACGTATCACAATATTGTCCGCTTTGGGCCACTCGGCACGAGGACTTCCAAGTGGGTCACCCATCCTGGTACTACTCCCGCCCGAGCACGCTTAACTGCAGAGTTCTTATGGGATCTGCTGCCCTCACGACTTTAAAACGCGTTGTGATAGGGAAGGTATCCACACCCCTTATAAGGAATGCTTAGTTATCCTTTCCAGTCGATGTGTCCCCGTCACAAAGTGGGTTAGATCTGATCCCACATCGACTGGAAAGGAGAACTAAGCATTCCTTATAAGGGGTGTGGATACCTTCCCTATCACAACGCGTTTTAAAGTCGTGAGGGCAGCAGATCCCATAAGAACTCTGCAGTTAAGCGTGCTTGGGCGGGAGTAGTACCAGGATGGGTGACCCCCTGGGAAGTCCTCGTGCCGAGTGGCCCAAAGCGGACAATATTGTGATACGTGCCAGAGAGGGATGTTACAAATGGTATCAAAGAACAATGCATGAACGAGGATTTCTACCAAGGATTGGCTCGAGAAATACTCCCATAGTATTTCATGATTCGTTACGACGCTGGCTCGATGTTTGTGGTATTAGGGTAAGTTTTAGGCATGCCGCATACCACAGTCACTCCCAAGCACATGTTGGCCGTGTCTCGAATGAATATAGTTGGCCAGGCTATATTGATCCTAGACACAACTACATAACTGCCCAGGTTTAACCGCAGTGTACAACACCCATTTACTTATGTTTTGTTCTACTAGTAGTTACGGATCTCGACGGGTCGATATACTTATTTACTTTTGAAAATACTTATATTTTGAAGGATACTTTTAGTTCAGAGCACTTAGGCCCCTTAATGTTTATAGTTTTATACCATGTAAGGTTTGGTATACTTCATTCACTATAAACAAGGTCTCTGATACCAATCTGTCATATCTCTTGATTCAATTCAAAGGACTTATCATCCTCTCTTTCTTGATCTTATTAGATCAAGATGCCTCCAAGAAAGAGACCCAGCTCCAAGACCAACAACCCTCCGCCACCACCTCCTCCTCAAATTGATCCTGTAGTATTCCAGGCAGCTGGTACAGCCGCAGTGACAGCTGCCATGTCTCAACGGAACTCTGGCGGTTCCGGTGGTTCGGGAGGTGGCACCCAAACCCAAAACCATGAAAGTAGTCAGGGACGCCGGAAAGAGGGTTCCTATAAAGATTTCATGAACGCAAAACCCCCGTCCTTTGATGGCACTGGAGGTGTCATTTCCCTCATCCGATGGTTCGAGAAGATCGAATCCATCTTTGAAATCTGCGTCTGTTCAGATTCAGACAAGGTGAAGTTTGCCGCCTGCACCTTTATCGACAAAGCCTTGACTTGGTGGAACGGCCGAGTCAAATCCCTAACCTTACCTGTAGCCAACGCCATGGGTTGGGAAGCCATGAAGGAACTTCTGCTGGCTGAGTACTGCCATCGGGGCGAAATGCAGAAGTTAGAACACGAACTTTGGAACTTGAAGATGAAAGGTTCCGACATCACTGCTTATACTTCCAGGTTCGACGATTTGGCATTACTCTGCCCGGGAATGGTTACCCCAGAGAGTAAGAAGATAGAGAGATTCATCTGGGGGCTGAACCAGCCAACTAAAGGAAACGTCATAGCTGCGAGGCCGGATACATACGACAGCGCCAAATGCCTAGCTCAAATCCTAATCGATCATAGTGAAGACTTTGAGGAGACAACTACCACTCCTGAGCCGACAGTGAGGAGTGGGGAGAAAAGAAAACTTGGGAAGAAAGAGAAAAGTCAGGCATCGCACGAGTCTTCGAAGAGACAGCAAACAGTGGCAGTTCACGCTGCCACTTCCCCTGCAACTGTGTCTGTTGATAGATCCTCAACTCGAAAACCTGCCAGTAAGTATGCTGGAACCCTTCCTAGTTGTGACAAGTGCAACTATCATCATCTTCCTTCCGGTCCATGTATCGAAGTAATTTGCAACAAATGTGGCATAAAAGGTCACATGGAGAAAAACTGTAAGACACCAACTCAATCAACGAGTCAAACCTCCGGAGCGGGCATTGGTCGGGCCTGCTATGGTTGTGGAGAAGTGGGGCATCTCAAGCGAAACTGTCCCAAGGCTGTAACACCTGGCAACACCGGAAGAGTTCTAGCGATAGGACAAGAGGAGACAACCACCGATCCCACTGTTGCCACAGGTATATTTCCCCTCGTTAAATTTATATGTCTGTGAATTCTTTTCGATTCTAGCACCGAAAGAAATTCGTTAACCATCCATTTGAACATTTTCTAACCCCGTCGTCTGCGAGTAACCGAAAATGTATATCTTCAAGATGGTTACCACGTGAGAACGAGAACGCTTGTGTCGTATCCATAAATTGTATTTTCAATCCGAGGGATTATTCTTTCCATTCGACCTATTGGCAAACTTTTTATGAAATGCTTTGATGCCACCCTTAGCATGTAATGATCGGGTCTCATTCATGTTGTCTTTCCTAGTTTCGAGAAAGCCATTTGTTCTAACCTTCCTCCGACTCGACTCTCATGATCTTCGTGCATCGAAGCTTAAAAAGTTTTCCCCTGTATCTCTCGTCCGAGTGATCACCAAGAAACAAGAAGTCTACGATTCTTTCCTCGATACTGTTTTCAAAGAATTCTTGAGAATTCTTTCCGAACGCGTAGTCCAGTCTCGCATCGACCTAATCCCGGGTCACTCCAAACACCCATTTTGAGGTGTTTTCGTCCGTTGGAGTGTAACTTCATATCTAATTAGAGTTTATGAAATTAATTAGATATATTTGTATGCCATTTCATATTACATAGGAACCTCGCATGTTATCAGGCCTCGATTCGACGTTTAGCATCCGAAATCGACACATATCCGCGTCCGGTGAGTTCATACCCCTACCCTTTTTCAATGGTTTTTCAATGTTTTCAGGGGGGAATACAAGCAAAAGTACAAGAATATCTTGTACTCAATCACATGATTTCAGTTAAATGGTTTCATAATTATACATTTTAAGAATTGAAAACCTTTTAACAAACTGTTTTAGTTTGCAGAGTTGTTTGTTTTAACCCGATTTTCAATTCTTATTATACACTGTTATATTGTGTACTTTGCATTTGATTGTTCAAACTTAAACTGATAGAATACATAAACCATTGTAATATCTGTAATAAAACACTAAGGTTCGAGTGTAAAAGACAGATACCATTAGAAAACATAAAACATCTGTACGTCCTTAACAATACACCTAGGCTCGAGTGTAATGTCCTTAATAATACACCTAGGATCGAGTGTAAAGGACAGTAATCATTAAATAACACCTAGGCTCGAGTGTAATGTCCTTAATAAAACACCTAGGCTCGAGTGTAACGGACAGGTACGTTAGAATTCAGCTAGTCATAGATACTACTTTCCTAGTCGAAAAGTAAGGAGTAATCTTAAAGATTGGAGACACGTCCTTGTAACACTTCCAGGGCACGAGATAGTGGAGGACTAACCCTGTAACCAGAATCTCTGTTCGTAGGAGAGCGTGGCTTGAGTGTATAGATCTATACGGGACTGACAATCCCACACCTGGCTGCTAGCTACAGCCGAACCGAAAGGTTCAAGGGTGACGAAAGTCATAGAAAGGATATTGACCACGACTCGAGTCACATCCAGTCTAAGTATGGTTAAGGACTCGCAATCTAGATTATTAACGCTTTAGTCTCATTTACTAGCTTTATGTTCGTAGTAAAGCTAATGTACGTTCAAGGATGTTAGGCACACATACACACAGTCAGGAAAACATGGGGTTTTCCTAGGAAGGACACCGAACATAATCAGAATTGGTAATAGTTCACACACACACAGAGTTAGGAGAACATGGGGTTCTTCCTGAGTAACAGTGTTATGTAACTAGAAGAGTGTAATAAGTTAAACAACTGAACTACAATTCACAAGAACAATCATGTTTTCATTGTACATCGTTTACTTTACTTTCGGATTTGGAAACTAACTTTACATAAGAAAATATGGGATTTTCTTGGATAACCACTTTTTCAGGAAAACAAAGGAACTCGTGCATTTTTCAGAAAAACTAACCGCTTATGAACTCACCAACTTTATGCTGATTTTCAAACCGCTTGTATTCTCAGGTCCGTGTTAGACAGGTACCCGAAGATCTTTTGTGCGAAGACGGAGTTCTTAGAAGACTCGTTTCATGATTTTCATATATACTATGTATCACATGTATAGCTTTTGCTTTTGAAACAAATGTAAAACTTTCATATATGTAATGTAATGGTTGTTTACTTTACTTACTATGTACATTGGATTTGATACTCAACGTGGAGTCAACCCCGGAAATGTTTCCGCCTTCGGTTTTCGGGGTGTGACAGTTTCAATACCTGAAGTCTAGATAACGCATTTACCACCTTCTGTTTTTGACTTTGGCTGCCTAAGTTGACTTCCAGCACAATTTTCTGGAATGTACACTATAATCATCAAAGAAATATATAGAACCTGATAATATACTTGATTATTATCAATCATGTTTTTTTTGGTATTCAGATATCAATCATGTTCGATGTTACATATCCCAACAGTTTAAGATTCACTAGACAATATTGCTTCATAGTAACATATTGGAAATAAAATGTAGGGTATAATTATTAGTTAATGTCGAATTTACCTTCATCTAGCGACTAACATCATCAGTTAGCGATTTCAGTTTCTCCTCATGTGAGCTTGAAGTAGACTCCTGAAGAAAAACATTTTTTTGAATACATAAGCATATTGTTAGTTAGAATGAAGAAAAACTAAAAGTCATACAGTCGATATCTGGAAGGCCACTTATCAAGAGTTCTAACTCCTTATCATGAAAGATGGAAATCAAGTCACGAGGAATCAACTCGGTAAAGCCTTCCAAGAAAGCATTGATTTGAGGACGTATGGTTGTCGTTAATCTATGCTCCATAATCAAATCCACGTATTTATGTTTGTTTTCCTCCATCACTTGAATATTTCTTCCACCCAGGATCAGCTCATAATCCGTCACCTATTATAATTATTAATCAATCAATCACCACACCACACTAATAAAACATTTACATTAACTTCTCTTTTACATTTGTTCTTTTGCACAATATCAGCTTTTCTTCATCCGCATCGATACTAAATGTTAGATCCAGAATATCACTGATATCATTCTGCACAAAACCATCACAACTTGTTCAATAATCAATAATATAGATCTACTTTATCCTCAAATGTTATTGTCAGATATGTATATACCTCAAGCATCCACTTCAAGCTCTTGAAGTAACCTGGATCAATCGCTTCAATATCATGGTATGTCACTTTCACACCAAGGATGTGCTTGTAGAACGATCTTGTGAAATGAACATCAAGCAACTGACCATCAAACAATGCTTTCCCAACCTACAACACAACAAAAATCCATAAGCTACATACAGAAAGAACAACCACCAAAATCAAACGTAATTCAGCAGCAAAAAAACTTACCACTAAACTTAAAGTATGAGAGATGTTCTGTCTGATAAACGGAATTAAGTTTTGGCTGGAATGTTGAGTTGTTGCCAACAGTGGTAAACAGAAGAGCTCCCTTGTCGAAAATAACCCTCTATAAAAGCTGATACCATTCCCTTATAAGTCCGCCTGCATCAATCCCTTATTCTCCTTGGAAGTGAATAGTGGGCCTACTCTTTAGATCTTGTGTGGATCTCATCCGCAGCTGATTATATGAATCTTCAAGTATGTATGCGCGTATTACAGAGATTCTCAAAGGACTGTGATGGTGATCATGTTGATGTTTGATTTTTGATCTAAAATGAGACCGCTTGTTGTCAAAATCAATAAAACGGGGGACTTTCAGCATAAGGGAGAAGGATTTTTCAAGCAGTCCAGGGTTTTGGCGGATGAATGCATTCAGAAGCTTCATATGCTTGTCTGAGAACTTCACAAACACCACATGCTTTCCATCAACTTTTGAAGTCATCGCCTCATCGATTTCATGAATCAATCGTGGGAATCAAATAAAGAAGAAGAGGACCTGTGGTGATGGAAGAAAAAACGATCGATTGAAGCATTGAAGCGATCAATTGAAGATAATTGAAGAGATCTGAGGATAAAAATATCAAGAAAAATTACTTAAAAGTTTGAATCAACAATGAAATGAAATCGAACCGGAAGGTGAAGAAGGTGAGACTTCATCCAAGTTCTCATCATCGTCTGAATCATTTAGGGATTTAAATCTCGGTTTTTCTATTGGGCGTTTTAGGGATGATGTGCTAGGGTTTTTCCAAGATGATGATGTAGGTAGGGTTCGAAATCAAGTTGAATAATTAGGGATTTATATGAATGACTGAAATGTGAAGCAGTAATTTTCATGTTGAAAATTTTGTGAATGAATAAGAAGAAGATTATGGCGTAAAAGAAGGGAGGGAGTGAAAGGTAGGAGAAAGGTAGCAATTGTGGATCAATTTCATGAGGTTTGACCACTCATCGTAGTTATCTTCCATCCCTAAAGTCACCGTTGTGGCGTCTTTTTTTTCTTTGGAGCCACCGCCGTTGCCCTATTCTTTCCCTCGAGCCACCATCTCAAATCTTTTCAACCTGCTTGACGTTTTGAGAGAGAGATCGAAATGGAGATATTAATTGAACCAAAGAATTCTAAAAAAATCCCTAGAGTGTGATAACTTATGGAAGTCACAAACCAAACCATGGAATAGAGAAAAGTAGAAACGAAGGAAGATGAAAACAAGGCGGAGTTTTCTAATTTGTGGGGATTTCATTTCCCGCTTAGCTCTAAATGGTTGAAAACGCGCGTTCCATTAAAATTTATAAAGCGACATCCTTAGATGACACACATTTTATTATAGGTGCCTTCCGTGTTTTTTTAAGACACTAATTTAAGGGCGCACAATAATGCGCAACATAAATCCTTAAATTTTTCGAAGAGATGACACTTTTTTAATGTCACTCTCTTTTGCGTAACACAAATCAATGAGTGTCTTGGTTTGCGCGTCGTAAAAGGGTCTTTTTCTTGTAGTGTTCCTAGAAAAGAAAATGCAATAGCAAATGCACTAGCCAATCTAGGATCTTCCCTCAATAGCCCACCGGAAACCAAGATCCCGATAATCCACATAATGATCCCAAAAATAGAAGATCCAACCAAGATGCTAGAAGATATCACGACCCATGATCAAACAGCTAGCATCGCAGCAGTCGAAGATCCTGATCTACCCCCTCTCCATGATCCTGAACAAAACATTTTGGATCTGCAACCACATGCAAGATCCTGGATCCAACCCATTATAAAATACCTCCAAAATGACATGATCCCAAAAGAAGAAAAAAGTGACAAAATATTTATAAAAAAAGGTCACACGCTTTGTGATGATCCAAAAAGTATTATACAAGAAATCCATGACAGGAGCATATCTAAGATGCTTAGAAGATCATGAAGCTATGGAAGTTTTGAAAGATATACACGAATGGGATTGTGGCAACCACATTGGGGGCAGATCCCTATGTTTCAAAGTATTGAGAGCATGATACTTCTTGCCAACCATGAAGAGAGATGCCTTCTTACATGCTCAGAAGTGTAATGCTTGCCAAAGACATAACAATATCCTTCATCAGCTAGCGGAACCTTTACACCCCATCATTCATGAAGTGGGTAATGTACATTGTCGGCAAACTACCCAAGGCTCCCAAATGGGAAGGACCCTATCTCATTGATTAAGAAGCAAGAAAGGGGGTATATTGGCTAGCTACCTTAAAATGAAGCATATTGCCAAGATCCTGGAATGCTATACACCTTGAAGCATACTTTATGTAAGTCAATTTATTCACAATTCATCACAACCGAGTTAAGGTACATACCTAATTATTACCCTCATTTCTTTTTCTTTGTTTATTTTTTTCTAAGAACACTATTGACTTAAGCATCGGAGGGGAATTAGCCAAGTTAACGCCCACCCCAAGCTAAAGTTTGCAACATGCATAAATTTAAGGATCCTATTTGCTACGAATAAAGTCTGATCATCTCTCTTCCGACTAAAGGTACTTAATCCTTTCTAAGGTTTAAAGAGCTAATGACCTCTTTCACATGAGTTTAGGTTTTCACGCCTCGCTTGGACGCACGATATCTAACTATAGAATGTGGGTAAAAGGATCATTTCATGCTTTAGTAACTTGGCAACCCTCTTATCTCTGAACATATGTTAAGATCCTAAAGTTTAATCTACAATTTATAACATTATCATGTTATCTTACAATTTGGGATCATTCCCAATACAACCTACGGTTTATAATTTTTTCATGTTATCTTACAATTTGAGATCTTCCCCATTATAACCTACAACTTATAACATTATCATGTTATCTTATGATTTGGGATCTTCCCAAGTGAATTCTAAGATGGGATCTTTCCCAAAAAAACATTAAATTGGGATCTTTCCCAATATATTCTAAGTTGGGATCTAACCCAATGCATGGACTCTTAAGATGAAATTTTTCTCAGAAGTCAAAAGGATTCTCCTCCGTTTAAGCCTCAAGACTGAAGAATACATCTCCAAAATCAAAATCCTAAAGATAATTTCAAAGAGACAACTAAAAGTCTAATGGAAATATAAGGAAGAAGCTCTCACTAGGTTCTATCTATCCTTATCTTATATGTTTACTACACCCAAAGTTGTCCCTAAAACAAGAAAAATATATCCCTTTCTTTTAAGGATTTTCCTACTCTTTAACTAAAATTTATCTATTTCAAACCCTAGGATCCTGAGTATTTCAAGATCCCAATCAAATAACTATTTATTTTAGATATTTAAGATCCTAAAAAGTTTTTGTAAACCTTAAACTCTTTAGGATCCTAATCATGTAAAAATTCTTAAAAAAATCTACTTTGATCATATTTCTACAACCTAATCAACCATGAAAAAGATATAGTAAAACCAAAGAATTAAATTTAAAAGGGTTAACCTCCAATCCAACAAAAATAAAAAATAAAAAATTGTCTTACAAATCAAAATATTAAATTGTTTTTTGAAACCTATCAAACCTAATTCTAGGTTTGATCCTCCTAGTCGGGGTCTCTTCTGTCTCTTTCTTCTCTTCCTCCTCTTTTTTCTTCTTCTCTGCAAGATCCTAAATGACATTAATGTGCCTGCCAGTCAACTTGGCTAGGGCTTCACACCAACCATCCACATTCCAAGATCATGTGTTCACCACATCCTCCGCCAACTTAATCTTCGTCTCCCGGATAACTTCGGCGGCACTACTCTTAACCTCAACAATCACCTCCTCGATCTCCAAGGCGTGCTCCAAAAGGATGTTTTCTCCTTCTTGACCACGAGCTGACTGCTAGACATGGCCTCATTAAGTTCCGAGAGGGAGAAGCGAGCACTAGAATGTGTAGCCTTGGATCCTGAAAATTGCAAAGAACCCTCATCAGTTCAAGATCCCCAAAATGAAACAAGTAAAAAGAAGGATCCTTACCATTAGACATCAGATCAGGGGTGGAAGAACCTTCTTGGAAGCTGGAGTGGTCAAAGTTGAAAGATCTTTCGTCCTTAGGCAAAGTGAGAAAGCTTTCAACCTTTTCCTCAGTATCTTCAGTAGCTGGAACAACTTCCTCGAACTTGAAATCTGCGTCAAATCAAACAAAATAAGGAAGCGTGAATTTCGGGATCCTTATCATAATTAAATAAAATCCTACCCTTTTAACCTGATTTATTGGCAGGAGATCACCATTGGGGATAGAGTTGCGTTTCACAAAGAAAAACCTTTCTTTCTAGGCACCATCATTTTGTTTCAATTTCAAAGTTAAATGTGATTTGTTGGTTTTGAATTTGAACAAAAACCAAGAAGATCCTAAAGTTTGAAGATCATAAACATTTTCCAATTTAGCTAACCCCATGTTAATATTTTTGGAATGTTTCATCCGATTGATCCAGAAAAGGATCCTCCAGACCATAGGCATAATTTAGATATAAGAAAATTTTCTAACTTCGAAGAACTAAGAGATGATGCCAGAAAAGGGTATGTCATGCTGAAGGAGAAAGGATATGTAGGAAACAAACCCAAGTAGGAGAGACAAAGTCAAGATTGGCCTTAGCATCAAAAGGCTTGAAAATGACGTTGACAAGAAAAGCTCCGATCGATTGCAAGGACTCGGTTTCGTTATCATCAAAAGAGCAAGTCTCTTTGTAAGATATGATCTTTTGATCTACGATGTCCTCGTTAGGAAGAGCAAGGATGCTCGAGGGAGAACAGAGTGTTTTTTTTCCCATGACCAACAAACAAGAAAAATGAGAAGAAAGGAACAACAATTTTACCTTCAAGATAACCGATAATGCTTGAAGAATAGCTAGAAGTAAAAGAAGATCAATAACCATTAACCTCTATTTATGTGAATCACATATGAGATTTGACAACATAATTATATTTTTTGAACGAATACAATTCTATTTGTTAGAGTTTGAATCTCAAACCCTTTGTTTCAATTTAATTAAATTATACACTTGAAATACTTGAAATTAATTCAACTTTTTTTGCAGGTATACTTTAGGGGCAATTGTTAGGGTTCAAGATCCTAAAACACTTCCAGGATCTCGAATCTTAAATTGAAGCAGGATCCTATTATATATGTTACCGCAAGTTAGGATCCTAAATATTATCAACATTATTTCCTAACGATATTAACAAATATATTTCCTGCTTATTGTTCATGTGTGTAGAAAGAGTAAACATCAAACTTGTCAACACTGAACAATCGCTCCAGTCAAACTTAATACTCGAAATTACCAAGTCAAGGCAGCTTGTTCAACAAGATCCCGAAAATCTCAGACTTATAGTTATCTAACCTAAATACACTTGTAAAAGACACACAAGAGGCGCAATCTTTTGACACCTTGCAGACCTAGATCTAGGGCAACACTTATACTCGTATTTTTACCGGTCTCTGTAGTTTACATTCAAATCAATAAGATCTAACAAGGCAAGTATCATTATTACCTCACAAGATTTTGTGCCGGAGATTCTAGCAAGAATCAATGGTTTTCCTTGTAAATTACTTATGCAACATTGTTCTAATTTCGTTAATCACTTCAACTACAACACCATAACCTCTCTTCACTTTGATATTCATTTAATCCGTTTTTGAGCAAAACATGTACCACAAATATCTAATCATTTATTTAATTTTAATTAAATTATATATCAAATTATGCAAACTTTAAGTATTTTTAAATGCTCAGAAGCATAGAAAAATATTCCCCTTCAGTTATGAAGGTGACATAAATTTTAGATCAAATTCAAAATTGATAGATGTTTAATAATTCATTAAATCAATGTCACACATCAAAATCCATGAACTACAACCGTTGAAATTTCCAGCTTTTTATAGTAAAAAACATATTGATTGTTACTACATAAACTTTATATTATTATATAACAAATAAAACAACTTTTTTACAGTACGAATATTTAATGAAATAAAAAGATAAATCCTACTTTTTAGACATTTTGATTAAAAAGTTCTACCATAAACATTAAAAATAGATTTAAAATATAAATAAATAATTGAAAGAATGAGATACGTGGAGAGGGAAGCACATGAAGGAACCTCATCTGTTCCAGTAGCCACTCACGTAAACATGTGATCCCTTTGGATTGTCTTGCCCTTCTCATCATGTTGGGTATAGTATTAGATCCATAATAATAATAATAATAATAATAATAATAATAATAATAATAATAATAATAATAAAACGGTAATAACTATAATAATACTATATTAATGTTGATTACACAAATAGATTTAAATGCATAACCTACAACATGTAATATTAAGGAATATATAATTTAGATATTTAAAATATTTAACTTCTACTAACATAATATCGTATGATGAATGATTATGTATATTACAATATCTTGTATCGCATATGATAAAAATCAAAAGTTATACTAATAAATAAATACTCTCCAATGAGAGCAACAAAGTGGGTCCTATAAATAGACCATGAATGAAATTCATACCTTTGCCAATTGAAAGGTTGCGAAACTCACCCACCTTCGAAAATGGCCCTTCCCAACATTTCTTCCCCAATCAACAAACCTCTCTTCCTATAATACTACCCAAAAAGAAAAGTAGAAAGAAAGAAAGTATTTCTACACACACAAAAAAATAAGATGGGTTCGAAAGGCCATGTAAATATTAGTGTCACGACAACTCCATCACCAAGAGGTGGCAAAGAAGATGTTGGTGGCGGCAATAGTGGTGGTGGCGGTGGAAATGGTGGGTCGTCCAACTCCCCGAGAGGACAACTATGTTTGTGTTCACCAACGACACATCAAGGATCTTTCAGATGCAAGTTTCATCGACAAGGGTCTACAACTAGTGGATGGTTCAGCAGGTCAAAATCCATGCCACCGGCTCGAAATGATAATACCAACAATGCCTCCAATTTCTCTCCTAAATCAGTCGAATCTACATAATCATGATATCATGTTTGTAACAGGTTTAATTTTTACTTGTAATCTCTTATACTAAGATTGAATAAATCTTGTTGTTACACGTTTCTTGTATTTAAATTAGCTCTCATATCATTGTTATTTTTTTCTCATTTCCAACATATGTGACCATACATGCATTTTTGTCTTTTATGAAATGTTGATCAAATCATATCTCAATCATATGAGTTATCCTTTGGTATAAGATCATCACAAAAAACAATAACGATACCATACCATCTTAAAATCATTTTAAATAATATTTTGAAAAAAAGTTGAATAACATATGATTTAACTATAAAAATTTAATTGAAAATCTATAAAAAAAGTCACGTTATTTTGAAAAAAAAAATCAACGATTAAGTCCTAAATTTTATTTTTCGAACAGAAAAAACTCAAGAAACTGATTAACTTATTTATTTTTGTTAATTTTGACATGTTCAGCAGGTCATAGAACCAAATCGTTAATTTTTCCAAAATAACTCGACTTTTCTACATATTTCCACAAAATTTATATATAATATATAAACATATTTTTGTATATTTTTAAATATTTTTTAAAGTATTTATATTTTTAAATTTTCTTTATATAGTTTTTTTTACGGTTTTTATGTATTTTAAATGTATAGACATATTTGTTTTACATATTTATATGAATTTTACGTACTTGTATGTATTTTAGTATATAATACGTAAAAATAATTTTATACATTTAAAATACATAAAAAACGTAAAAAAAAAAACTTAAAAATACATAAATGCATAAACAATATATAAAAATACTTAACAATATTTAAATTATACATATAAATACATCAAGATACGTTTATACATTATATATAAAATTTAGAAAATACGTGGAAATGTTTCAATATTGTAGGAAAATTAACGATTTAATCTCATGACCTATTTAACATGTTAAAATGGACTAAAATGAAGAATTTTATAAGCTTCTTAGGTTTTTCTATTCAAAAAATAAAATTTGAAATTTAATCGTTAATTTAACCATCTACATTTAAGTTTTATTTTTAAATTATTGAAAAAGATATAACATTGTCCATTCAAATACACCCACATGATATTAGATACATTTAAATTTTATTTATAGTGTATTACTCTATTGGACACTTTGATTTCTAACTACAAATAGCTACCAAAGTCTCAATAAAAACGTCAATAATCATTTCTTAAAAAAAAAATTTCTTCATGTTTTCAAATAAATTTCAAGTGGTTTAACGGATTACACAATACATATTATGTGATCAATATTGAAAGGTCAGCTATATATTATCAAACCCGTAAATTTTTTTTTTTCTTTTTTTAGTTGATTAAGTCTTATGGCAACTTGATTGTTTGAATAATACTTAATGGACCACAATTGTCCCTTTCAGGCATAACACTATCAAACAGCATGTTTGAGAATAAATCAAATAATTATAAAAGACAAATATATTATTTGTTTGACTAAAGATTTGTGCATTACATCTTACATTGGTTATTGAATTTTGTAGCTTGCTTTTCTATTTATTGTATCATCTAAAAAACAAAAAATTTAATGAAAAAGAAGTAAATATTATTGAAGATTATACGACTAAAATTAACTTATAGTAATAATATCATTTCATAAAATGAAGATATTGAAGGAATTTGAATTAGCTTCTTATCTATTAGTTATTTATCTAGCAGACATATGGTATTTATCTTTATCTTATTTGTTATCTTGGTTTAGACGATTTGTATAAATACCAGTCGTTGGTATTCTGCTAATTATTATGAACCAATAATAAGAAACAAAACCATTTTATCTAAGTTTTTATTATGGTATCAGAACAGGTTTTCTAACCTGATAATTCATCGACACCGGCAGCCCCAGCTAGATAAACAACTAATAGATAATAAGCTAACTCAAATTCCTTCGTATATATAGAAAAACAAAATACACCCCTTTCCTTATAAAATGAATACCATCATAGCAGAATTAAACCATATTCCGTAACAAATGCTCGATTACATTTCTTTATTGCAAACGAATATAATGTTGTTCATTTCGCTGTAATGTTTCATTTCGTTTTTTTTATTACTTTATATCAAAGAATATACCGTGGATATAAAAAAATAGCATCAATAATAATAATAATTATTATTATTATTATTATCGTTTTTTTCACTCGAAAGTATTTTAAGAATGGAAGAGACATTTCATTAAAAATATATGCACAAGGTATTTCCAAACAAATGATTGGAACAAAGTTGTTAAGATCGAGATCCTATGTAGAATCGTTTTCAAGTTTGCAAGATCAGGATCGGGATCTTAAGATCCTATAAAAAATAATTGATCATATAGAAAACTTTTTTCTATATTTCGGGCGTGTTCGGTAAAATTAGTTGGTAGCGGGTAATTTGTAGCGGGTATCGGGTAGCTTGGGAAGTAGCAGTTGAATTTGAAGCGTTTTGTTTAAACTAAATGCTAGAAGCTTGTAGTACCAAACAACGCTTTCTGTTCAAAGCGGAGATTTTTGTCAAACGCTAAAAGCTAGAAGCTCTCAAACGCTCCCAAAAGTTCTGTACCGAACACACCCTTCATGGTTAAATAACTCAAAAAGATAAATGATTATGTCTTAGCTTTGTGGCATGGTCAAATAGCTTAAACGAGTATTAAGACCGATCATTTATCATACAACAATATTAACTCGCAACCTTCATGTTATTTTCCTTAAATGTTTTAACAAGTTATTTGTTTTGACTATAAGGAAGAAATCAATAACAATTTCAACTTTAAAAGCTCAATTAAAAACCATAATTTCTTGAGCTCTCGAAGAAAAAGTCTTGAGCAGTAAAAAAAATTGAAAATGGCTCACCTTTATTGTTAAGCTTGACCTGTTTAAGGAAGAAATTAATAACAATTTGAAGCTAAATCTTAGATACTACAATTGATAAGGATAAAACATTTACAATTGACCAAACAATACAAGAATGAGATTATTCTCGATTGACTTTTGGGTAAGGAGACCAGGTCACCAATAAATGTGTAAAGATTATAAAAAAAATATTAAAATTTGGAAATTTTCATGGAGTGGTAGAATCGGATCAGATGTCAATCCCAATCCTACAATATTGAATGCGATCTTACATACAGAACAATCATGTTACGATCCAACAAAGTTTTCATAGGTAGGATCCCCTATGATCAAGATCCCAATATTAAAAATCTTGGATTGGAACATTCAACCTCTCATATTTCAAATTTTGATTTTTAAAATTTATGTCAAGCTATTAAATAATGTTTACCTTGTATAATCCTAAGTATCTCTCGTAACTATCTATCATATCTCCGGTTTACCATTTCATGCCTAGATCAATCAAAATTAGATAATGACTGATAAGCAATAGAAGAAATGAAATTTCGTTTATTTAAACAAAACAAAAGTTGATGGGGTTATATATTGTTGATATGTTGAGTGAAGCCTTATTATTTGTTTGTTTTTGTTATTGCATTGTTTATATGTTTGTTGATATGTTGAGTGAAGCCTTATGATTTGATGAGGTCAAAGAAAACTCATGTTATCATTATATTGATTGTCTCAGCTTATTTTTGTATTGATGGCCTCATCTTATGCTTTTAAAGACATGTCAACATGAAGCTTAACTCTTACATTACAAGATTAGATCTTGATACTTCACGATAAGGGATCAACTGAAGATAAAGTTACAAATTTAAAACACAAAACTCTCTGAACCTTAGGGATTGCAATGACTAATGTATGTAGTTTTATATAATACTAAGATTTTTTTAGTATTATGTTATATATGTTGGATTAGGTGTCTAAGCCCATAACTATATTTGGTATGTACTTGACCCGATAGTAGCATGGTCCATTTGGGTTGCCTTCACCAGAGCAACTTGATTGGATGATTAGTGGAGCGAGAGGATAATATGGTTTATTAATATATTATAAGAATAATATATTAAAGGAGAAATCATATTAGTTAAACTAATAATTGGTCAAGAATTATTGATTAAGAATTAATTTTGTGATCAAAAGATATTAATTAAAGAGTAAATCACATGAATGGTCCCTATGGTTTAGGGTAATTTGCGCGTTTGGTCCCTAACTTATTTTTTTTTAACTCGGAAGGTCCCTACTGTTTGTTTTTGTTACACACTTGGTCCCTGTCTTACCTAAAAAACCATTTTGCCCTTGATTTTTTAAAATATTTAAATAAACACACCCAAACCCCAACCTCCATCACCTTACCTTACATATCCTATCATTTTTTTCTATTTAAATAATAGTTTTTTAGGTAAGATAGGGACCAATCGCGTAACAAAAACAAAAAGTAGGGACCAATCGCGTAACAAAAACAAACAGTAGGGACTTTCCGAGTTAAAAAAATAAGTTAGGGACCAAGCGCGCAAATTACCCCAAACCATAAGGACCATTCGTGTAATTTACTCTTAATTAAACTTAGGGGATTGGAATTGCAATTATAAGATAATTGGATTTTGGGCTGTGGATTTCTATGGACTATAGGGTGGACGAAATTAGGGTGGAAGCCCACCTTGAATTCGTTCAGAGCCTTGTTCTGGAAGGTTCCATTGGATTGCTTAAGGCCTAAGCTATCCAATTAGGGTTTTGACTGAAACCCTAGCAGCACACCTATAAAAGGGACCCTAGGGCATTGGATTTCGGCTACCCTTGAACCCTAGAGTTCTTAGAGCTGATTTTGTGCCTCCATCTCCTCTCTCTCTCTCTCTCTAAGATCATCCAACTTGCTTTGGTGTTTGTGAGCCATCAGAGGTATTACACTTGTGATACTAAGCTCTTGAAGTTGAAGATTCTTGCTACTTGTGAAAGGTAATCATCTGAATCTGTTTTAGTTATTGATTTCGAGTTTCATATGCTAGATCTAGAGTTTATAAGCTTTGGATGATTTGCATGTACAATAGAGAAACCTAGATCCAAAGTTTTAGGGTTTGCATGTGCACATAGGAATGTTCTAATGCTCAAAACCCATTAGTGGTATTAGAGCCTTGACTGGTTTCTATTGTATTTGATGCCTTGTATGTTCATTCATTGCTTAAAATTGAAATTTCTGCCATCTGCCTGCTGAACTTGTCGAGTACCTGATGAACTCGACGAGTCCAGTCACTGACTCGGCGATCCGAAGTGTGTGACAGCAAATATTTCGGGATTTTTGACCTGTTTTGAGTTTGGATAATTACCAAAAACGGTTTCGATTAATAAATCCGATTTTCATTAATATGTTGTGATTATCCTTACCAAAATAAAAGATAATTATCATTTAATTGGATAATTATTTCCTTATATGATAAACTTTAATTATTTGATTGAATTATCTTGTCATGAAATTGGGTTAGGTCAAATTTAGATAATCACTAATTATTTGTTTAATTTAAATTATTTCAAATTTGATCTAGTATGTTTTGAAAAGTTTAAAACTTGTCCTCAAGTTTTGGAATTTAAATTTTTGATTAAAAAGTTTAATTTTGAAATATTTAAATTCTAAACCCTAGAATTTTACAAGTTTAAAATTCAACCCTTATACCATTATTATATTATAAGATTAATAATAATATATGTATAATATTAAGCTAGTATTACCATTAGTAGGCCTCATTCACGAAGCCGATCTATAAGGGGGTATAAGGAATTGCCTATAAAATGGCGATTGAATGGGTGTCCACTCTCACCCACCACTTCCTTGATTGGTGGAGGGTCGTTAGCCGAACGGGTATGATAGGGCAATTAATTCCTCATTATAAGTATAATGATTAATAAAGTAACTAAATGTTTTTAAAAAATTCCCAATCTTAGTTACTTTAGGAAAAATGTGAAATTGTATGTTATTCAATGAAATTGCACTTTGCACCTTGCCAAGTCGTTAGTGGAGCGTGCGTGGCTAACCGGCACACTAATTTGGGACTAGCTTGGGTGGCAAAGGGTGGCTCAATGTTTTTCATAGACTAATGGAGTGTGCATGGTTTACCAGCACATTGGTTAGGTGGTAAATGACATCGAGAGCACCAAGCACATTTGCATGGTTATTCACACCTTGTTCGTGATCCTCGGTATCCCAGTCACAAACTTGAAGGGAATAATCGAGATTTAAACATGCCATTGGAAAGTTCAATGAATCTCAAAAGAATCTACGAATCTCAATACATTTAAAACTTAAAGTCTTTTTCGTTTTTCATGGTGGAAATTGGTGAATCTTCATTCACCTACCTTCAAATTATTTGCAATTAGATTACGGCATCCCTTTTCTGAATTGTGAATAATGTTGTTGGATCCTAGCCCTAATTTCTCATTTGGGTGTTTAATTGGGGATTTCATATCTAATCAAAACTTTGTCTCTTTTTTAGATGTCTACTCAAAACAACGCTTCAGGATCCAACGCTTCTGGTTCTTTCTCCCTCATGAACCTATGTAGGAGAGTGATCTTTAATGGCACCAACTTGAACGAATGGATTCATAATATAAGGATTGTGACAAGATATGAGGACAAAGAGTATGTTCTTGATAAGGAGCTCAAGGAGGTTGACATTAACACTGCCACTCCTAAAGAGATTGTTGCCTATGAGGCACATGAGAGGGATGCAACGAAAGTACATTGCATCATGCTCGCAACTATGACTGCAGAACTCCAGAAGTCTTATGAGGACTACTATCCCTATGAAATGCACCATGAGTTGATGGAGAGGTGTCATCAAAGTGCTAGGGAAGAGAGGTATGAGATCATCGTCTCGATGATCATTACCAAGATGAAGGGTGGAGAGTCCATCATGGCCCACCTGCAAAGATGCAGAGGTATGTGGACCGCTTGCTGAAGTTAAATGTGAACTTCGATGAGGAGTCGGCGATTGATATCATTCTCCACTCCTTACCTCCTTGTTACAACCAGTTTCGTATGACCTACCATATGAACAATGAGGAGGTCACACTTAGCAAGCTTCAAGGTATCTTGCGAACTGTTGAGAGCAGTTTAAAGGATAAGTCTGTTGCACTAACTCCTGCTGCTTCTGCCCCTGTCCTGGCTATTGGGCAAGGCAAAGGAAAAAAGAGGAAGGCTCCTCACAAGAGCTTCAAGGGCAATCCCCATGATGGATCCTCTTCTAGTGGGACCAAAGCTGGTTCTGCTACTCCCTTGGCCAATCCCAAAGAAGCAGAGTGCTTCTACTGCCACGAGAAAGGGCACTGGAAACGAAGCTTCCTGAAATACTTGCAGGACCTCAGAGATGGGAAAGTAAAACCCACCCATGCAGGTATTTATACTATTCAATTTAACAACTCATCACATGCTATTTCTTGGGTCCTTGATACAGGATGTGGTTTTCACATTTGTTCTGATTTGCAGGGTCTAAAAATAAGTAGGGATGTGGAGCATGGGAAGATGAACCTGATCATGGGGAATAGGAAAGCGTCGCCTGTGACCAAGATTGAGACTTATTCTTTAGTGCTTAGTAGTGGGTTAGGGTTAGAGTTGAATAATTGTTGCTACTCGTCTGAGATGGCAAGAAACATTATTTCTTTTCATGGTTGCTATAAATAAGGTTTTAGATTTTTGTTTAACAATGAAATTGGTTCTATTAATGCTTATTTGAATGGTGATTTCTATTTTGAAGCATTGCCTTGTAATGGAATATATGAAACTGTGATGATTGTTGATAACATAGGAAATAATGTATTGCAAATCGATTCTTCCAACAGTTTGGACAAAGCATGCTTGTGGCATTGTCGTCTTGGACATGTCAACAAGAAACGCATAGCCCAACTCCAAAAGGAAGAAGTGTTGGAGTCGTTTGACCTAAAACCAGACAACACGTGCAATTCTTGTTTACTTGGAAAGATGACCAAGTCACCCTTCACTGGTACTTGTGAGAGGGGTGAGAGTTTGTTGGATCTCATACATACTGATGTATGTGGGCCCTTTAGATCCACCACAAGAGATGCTTGCCGCTTCTATGTGACTTTTAATGATGATTATAGCAGATATGGGTATATCTACTTAATCAAGCATAAGTCAGAAACCTTTGAAAAGTTAAAAGAGTTTAACAAGAAGTGGAGAATCAGCTGGGCAGGAAGATAAAGATGCTATGATCCGATCGGGGAGGAGAGTATCTTAGTATCAAGTTCCACGAGTATCTAAAGGAATGTGGATTAATTTCACAATTGACGTCACCTAGGACACCACAACTTAATGGTGTGGCTGAGAGGCGCAATCGGACCTTGTTGGACATGGTTTGTTCCATGATGAGTCGTGCTTTTCTACCTATTTCATTCTGCAGGTATGCCTTAGAGACTGCCGCCCATATCCTTAATCTGGTTCCTACGAAGAAGGTTGCTAAAACACCTCACAAGATGTGGACAGGGAAACCTCCCTCGTTGGCACATATCAAGGTTTAGGGTTGCAAGGCTTTCGTAAGACGAGAGACTCACGACAAGCTCGAACCTTGTAGTGAGCGGTGTATTTTCATCTGGTACCCACAGAAGTCCTTTGGATATCTCTTCTATAGACCGAGTGACAATGTTGTGTTTGTTGCAAGTAGAGGAGTCTTTCGCGAGAGAGAGCTCATATGCCAAGAGGACAGTGGGAGGCAAATTGATCTTGAAGAGCTTCAAGAGACAAGCGATGAAGGAACCTCCAACACTAGCGATCAACCTGAGGAGGAAACTCCTGTTGAGCCAGTTGACGAGTCCCCACCTCTTAGACGTTCCAGTAGAGTTAGTGTTCCACCTATGTTGTATAAGCTCCATATAACATCTGAGGGTAATACGTTTATCAGTGATAGTACACTAGTAAATTTGGATGAACCTAACAGCAACAAGGAAGCCATGGCGGGCCCGGAGTCTGCTAAATGGAAAGAGGCAATGGACAACGACATTCAGTCCATGTATGACAATTAAGTTTGGAACCTGGTTGACAATGTACCAGGTCGTAAGACGGTCAGGTGCAAGTGGATCTTCAAGAAGAAGACCAACATGGATGGGAAAGCGCACACATATAATGCGTGATTGGTTGGAAAGGGCTTTACATGTAACATCCCAAAAATTGAGATAAAAATTTTTTGTTTTTAATTATATTACTTATAAAATGGTCCACGGAAAAACAACGTCAATATCATATCAAATCATAAAATCACAATCACGTGTCACAAAAACATATCATCAAGTAGTAATAATGTCAGAGTACAATCCTAGGGATTTCAAATGTGGAATCATGTGTGTACGATGCGCTACTACCCTGCCGACTCCTTCCCCTTAGACGAAGAGGAACCTGAAACCAAAACTGAAAACCATAAGCACAAAGCTTAGTGAGTTCCATCATCATACCACATACCATACAACATACATACTGCCGAGAAATTCTAGGGTGCCCGACCTACCCATGTCAATCTGTTATGGGGTGTTGACCTACCCATGTCAAGCCCTTATGGGGTGCTGACCTACCCATGTCATGCCATTCTGGGGTGCCGACCTACCCTCCGGTCTATTTCAACTGGATATCGAGGACTATTTCACCTCCTACCACTACCACATAATATCATAGCATATTAGCACACAAATACAACAGATAGTGGCATACCAGACAATTATCAAACAAACAATTATCTACTACAAGCTTCTACTAGTGGGTCGGCATTATAGCCTTAGACCCACTTCTACTGGAAGGTAACTCACCTTGATGTCGTGTAGTGTCTACACTTTCCTTGATATGGAAATCAACTCTTCTCAAATCCTCAATCCCTACACAAAAACCTTCCTAAATTACCGTTCATACTCATAACCCTTACAAGGGTCATCTCAGCTCTAAGTCAAAGTCATGGTCAAAACCTTGGTCAAAGTCAACTTTCGTCAAAGTCAACATCTGGTTGACTCGACTCTTCGAGTTGGTCAACCAACTCGTCGAGTTCCCTCGTTCACAAAATGCTAAAACCCCGTCCCTACTCACCGAGTCTAGCAAGAGCTCAACAAGTTAGCCTTCAACAAAACATTGAGACCTTCTTCAAATGACTCACCGAGTTCATCCTTGAACTCGTCGAGTTCATCCTTGAACTCGTCGAGTTCATCTTCATATGTATGAAATTGTTTAGTCTATGACTCGGCAAGTTCTTCTTGAACTCATCGATTCCGTCTTTATGTGGTTGGGACATTGCCTTGAACTCGACAAGTTCATCTTTGAACTCGTCGAGTACGTCAATCTCCAAGTCCATAACGAACCCCAACAGGCTGAGTTTTTCCTTCAACTCAACAAATGACCATTTCCAAACGTCGTTTGGGGGAAACTGCGATCCGACTCGCCGAGTCTCATGAGCGACTCGCCGAGTCCCTCTTTTTCCAAAACTATACGGTTATTTTTAGTTGGTCTCATTGCATCCAAACCATATATGTGACCTCCTAGGGTCCATATTATACATAAAGTTCCAAGCTTGACGTCCATGCATGTGGGATTTGGCCCAAATGCCCCTAAAATGAAGTCTACAAGATGCATGAGGTGCTTATGGCCATAAAGTTGCCACCTTTATGCCATAAGGACCCTCAATGGCTCCATATCTGAAGTTATACCATCAATAAACCACAAAATCCTGAGTATGGCACTTCTAAGGCTTAGAAAAGGTAGAAATGAACCCTAACTACAGATCAAAGATATAGATGGTCAAGGTTTCAGCTTTATACCTCAAGTAAGCTGGAAATGGGGAACAACCTCTGGATCTACTAGCTTCCACTTGAACTTCCAAGCTCCTTCTTCTTTCTCAAGCTTCACAACCACCACAAACACACAAAAATGACTCATAATCACTCAAACAAGGTTAGGGTTTCAATTTAGGGTTTCTCTGAGTTGGGAGGGACGATGGAGGCTGGGTTGGGAAAATATAACGGGTGCAAACCCTAAATATTAGGGTTTCATCCAGACAATCCTACTCGTCGAGTCGGTCTCCCGACTCGTCGAGTAGGTCACTAAACCCCCTGATCAAAATCGAGTCTACTCGACGAGTTGAGCCTCCAACTCGCCGAGTCCTAGAGCAAAACATGAAATTACTCGAATTAAATACGTACCAGGGACCGGGTGTTACAAATCTCCCCCACTTATCTTAGACTTCGTCCTCGAAGTTTGTTGCTGAATCCAGAAAAAGCTCGGGGCAGTGTTCCCTCATCTTGTCCTTCGGCTCCCAAGTCCATTACGAGCCCTTGCGGTGCTGCCATTACACCTTCACCAACTCCACCCTCTTATTCCTCAGATCCCTCGACTTCCTGTCGAGGATAGCTACTGGCCGCTTGATGTAGTTCAGGCGGTCATCCACCTGAATATCCTCTAATGGCACCACTGCTGAATCGTCTACCAGGCACTTCCGCAGCTGGAAGACGTGAAAAGCACTATGAATCTGACTGAGTTCGGCTGGCAGGTCCAACCGATATGCCACCTTGCCCACCCGGGCTACAACCCTGAAAGGTCCAATGTACCTGGGGCCCAGCTTGCCCTGCTTCCTGAACCGGATGACACCTTTCCAAGGTGACACCTTCAGGAGCACCATATCCCCGACCTGGAACTCCTGGTCCAAACGATGCTTGTTGGCATAACTTTTCTTCCGACTCTGAGCATTCTGAAGCCTGCTCCGAACGTACTGGATCTTGTCTGTTGTCTTGAGTACCACTTCGGTACTCCCATGACTCTCTGTCCCACCTCACCCCAACATATTGGGGTCCTGCACTTCCTCCCGTACAACATCTTGAAGGAAGGACGATCGATACTCGCGTGATAGTTGTTATTGTAGGAAAACTCTGCCAAAGGAAGGTAAGTATCCCAACTAGCTCCGAAGTCTAAAATGCATGCCCACAACATATCCTCCAAAGTTTGGATGGTCTGCTTACTCTGACCGTTCGTTTGCAGGTGAAAAGCGGTGCTAAAGTGCAGACGAGTATCCAGCTCGTCGTGAAACTTCTTCCAGAATTTGGAAGTGAACCATACATCCCTGTCGGAAACCACCGAGAATGGCACACTGTGCCAAGCCACTACCTCCCCGATGTAGATGTCGGCCAACCTTTCGGTCGAAATGCTCTCCTGAATCGGAGTGAAATGGGCGCTCTTGGTCAATCGATCCGCGATGACCAAAATCGAATCCACTTCCTGCACAGTCCTGGGAAGCTTCGTGATGAAATCCATAGTGATATCTTCCCATTTCCACATAGGAATATCCAATGGTTGGGTTTTTCCGTGAGGCCTCCGGTGCTCGGCCTTGACCTTCCTGTAGGTCAGGCATCTCTCCACATACCAAGCTATGTCTCGCTTCATGCAAGGCCACCAATAATCAGGATGAAGATCCCTATACACCTTCGTCGCCCCGGGATGAATGGAAATCCTGGACTTGTACGGCTCCACCATTAATACATGGTGCACACCTCCACGATATGGGACCCACACCCTACGGTATAGGGTCAACAATCTACGGTTGTTATAATCGAAGGAGGAAACCTGAACTACGAGACGCTCCCTATTACGATTTTCCTCCTTCATAGCCTCCTGTTGGGCCTCTTGAATTCGGTCCAACAGCGGAGTCGCCACTGTCATCCTCAAGAAAATATCTCTGATCGGGGCTGCCTTGCAACTAAGCGCATCGGCCACACCATTAGCCTTCCCCGGGTGGTAGAGGATATCACAATCATAATCCTTCACCACATCTAGCCATCGACGCTGCCTTATATTCAGATTCGGCTGATCCATGAGATACCTCAAACTCTTATGGTCTGTGTAAATGGTACAACGGACCCCATAGAGGTAATGACGCCAAATCTTGAGGGCAAAAACAACTGCCCCCAACTCCAAATCATGTGTCGCATAGTTCGCCTCATGAGGCTTCAGCTGCCTCAAGGCGTAGGCGATAACATGCCCCCTCTGCATCAATATTGCGCCCAAACCCGAGGTGGACGCGTCGCAATATACTACAAAATCCTCCACGCCCTCTGGCAGGGCTAAGATTGTCACCTCACACAATCTCTGTCTCAGTGTCTAAAATGCGGCCTGCTGCTCAGGCCCCCAACGAAATACCACGACTTTCTTTGTCAACTGGATCAAGGGTACGACTATCCTGGAGAAGTACTAAATGAACCTCTGATAATAGCCTGCCTGATGTGTGTTTACTCAACTAGTTTTAATCCTACTTTTAATTATAAAATTGACACACAAAGGCAGTGGACCTATCAATTGTGGTAAAGCTAAATAAGTAGGGTATCAAACTCAGGGAACGGAAAATTAAAACTAAAAACTAGAATTAACTAAAAACAAGTAATAGAAAATAGGGGTTTCTCTAGTTTTGCAAGACTAGAAACTTAACTAAAACTTAACTACTCAACTAAAAGCTGAAAACACGTAAAAACGAACTAAATTCAATGATCAAAAAGGGTTTCTGTTTAGGTTCAACTTTTTTACTCCTATGGTTAATTTTTATGATAATATGATAGATTAATTGTTATTGGTTACCGACTCTGGTGATTAGATTCGCAGTCACTATTACTAATCCTTTGAAAACATACCAATTCAAGCAATGACCAGTTTATTAAACTAATAGAATTCCTAGGTTAATTATTTGGGTTAAATAAGACTTGTAGCTAGATAATTAAATTTGGTGATTCAATTAACCTCTTGTCGATGGTGTATCACACAAGCTCACACATTAATTTACCCATTCTCTAATTAATCCTAGTTTCATGTTCATTATTGCTAGGCATATAGTATTGTGTTCATATAAATTATATGAGATAAGCAATTAAGAGATGTTCATGCAGCTTAATCACTTAGCAATTAACAGAAAACAGTTATGGTTAATGCACAAGGGTCTTTAACAAGCTTAATTTAACAATATCACCAACTAACAATTAATCAAAAGAGTAAATTAAACCATAGGAGCAAAACTGTTTCCTCAAACAGAAACTAACAAAATTAGTTCATGAATTCAGTGTGTGAAAGCTTAAAAACAAATTCAAATAATCCTAACATAATTCTATTCAAAAGAAAAGTAGAAAATTAAACCTAAAGTGCCTTAATCTCTTAAGAATGAAGGATTAGGGTTCTTCAATCATTTTCCAGAGCTCCAAGGTTTCCTTGATCGCAAAGTGTTCCACCAAAAATCCAGAGAGAGTTGTCAATTCGGGTTTGACAAGTTTATTTATAGTTTTCTCAAAACAAGGGCTAATCGGCGAGTAGGCAACTGACTCATCGAGTCCCTCTTGAGGAATCTGTATACGGCAAGGACTCCACGTGTCGCTTCGCGAATCTTTGTGTTTACTCGTCGAGTAGACGATCCTATTCTCCGAGTAGCTTCAGAATTAGCCTTTTCTACTTTCTTTTGTTCCCGAGCTTCCATTCATATCTCCTGCTTCCTTTTGCTTCCGAGCTTCTTTTTTGGACTAAAAATATAATTTGAATAATATTAAGTATCTTTTGTCCACAATATGCAATTAATTAGCCAATAAATGATAAAATCAAACATAAAAATATAGTGAAAAATAAAAATATCAAAATACCTCACACTTGAATTTTGCTTGCCCCCAAGCAAAACTGAAATTAAGCACACTAATATTATATAGACAATCCTAATCCAACCCAGCCGTTATGCCAAGACCGCGACGGATGCATTTGTGTCTAAATAATTTTCCTAAGGACCCCCCTTAATCCTAAATACTCACAATCCTCATAAACACTCTCCCACTTTTTCCGAACAATGCTCATTTTATGCATCCCTCCGAATCCATCCGCAGAAAACCTCACAGTCTCAAGGTATTTTTGGTTGAGCAACCCAAACATACATATTCTATAAATTACAAGTCTTTGATACCACTATGGAGCTTTTTGGAATTCTTCACTTTCTTGATAATTTGAACTTTGATTTCTTTGAATTCTTCAAAATAACCACCTTTTTTATTTTCTTTGATTTTTGGGTATCTTCAACTTTTGAACTTTTGGAATTTTGATCTTTTGATCTCTACTTTAACCGCTCCAAAATTCTTACAACTTTACTTGTAATTCTCTCTCTTTTTTTTTTACATGTTTCTCACTTTTTTTTCACTCAATATCTACATGCTTAAGCAGGGGCGCTCAACTTCAACCTTTATTGATTAAGGATAATAATTTTCCTGGATACATTTCAAGTACACGATGTTAAACTTATTGTATCCCTCAAACTAAGCGATGTTGTGTTTTTGTCCCATGATTTCACTAGAATAAAAGGAGGCCATAAATGCACTATAACGTGTATAAGCTCGACTAAACATTTGGGTCTTCATGCAATCATCAAACATAACACTAGCATGATCCCTAATTGCTTTACCAAAATTTTCTAATTTTAGCCCTAGCAATTTTGATGCAAAAATTTCAAAAATTTCAAAATTTAACTAAAATTTTAACTAATGTAACCAACCCCCTACCCCACACTTAATTTATGCAATATCCCCATTGCATATTACGCATGATAAAGAATAATAAAATAAAGAGAGAATTGGAACAAACTGCCCTGGGGTAGTAGTGGCGAGGTCGATCTTCTTCATGTTTGCTCCATCTTCAATTGACTTTAGACATGGGAACAGCTCATCCATGCCTTGGGTGTCATATCTTGTGTGAGAAAGCTCCAAAAATGCAGGAAAATTACTCGAAAATCTTCAGAAATTAAAACTCTAAGGAATATGAGCGAGACCCGTAGTGAATATGAGCAGAATATAAGCCTTGAGAATGAAAAAGTGATAAACTCGTCGAGTCTATACGGAAACACGTCAAGCAGCAGTGTATCAAGCAGAAAAATCGTGAAACTGAACTCAGACTCGTCGAGTAAGTAATGTGCACTCGGCGAGTCCATCGCTGAGTGACAAATAAAAATATTCTGCTTTTGGGTTCCGTTTCTGATGTGGTTGGGTATGATGTTTCAGTGTGTTTTCTTCATTTTTCTTCAACAAATAACACTCTAAGACCTTCCTTGAAAATGGACTCGACCCTAACTCATGCACATTCTCATCTAGACCAGATCCTCACTCTAAACTTGACAATAGAGACTCTTGCATGCATCCAATCCTTCAATCTGAAAAGAAAATAACCACAAGTAATAAAAGAAAAAACAAGTTCCTACTTAAACATCCTACAAGTTCATCACCCAACACAAAGAAAAGAAAATAGTCTTAAACATCAAAAACACAATAAAATAAAGCATCAATCTTCCTCCTCGTCTTCATCTCCTCCAGCTCCACTTCCAACCGCTTGATTTCCTCTCGCTTGCACCCTTTCATCCCAACTGGAGATATACGGGAATCCGGGCCTTGGTGTAAAATGCATTTGCTCAAATAAACAAGCAACATACTCATTGACAAAGTTCACTCCCCGCCCGATGTCGTTTTGGTATCTTCGCAGCTTAATATTCTACCAATCCATAGGTAGCTCCTCATCCACCGGAATAACCGGTGGGTCTTGTGGCACCCGCTCTCTCCTTCGCCTTACCCTCCTTCCCAGTTCTTCCGGCACTAACGGTTCATCATCATTTGGAATGCTAACATGGCCCCCTCCATAATCCTCAACGATCCTAGCCCTCCTAAATAAAGTTGTGGTGAAGGGAGGACTAGGAATCATAGTCAATACTTGTGTAAAGCCCGTAGATTAGGGCTAGTCAATTTAGAGACGATAAGCATCAAAAATGACTTTTTTATGGAAGATTATTTAGAAGGATTAATCTTAACCAAGTTGTAGTTTATTTCACAAGGTTTCCGTGCATATAAAGAACGCCGAAATCCGAGTTATAACGAAGAAGTTATGACCTGTCGAAGTTTCGCGACAGAACCTGCACGACTTAGCGCGATCCAGCGCGATGTAAATAGTGAATTTAAGGTAGATAGATATCTATCCTTAGTGATCTAAACGAGAGTCGAAGATTTCTTCGATAGTAGTCCAACGATAAAAAGACAGACGAAAACGGAGTTCAGATGAAGGAGTTATGAGTTTATAACGGAGTTTTCCTATCCCGGCCTACTAAAGATAATATATAAGTAATATACTTATAATATATTAAAAATAAATCAAAATTAGCCAATGGAGTCTAAACGAGAGTTGTAGAGCATAATCTCACCTTCGCGTTGATATAAAGAACGTCGAAAACGGAGTTCGTATGCGAAAGTTATGAATTTCTGAAGTTCGGGTCGCGAAACCCCAAAACTGTCAGAGACCACGACGTGGCAAGCAGTGCCATGACGTGGCAAGTCTCCTGACACCTTCGGAAGGCCCCCAGATGAAACTTGGGATGACGCATGCAGTGACGACCAAGCCCACGGCGTGGAAAAAGGTTGCCACGACGTGGCAAGGGCCAAATTTGCCCTATAAATAGATTTGAAGGGCCAGACGTTTAGGGTTGCTGTTTTCTCTCTTCTCTCTCCCATTTTACCTCGATTTGCGTGCCAGAAGTACCCCGAAGCCCCGGTATCATTCCCGAGTCCCGAAACAAGATCTGAAGCCCCGAGAATCCCGAAGAGCGTGATTCTCGAGCCGAAGCTCTGCCTGCGAGAAGTTCGATTTTTGTGAAGATCTTCCAGATCTATGGAGAGATACTACTTCTACAAGCCGTAGTGCTATCCGATCATCTTCTGATCAAGTGAGTGTATAGTCACTTTCGTCTTACACATAGATATGAAGTATTTTATAAAATACGTGCTATGTGTATATATATACATAGTTGTTTATATGTGTGAGTGTGTAGTTACTTTCTTCTAACACATAAATATTAAGTATTTTCTATAAAATACGTGCTATGTGTATAATATAAAGTTGTTTATACGTGTGGGTGTATAGTCCCTTTCATAAACACGGGTATAATACCAGTATTGTTTGAATGTATTAAGTATATGTTTGGGAGAGTGTGTGGTTACTTTCTTCTAACACATAAATATGAAGTATTTGTTATAAAATACGTGCTATGTGTTTATATATTGTTGTTTATTTGAGATGAGTATGGAATGAATGTTTTATATAGTTTTTAAATGAGTTAAACTGTATATGTATTTTATATCTACAAATATGTTGGGTAGAACATGAGTAGATGAGATAGTTGGTATGTGATAAAATGATGAGGTATGAAAGATGATTAAGAATGATATTGGTAGATGCACCAATTAAGGAATGTCATAAAATGAGCAGATGCGCTTGAGAATAATATCGGTAGATGCACCAAGTAGTAAATGTCGTGATCTTGGCAGACGCGCCAAATAAAGATTGTCGTAACAATAGTAGATGCGCTTATAGGGTAATCTTGGCAGATGCGCTTATAGGATAATCTTGGCAGATGCGCTTATAAGATAATGTCGGTAGATGCGCCTAAAAGAGAATGTCATAAACCTGACAGTCGCGCCTCATAGTGTATGACGTAATCCTGGCAGAGGTGCTTAAAGGATAATATTGGCAGATGCGCCTTATGTAGAAATGGAAGTTTGTGCTAATTCCTTAGGTCAATCCTTAGGAATGAATGAAGGAAGGATAGTTGATTAATAGGGTAAAACCTTAAGAAATAAAGAAGATAATGGTGATGGGTAATTTGGTTGATTGTTTAATGGTTGAATATAATAATTATATTATTGTGGGTCGAAAACCCTATATGCTCACCAGGCTCCCAAGCCTGACCCACTCAACTTAATTGTATCACAGGTATCGATACGAAGCTGCTTTGCACTGAGAGATTAAAGGAGATGTAAATCTTTAGTGTAAATAATGTAAGTTATGTTTATGCTTATGTGTCTGTATCGGAACATGACATCCCGAGATTTTGTTATATAATAAAAATACATTTCTTTAAAGAAATGCTTTGATAAATCTTTATCATATTTTGGGAACAAATTGCGCAACTGTTTTCTTTAAAAATTACTCTGAATTTAAAAACAAGCATTAACAAATCAGTCTTTTCTGGCCGTGAAATTAGGGATGTCACAGTTGGTATCAGAGCATTAGTTTAAGCGAACTAGGAATTTGTAGGAAATTTCTAGACTTAAACTTAGAATGCTAAGTATTGATTGTGAGGAGTGTGTCTAAAATATGTTAGGTGGTACACCTAAATTGACACAAGCACTAGTTTATTTTAGGAATGATGCCTAAAATGCTTTTATGTGCAAAATGTTTTGTGTGATAGCTATATTGATGCTATTATTTGTTTGGATCTATGGTCTGTTGCCGACCGGATCTGGAAACCTTATGTGTTTAGGATTCTAAGCGTATGGCTACAATATTAGAACTAGCATGTAAACGTTTCGGAGTGATAAGGAGATTTATACGTTTATCGTAATTAAAGCTTTCTTATCTTAAAATTCTCGCCTGGTACACCGAATGTCTGCTTGGATGTACAAGAGGTCATGGTGAAGACTCGTAGAGAAATTGAGGAAATGGAGGAAATGAAGAAGGCTTATGATAGTGGATGACACCTATCAGAAGATATCGTAAGAGTGGTATCTTGCCTTTAGAGTATGTCTTATGAAATAACAGTACGTTTAGAGAAGTACAGTACGTCTGAAGTACACCTTCGATTGGCAGGATGATGGAACGATTGATGAAATTCTTGAAGTTGTCTCATCGTCTGGTATTTCCATCACCAATCGAGTTGAAGTAGAATTGATGATTGAAGATATGCAATGAAGAATTCCTAGTAGAGTCTAGGGAAATTGTTTATGATTATTTGGACACTTTCGTATGTGTTAAATTGTTTTGTGATTTTCTTTTATGGTGACTTGGTCGACTGCGAGACAATACTTGGGACGAGAATGAGTAGGTGTGAAAGATAGTAGATGCATATACTACCAGAAGCACATGACTCGCACTTGGATCAGGGAAAGTCACAAGGTTACATCACCAATCGAGTTGAAGTAGAATTGATGATTGAAGATATGCAATGAAGAATTCCTAGTAGAGTCTAGGGAAATTGTTTATGATTATTTGGACACTTTCGTATGTGTTAAATTGTTTTGTGATTTTCTTTTATGGTGACTTGGTCGACTGCGAGACAATACTTGGGACGAGTATGAGTAGGTGTGAAAGATAGTAGATGCATATACTACCAGAAGCACATGACTCGCACTTGGATCAGGGAAAGTCACAAGGTTACCAAGAAGCTAGTAATTGATTCTGTTTTGTTCAAGTGTGTCATTACCCTTGTTTCGGTAGTGACTAGTAAGATGGTTGTTATACCGACCCTAGCGGTCATATCAAAAATTGAGTCCGACTACGAGGAGTTTGTTACGTGGTTCATGGAACCAAGTTCGATGTAACATCTGACCTAAGTCAAAAGATTGAAATCAATGCGATCGATAGCATCGCGCTCGTTGTTAAGGAAGCTTGTAGCTAGAAATGCTACATGTAAAAATGTGATTATATCACGTTAGAATATGAAAGAAGGTATATTCCATTCTAGAATTTGACTCTAAGAGACTTGAGTCTAAGCGTTGCATCATACGATGAGAGGTCATTAGAACACGACCCATTGATTTGTTACAATAGATAAATGAAAGTATTTATCCTGAGAAGAAGAAGGAGTCCACAATAAGGAGTTATTTTGTAACTTGGAAATTATGATTGAAAGTACAGCATAGTACGATAAGAAGATAGAAGATTAGGCATCGTCTGCGGTCAAGAAAATCATAGAGTTAAATACTCTTTCGAGGAAAACATAGAAGTTACGGTTATTACTTAGGATGGAGAGATAGCGTATGGAGTCAGTATACGAATCCTGTTTCGTTGATGATTCCGGGACGTAATCATCCTAAGGGGGAGATAATTGTAACGCCCGTAGATTAGGGCTAGTCAATTTAGAGACGATAAGCATCAAAAATGACTTTTTGATGGAAGATTATTTAGAAGGATTAATCTTAACCAATTTGTAGTATATGTCACAAGGTTTCCGTGCATATAATGGTTGAATATAATAATTATATTATTGTGGGTCGAAAACCCTATATGCTCACCAGGCTCCCAAGCCTGACCCACTCATTTTAATTGTATCACAGGTATCGATACGAAGCTGCTTTGCACTGAGAGATTAAAGGAGATGTAAATCTTTAGTGTAAATAATGTAAGTTCTGTTTATGCTTATGTGTCTGTATCGGAACATGACATCCCGAGATTTTGTTATATAATAAAAATACATTTCTTTAAAGAAATGTTTGGATAAATCTTTATCATATTTTGGGAACAAATTCCGCAACTGTTTTCTTTAAAAGATTACTCTGAATTTAAAAACAAGCCTAAACAAATCGGTCTTTTCTGGCCGTGAAATTGGGGATGTCACAACTCGTGCCTCTAGTCGGTCAAAAATGCCATAGGTTCTTGCAAGCCTTGTCACAAACATGCCATCGTTGATTTTTGAAGTCACCCGTTCTTTGACTGCCCTCTTTGCCAAGTATTTTGCCATGCAATATGGCAAATTGCAAAATACATTAGGAGTAATAATACTCCACATGTAAAAGATGTCAAGAGTGGGGACTTTTGTTGGATTAGTGTCTAAGTCCATAACTATTTTGGTATGTACTTGACCCGATGGTGCATGGTCCTTTTGGGTTGCCTTCACCAAAGCAACTTGATAGGATGAATTATGGAGAGAAAGGATTAAATATGATTTATTAATATATTATGAGAATAATATATTAAAGGAGAAATCATATTGTTTAATTAATACTAGTCAATAATTAATTGGTAAGTAGTTTTGTGACTAAAAGAGATTAATTAAACTTAAGGGACTGGAATTGTAATTATAAGATAATTGCAATTTGGGCCATGGATTGCCTTTTATTATAAGGTGGACGAATTCTATGGGGGAAGCCCATATGAAATCGTCCAAGGCCTTAAGGAAAGGGCTCCATGGGTTGCTTAGGGCTTAAGCAACCAAATTAGGGTTTCCTTGTTAGATAACCCTAATTGCCTCACTATATATAGACCCCTTAAGCACCAAAACGTGAAAAAGCAACCTTCTAGGGTTTCACACGTTTTTGGGCAGCCTCCATCCTCTCTCCTCTTCATCCTCTTGCTTATGGTGTTTGTGAACCATTAGAGGAGTGACAATTGTGACTCTATGCTTTCTAAAGTCAATACAAGGAGGAATTGGATTGTTATTGCTACATAACAATCAAGGTAACATCTTAAACCTATTTTTATGTTAATATGATTACTTGAATGTTAGAATTAGGGTTTATAGTCTTGGATAACTTGCATATACAATAGAGAAACCTAGATCCAAGCATTAGGGTTTGTATGAGCACATAGGATGTTCTTAGGACCAAAACCCATCAGTGGTATCAGAGCCTAGACTGGTTTCAATTGTATTGATGCATTACATGTTCAAAAAATTCGATTTTTGATCTTCTGGAGGCTGGACTCGCCGAGTCCATGCAGACTCGACGAGTCAACTCGTCAGTTGAGGATATCTTCGCGATTTCTTGCTGTTTTTGCTTATGGATAGTTACCTTATCATATTAGATCAATATAAATCCGATTTTATGATATATTTGACTATATTGTTGATCTAATTGAAGATATTTATCAATTAATAAAATAATTGTTTCCTTATGTGATAATTGATTAATTATTTTGACTAAATTGATAAATTGTTTTGCAAGAAATCATTAAATAAATCAAATATGGATAATTATGTGATTAATTGTTAATTTAGATTATTTGTTATTTGATCCTTATTGTTATGAAAAGTTTCATATTTTCCCCTTAGGTTTTATAGTTTAAATTTGAACCCAAAAGTTTTGTTGTTTTGAAATTTAAATAGTTAAAACCCTAATGTTTTGAAAAAGGTTTCAAAACTTGCCCTCAAGTTTTGGAATTTAAATTTTGATTAAATGGTTTAATTTTGATGTATATTTAAATTCTAAACCCTAATGTGTTGAAATGTTTCAAAACTTGCCCTCAAGTTTTGGAATTTAAAAGTTGATTAAAAGTTTAATTAGGAATGTTAAATTCTAAAACCCTAGTATTGTTTTGAAAAAGTTCAAATCACACCCTTATGGTTTTATTAATTAATTAAGGTGTATAATTAAAAGAAGTTTAATAAACCCATAAAAGTTTTGGTTTACAATTTAATTGAATTAAAAGTATAATTGTTAAATTTAACCACCTAGTATTTTAAAAAGTGTAAAATACGCCCTATACTATATATATAACATTAAAAGTTTAACATTATATATATGTATGAGTAAAAGTCAGTCTTACCGTTAGTAGGCCTCATTCACGAAGCTGGTCTATAAGGGGTGTTTAAGGAAACTGCCTATAAAATGGCGATTGAATGGGTATCCAGTCTTACCCACCGCACTCTTGACTAGTGGAGGGTCGTTAGCCGAACAGGTAGGATAGGACGAAACCTTCCATTATAAGTATAATGAATTATTAAAGTAACTAAATTTTTCATAAAATTCCCAATCTTAGTTACTTAGGCAAAAGTGAATTGATGCAATTCCATGAAATTACACTTTGTGCCCTTCCAAGGACGTTAGTGGAGCGTGTGTGGTTTACCGGCACACTAAATGGTTCTAAGCAAAGATAGCAAAGGGTGACTCAATGTTTGTCATAGTTCGGTGGAGCGTGTGTGGTTTACCAGCACATCGAATGGGTGACTGTAACATGTGAGGGCACCATGTAAGTTTGCATGGTTATTCACACCCGCTTTGTGATCCTCGGCATCCCAGTCACAAACAAGAGGGGCATATCGAGATTTAAACATGCCATTAAAATGTTCAATGAATCTCATAGGATCTAGGAGTTTTCGTAGATTTAAAACTTAAAATTTCTTTTTCGTTTTTCATGGTGGAAATTAGTGAATCGTCATTCCCTTACCTTCAAATGTTCTGCAATTTGGGTTACGACATCCCTCTCCCGAGTTGTAGAATATTGTGTTGGGTCCTAGCCTTAGTATCTCATTTGGGTGATTTGCTAAGGACTCATTCAATCAACTAACTTGAATTCGTTTTCTCCCGTATTGTAGATGTCAAAGTTCGACAACTATGGTTTTCCCAAATCCCGTGGAACAAGCATTCCACATGAAGATGATATTCCACGATTCAGTTAAGGAACAAGAAATCATGCTTCACTTCCTCCTCCTCCTCCTATTGTTCTCCCCAACCCACAAAATCGAAGAATTGAAAGGTTCAATATCACTAAATCCCTATTGGAAATGAAACATGAAGATGGTAAACCCGTGTGTGCCCACGTTCTAGGAATGAAATCACATATTGATAGGTTGATAATGTTGGGTGTGTCATTCCCAGATGAGTTGGCTGTGAATTGGGTTTTGCAGTCACTTCCTGAATCATATAATGAGTTCAAAAGAAAGCATTATATGATGGATCATGACGACAACCTCATTGACCTAATTTACATGCTCATTGCTGCTGAATCAGAAATGATTTGGCGAAGCAATGGAGCGTGTTTGTTGGGAAAGTTAACCGGCCATGCTTCCGAGTACGTTCTAGGAGAACCGACCTGCGTTTCCTGCCAAAAGAAAGGGCGTTGGATACAAGTATGCCCAAAGAACCTAAAGAGTCCTGAAGATGGGAGAGTTAAGGAGTATGGCTACGCTTCAGGTAAAATCCACTATCTAACTCCGTTAAGTTCCTATTCATTGATTCTTAATACATGATGTGATAAGATTGCTTTTGAATGTTTTGCAGGATCAGTGAAAAGAAAGGAAGCTTGGTGAAAGAGCAAGATGAATCTAATCACGAGGAATGGATCTTGGTCGCATGGACTTGAAGATTAGATTTTGAGCTTAGATAGTTATGATAGAGTTGTTAGAAATTTTCCTTTTGAAATACATAGTTTTCAATGGATTTTGCATTGTAAGGACAAATGTTTTCCGCTGCTTTTATAAATAAAATAAATTTTCATTTGACTTATTTATTTATTTGTTTATTTCCTTGCAATGAAATCGTTATGAAAATTGGTGTTTGCATATTTTTACAACAAATGGATATGATTCTTATTTATGGTGTTTATGGAAAAGTCGAGAATTTACCAAATAGGGAGAGTTTCTCATCGCCCAAGTTTCAGTTGGACAGAAACTTGGAATCATGCAACTTGGTTGCACGATGAATGAGAAATTTCATATTTTTGGAAATTAGACTAATTCATTGACAAAGTGTCAAGTGAAGGACTAGGAGATCGAGCACACAAAGTTGCGTGTTGATCAAGTCCATCATAAGAGTAACAATGATATTCGTCATGATTTACTAAGGGTTTAGTAAATATGATTATACTTACAAGATTAAGTGTAATTGTGAATTGATTGAAAAAGTTTAAATCAATAGCAGAACGAATAAGAAGAATCAAGTAGGCAGAAAGATAAAAGTTTCTCCATTCTAAGAAGAAGGGAGAGTACCTTTTATGCTTTATGATAGGTCTTAATGATTAAGAACCATATATCAATTGAACCTCTAAGTGAGTCTTAGTACAATTGTATGTTTAAGAAGAGAAATCAAGAATTGAAGAAATGGTTAAATCAAGAAATCAATCATACTTTGTTCCAATAACAAGTCTTAAAGTTAAGATTGTGACATTGAGTGAAAAGTATTAAAAAGGTTTGTAACATTCATCAAATGTGGAAAGTTGTGATGTCTTGGATAAGACAAAGACCAACTAGGACCAATTTATGAAATGTTTTGATAAAAACTACGCTAACTCTTCAATATTTGTTTGTCAAGAAATGGTTATTGACAAGAGAATCTTATATGTCAAGGAGCCAGTGGGAGTCTTAATGGTCTTGAAAGGTTTCAAGAACAAATCAAATAAACCTTATCGATCATCGCTAGCACACGAGTTGAGGTTTACAACCTATCGTGATGACATTATTTTGTTTCTGTGCTGTTCCAATTGAGTTAATTATGCATGTGAGTCCTATGAGTTCTCATTTGAATGCATAAAAGGCAAGGACCTTGATAAATGGAAAGTAAATTGATAGGAAAAGGTGAGATGCTTAACTACTTGGAAGACATGGTGGGCAGCTGTGCTACCATAAGGCAAGAAATCAAGATTAAGAAAGTTCGGTCCATATGAGTTTGAATTTGTCGTAAACTTTGGTTTTGACAAATCCACATGGATAGGAACACATACACCATTAAAATCTAAGTGTCATAAGATATCCTCCTTCATGAAAATGATTGTGAGGAAATACTTTCACTATGAAAGATTTTAAGAAGATAGTAATTGTAAAATTGCATTCTCGAATTCAATCATGGTTACGGTATCCCTTTCCATAATTTGAATTGTGAGGTTTGGCAATTAGTCTTAATTGTTTAGACACACATATGAGCTATCGAAGGCAAAGGTGTATAAGTTCAAGAAGCCTTGATAAAGGATTATCAAAGCACTAAGTATTAGAAACATGAACTTAAGAAATTCAAAGTTAAGATGTTTATGAATACATGTCGAAGCTAGTGGGAGCATAAGTGTTATGTTTTATAATAATCATCATGATAGTGGGAGCATAAATGTTATGATTGTATGATTATTAAGGAAAGTATTGCAAGGTTAGCAATATTAATTATAGAAAACAAGAGTCATACTTTGCAAAGTTGTAAGAGTTGAAAGGTTGTTTTGCTATAATTAAGGGAGAGAATATTATGCTTCATTTCAAATGTAAAGGATTAGGTTGAGAAATATTAATAAATTTAGCCAAAGGTACATAGCGTGTTCTTAAAATTTTGATTATGATTACGACATTCCTCTTCACAATTCGAATTTTGAGAACATAGAAAATAAAACATTGTGCGTCATATCCCATACGCTTCGGGTATAGGATCGATTGCAAATGCTTTAATGTTTGATCATTCTAAAATTTTCCAAATGTCTAGCGCATTTAGAGGGAAAAAGGACAAGAATTGGTTTTGACTAAAATAATTAAACAACTATCAAAGGACAATCCAAAGTTTGACAAGGATTGGTCGCTTGTGAGTAGTTAGAAGCATGGTATTGGATGGACCATATCGACATTATTATGAATAGAAAAGATTCTATTAAGAATGAGTTGTCATATGGAAAATATGGAAATGTTTCCATATTGGATGGACCATATCGACATCATTACGAATAGATAAGATTCTATTAAGAATGAGTTGTCATATGGAAAATATGGAAGCGTGTCCATATTGGGAATTGAATATTGAAAATCTATGTCTAGATTAGAAACTTTTTTGCAAAAGGATGTTCAAAGGAATGTACTTTGAGTAAGAGACATCATATCTAAGGAATTGTCTTGTAACAATGTCCGATAGAGGACTTTGTAATATCATTGGCAATAGTCTTTGTGACTTTGGTGCAGTGACATTACGAAAGGATCATTGCATAGAATGTTAGAATCTAGCATATTTTATAAGTAACAAGAATTTGATATTCTCACTATGAAAAAGGATTTGGAGTTGTGAAATGAGAATGATTGGAAATGTGTTCAATTTGATCTATTTCACAAAAGTAAGAACCATAGGTTAACATTGTGTGCATGCTAAGAGCATGGGACAAGTGTAGTAATTCAAGTAGGAAGTTGATTACCCGAAACGACAAAAAATGAGTAATCGATATGGTGATAAATAAAAGGAGTTTTATTTATACTCAAAGGTTTGAGGCCATATGGGATTAGTATTATTCTTGTGTTTCACATTTGCATGTTTTGACTTCCAGAATAATTGAATTTATTAAGAATAATCAAATTATTCGAACGGGCCACAGTCGTTCATATGTTGGAAGTAGATATGAATGAAGACTGTCGTGAATTGGTGTGTGGATTGTCTAAAAGTGTATTAGACATAAGAAAATGTTTGTTGCAACGTTCATGAGTGCTTATGAATATGATTTGAGCATTGGTTAAACCCACGCTCACTTGGATCACTCCATGAATTGTATCACGAGTGATTGGTGAGACGATAACATCTTATATTCTTGAAACCGAGATGTGTGAGTTGTATCTTGCAAATCGGTTGCACATTGATAATATGTAAACGCACTAGTAACTTGGTGTTATAAAACATATTGTTGTGTGTGATTCGGTGAGTGAGTGCAAGTAAGTATTGTATCAAAGTTTATCCGTTCCTTTTATCCAAGGTAGGATAAAAGCGATATCTTTGGGCCCCTCGATGGTTTAGTGATGACAAACGTAAATGCTCGGCCGGGCTAGGGCTAATTTGATTTGTTCAATTAGTCAGTCGTCATAAATCGGAATTCGAGAAATAGTACAAAGAAGAATGATTAGAAATCAAGTCTTACGATATCTAGAATGGAGGAATATATGATCCCTTATCTAAGGACATGCGTATCTGATATGATCAGAGTTGACAGCGGCTTTGGAAAGCTACGATTGCAGATCAGGATCTGAAGTCATACACATAATAGTTATTAGACTTATCCAAGTGGGAGACTGTTGGATTAGTGTCTAAGTCCATAACTATTTTTGTAGATGTAAAATTGGAAAAGTCGAATATAGTGTTTTGTATAGTTTCGCATTTTATGTTATTTTGCTAAGTCATCTTTGTGCGAAGTGAAATGTCTAGACTTAGTATATTTTTTGTACACTCATGTTCCCTATAAATAGGGACTGAGGTTAGAAGTAGAAGGAGACTTTTCGTAACAAATATCTCTTTTCTGCTTATGTTGTAATCAGTCTTTATCAATATGAGATCTGATTAATATTTACTCTTCGTGTTCTAAATCTTCAATTACTCAAATCAAACTTTGCTTTCTCAAATCTCGATAACAATTCTCATCAAGTGGTATCAGAGCAGGATTCAAACTGCTTAGATCTAATTTTCGTGTTAGAATCATTTGCTTTTTGAGTTGCAACTTTACTCAAAATTTTCCGCGCATTTTGGTTTTGAAAATCACATGTGATCTTCAGATTTGAATTGATTCTGTCTTTGAATTGTTAAGTCGAGTAATCGATTAGTGATTTGTGATCAATTCAATTGATCAAATTCTCTATTTCATCAAGTTTTTCAAGCTTTCTGAAAATTTCTGTGTTCATCAATGGCGAACTTCAACATGAATACAATGACTTCCTTCTCTCACTTGCTTGGTTCTTCAACCAAAATTCCGATGTTAATTCCATAATACTATGATCAGTGGGCTGATAGAATGGAAGATTACTTAAATGGAATTGATGAAGAACTTTGGAACTGTATCGATGGAACAGTGCAAGCTCCTGCTAATGTTCAACCAATTGGTCCATCTACTACATCTACTAAAGTTGCTGATCAAGAAAAACGGTTGAAGAATAATGAAAAGAGGTGCATGAGGGAACTAAGAGGTGCTCTTCCTCCTGTGGTTTATAATTACATTCATAGTTGTAAAACAGCAATGGACATCTGGAATACTCTAAAAGAGAAGTATCAAGGTAGCGAAAAGACGAAGATCAACTCTGTGAAGTAATGTCTAGTTGAACTGAAGGAATCCAGACAAAAGGATGCAGAAACTGTTGAAAATTATTATGATCGTCTGAATGAGCTTATGTTTCGCTGCAATAGGTATGGAATCACTAGGTCTCTCATGGAGTTCAATTTAACTTTCATTATGGGTCTTCGCAAGGAATGGCGAAGTGTGAGCATGATGATTAAGAATCAACAGAGTTTTGATACAACTAAATTGAATGATCTCTACAATCAACTGAAAACACATGAATGTGAGGTTTCAGAAATGTATGAAGAATCAAAACAAAGTATTGGAGGTCCTTTGGCTCTTGTTTCAAAGGTATCAGAAACTGATGTTAATGAAAAAGATGGTTCAGATGAAGAAGGATTTTTGATGAACTTTGATGATGAAGCTGTGGCATTCTATTCAAACAACAGAGTTAAGAAGTTTTTCAAAAAGCCTTTTAATTAAAAAGGAAAGGCTAGTGATGTGAAGAATGCAGTCACAAGAACTGGAGGGGAGGAGAGGAAGAAATTGGAGAAAGCTGATGAGAAACAAAAAGATGCGAAAGGAGAGAAGAAGCTGAAAGGTGATTCAGGAATTTACTGTCACTACTGCAATGGTGCGAATCATTTTGCAGCTAATTGCATGTTGCGAAAGAAAGAAGAGAAAAAGGAAAAAGTTAAAGATGAAGCATACTACTCTGAAAAGATTGAAGAGATACGTGCTAAGACCAAAGGAGTGTCTTTGGTTGCGAAAGGTGAAACTGATAATGAAGAAAGTGGTACGTATCAGATCTAGTCTTCAGGATCTGATGACGAGGAAATGAGGCATCCCACACATGGAGCAATGTTCGCAAGTTTTGAAGATTGCGAAGAGGAAATTTCAGGAAGGTGCTTCGTATCCAAATCCACGGACAAATCACCCATGACAACCAAGGTACGTGCAATACTTGAATCTTTTAATATTCTTTTATCTGCTTATGATGTTGAAATTGTTTCATTTGATGAAACTGTGGCTTATTTTGATTTTGTTATTGTGTCTGCTAGTACTGAAGCTCAAAAATTAAGTATGCAACTAGGTGACACACGAAGAGAATTCGAAATAAAGAGGAGCACAGTAGAAAAACTTGAAATACAGATCAAAAATATAGATTGTGATAGGAATAATCTTACAAATGATGTTAGGTTGTTGCTAGCACAAAGGAACATATATTGTAATTCTGCCAAACGATTATATGCAAAATTAACTGCTTTATATCATTCTTCTGACATTAGCAAAGAACAACATAGGAAACTGTTACCTTTTCTTGAATATGAACGTGAAAAAGTTGATGTTGTTTCTTATGATTGTGAAAGTATAATTGCTCAATTTGACAAAATACCTGATGATAGATATACATATGGTATTGTCAAAATTGATGAATTTCTGAATGCTGATGAGTTAGTTAACATTGTCAATGAAAGTTTGACAAAGAGTGAACAAGTGAAAATCTTAAAGAAAATAGAAAATTCAACTCTTGCCTCACAATTCAATTATGCTGATATTGATGAAAATTCAGATAATGTGAGTGAAATCAGTGAGATAGAAGAGGAAGAAGAGGTAGATTGTTCTCAATTGTCATTAGTTAATATCACATCTAAGATTAAAGGTAAAGAAATTATTGTTGATTCGATAGTAGAGGATGAAATTGATAAACCTTTAACTTCACAACATTGTAAGTTTGATAATGTGGAAGTTGAAAGCTGGAAATCTGATGATAATGAAGAAAACAGAGAAGAAAAGAAAGATTCAAATGAAACACCTCAACAAGTTGTGGTTGATCAAGTGTTTGAAAATACAAAAGAATTTGACAAAATTTTAAATGACAAAGGCGCACATTATTTGGAAACCAACACAGTGGTATATCCAAATTTTGTATGTACTGATAAAACCATTTTTCCAAATCAAGTTTTTGTCACTACTGGAAATGCTGAGAAAGTTCATCCTGAATTCAACAAAATGATTGAAAAAGATAATCTAAAGTCAACCACAGAAGGTTTTTTCGCAAATCAAAACACAGAAGAGAACAATTTAACTCAAAATTCTTATATGTTTCAAAAACAAAAATCATTACAAAAATGGGTGGTTAAAGGTGAAAAACCAAACAAAATTTTTGAAAAAGTTGAAAAATCAAAGCCTGAAGTGAAATTAAATTCTCATGAATTCAAATTGATGGTTGGAAATTATTCAACAGAAAATAATGTTTCAAAAAGAAAAGCAAGAAAAGCAGTTTTCTGGCAAGTTGTGTCAAATGACAAACCAAGAGATGAAAAAGAACAAATTTCAAAAAAAATCATCTAAATTTCAGAACAATAATAAACAAACAAATTTTGTTGATAAAAGTCCATATGTTCGCAAATATGACAACAATCGAAAATTTGAGAATTCGCAAAAATTTGCAAATAATCAAAAGTTTCAAAATGTTGGCAAATTCACGAAAACTTCATCAAGTTTGACAGATTCAACTCAAACAAAATTAAAATTTTCACCAAAACTACCAAATTTTCCAAATCCTTCCGTTTCAAAACAGACCAAAGTTTCATATACAAAAGGAAAATCTGATGTAAGTACAATCAATCGATGGTTTGAAGGGAAAGGAAGAAAATATCAAAGTGGGAAGTTTTCAGAGCAACAAATCAAGAATGCATTTGACAAGTTTGCAAATAACTCTTCCACTGCTAGTTCATCATCTCATCATTCGCAAGTTCCAGTTCAAAAATGGAAACTAGTTATCAAAAATGCGAATGTTGTGAAGGATAAGATTACAATCAATGGAAATCCAAAACTATTGAATGAATATATCTCAATATCTAGATTTGATGATGTTGATATAATGGATTCTGTCACAAGCAAAGTGAAAAAATGGTTTTTAAATTCCAAGAATTTGTTTCATTCTACTAATGATGGACCCAACAAGTCTTGGGTTCCTAAATTCTTTCAATAAATGCAGGTGATGTGTGACGAGCAATATGATTCTAAATGGTATATTGATAGTGGTTGCTCTCGTCATATGACTGGAAGAAAGGAAAACTTGCGAGATTATAGAAGTTTGGAAAATGCTGGAGTAGTCAAATTTGGGAATAATCACAAGTGTCAAGTGAAAGGCTATGGGAAAGTCACAAATGGAAAATTTACTATGAACAGAGTTGCTTATGTTGAAGGACTTCAACATAATTTGATAAGCGTGTCACAACTTGTTGTTGGTACTGGAAATCAAGTTGTATTTAATGAAGAAGGAAGTATCATTTCAAATGCGAAGTCAAATGAAATACTTCTCAAATCCAAAAGATATGGTGATATGTTTACACTGGACATCAAACCAATTGTGGGAAAACCTGCTGTGTGTTTACTATCAAAAGCATCTAATGATCTGAGCTGGCTTTGGCATAGAAGATTGTCACACTTGAACTTTCGAAATATTAATGAACTTGTCACTGAAGATTTAGTTCGAGGGTTACCAGTACTAAAATTTGACAATGATTCTTTGTGTGGAGCTTGCGAACAAGGAAAACAACATCGAAAAGGTCATCCGATTGTGATAGATTCAAAAATCGTAGAACCATTGGAACTTCTTCACGTTGACTTATGTGGACCGTCGACTGTTGCTACAATCAATAAAAAGTGGTATATTGTAGTTGTTGTTGATGATTTCTCTCGATTCACATGGGTGTTTTTTCTCAGGTTGAAATCTGAAGTTGCTCAGACGATGATTGATTTTATCAAAAAGATTGAACTTAGTCTGAAGAAGAATGTACGAAAAATTAAAAGTGATAATGGTTCTGAGTTTAAAAATCAAACTCTTGATATTTTTCTCACAAGCAAAGACATTTCGCATAATTTCTCATCACCATATACTCCACAACAAAATGGTGTTGTTGAAAGAAGAAATCGTTCTCTATGCGAAGCAGCCAGAACAATGTTAGCATATGTGAATCTACCTCAATATCTTTGGGCAGAAGCAGTGTCCACTGCATTTTTTACTCAGAATCGATCGTTCATTCATCGAAGATTCAATGTTACCCCATATGAAATAATCAATAATCGGAAACCTAATGTAAAATTCTTTCATGTTTTTGGTTGTAGGTGCTTTATCATGAATCTCAAAGATAATTTGTCCAAGTTCCAAGCTAAAGCTGATGAAGGCATATTCTTAGGATATTCACAGAATTCAGTTGCATACAGAGTGCTTAATAAAAGAACAAGAAAAGTTGAAGAAACTTTCAATTTAACGTTTGATGATTACTATCTTAAACAAATAGATAGTAAATTTGAAAATAAATCAATACTTGTGGATTCAAATACTCAAATTGATAATTCTGAAATCAATGATTTTGATTATGACTTAATTTTCGGAATTCCTGACAGGGCAATTGACGCAGAAAATAATGCTCCTGATAATCAAACATCAGAATCCTCAAAACATACTGATGATTCAACAATAAATACAACATCGATATCTTGTGAAAGTACGATTGATATTCGTATGGAGGAGGAACATATGGGTATTCATGAAGATAGTCAGCCAACTTTCGAGGGGGAGAATGAAATTATGAATCATCAAGTTGAGGGGGAGCATTCGCAGAATCAACAGGAACATCATTTTGAGGGGGGGCATCAAGATGAAGATCATGTTGAGGGGGAGCATGATGAAACAGAGACAATTAATCTTGATGAAAATGATGAGTTTCATGAACTAAATGATAACTTTTCTATTGCAGGATCTGAAAATGAAGATATGTATGAAGATGCACCATTAGAATTTGATCATAATTTTCCACCAATTGAGAAATGGACAAGAAATCATCCAAAAGAACAGGTAATTGGTAATCCACAAGATGGTGTGTTGACTAGAGTTCAAATTCGTGCGAAAAATGAGGTACTAAATGCGAACCAAGAACTATGTATGTTTAATGTCTTTATTTCGAAAATAGAGCCAAAGACAGTAAAAGATGCTATGGAACACTCAGATTGGGTTGTTGCTATGAACTGGCTGAATTTGAATGAAACAAGGTTTGGAGATTAGTTTCTAAACCTTCTGATGTTTCAATTGTCGGATTAAAATGGATTTTTAAAAACAAAACCGACAAAGATGGGAATATTATTCGAAATAATGCTAGACTAGTGGTTAAAGGTTATTTGCAACAAGAAGGGATAGACTATGAAGAAACATTTGCACTTGTTGCAAGACTTGAAGCAGTTCACATATTTTTAGCCTATGTAGCTCACAAAGACTTTGATGTTTATCAAATGGATGTTAAATGTGCATTCTTAAATGGAGAACTAGAAGAAACAGTGTATGTTGAACAACCACCAGGATTTATAAGCAATGAACATCCTAATCATGTTTACATCCTAGATAAGGTTGTATACGGATTAAAACAAGCACCAAGAGCCTGGTATGCAACACTTACAAATTTCTTGAAACAATTTAAATTTAAACAAGGATCAGTTGACCCCACATTATTTCGCAAGAAAGTTGGGTGTCATCTAATGCTTGTTCCAATTTATGTTGATGATATTATCTTTGGCTCAACTGATCCAACATTGTCAATTGAATTTGAAAATCTAATGAAAAGTCAGTTTGAAATGAGCATGATGGGAAAAATTAATAATTTTCTTGGCTTAAACATAAGACAGAACAGGGATGGAATCTTAATCAATCAAGAAAAATATACGAAGAATTTGCTTGAAAAGTTTGGAATGTCTAATAGCACGAAACTCAGAGTACCAATGGCAGTAGGAACAAGACTAACTCCTTCGTTAGATGCTCCTGCTGTTGATTTAACACTTTATCGAAGCATGATAGGGTATTTATTATACTTAACTGCAAGTAGACCTGATATTATGTTTTCAGTTTGCAACTGTGCTAGATATCAAGCTAATCCCAGAGAACCTCATTTGACTGCAGTGAAAAATATTTTTCGCTATCTTAAGGGAACAGTTTCTTTAGGACTTTGGTATCCTACAAAAACAGGGTTTTTCATTCAAGCTTTTTCAGATTCTGATCTAGGAGGATGTACTTTGGATAGGAAAAGTACGAGTGGTGGATGTCAACTATTGGATGGGAAGTTGGTGAGTTGGCAATCAAAGAAACAAACTTGTGTGGCTATATCAACCGCTGAGGCAGAATACATTGCTGCTGCTGCTTGCACTTCGCAAATTATTTGGATTCAGAGTCAACTTCGTGACTATGCAATAAACATGAAAAAGATTCCTTTGTATTGTGATTTGCAAAGTGCAATTCGCATTTGTCATAATCCAGTACAACATTCAAAGACAAAACACATTGCTCTTCGATATCATTTTATCAAAGATCATGTGGAAGATGGGAATATTGAAATTCATTTTGTTAAAACAACTGAACAACTTGCTGATATTTTTACAAAACCTCTTGATGAAAAATCATTTGTTAGAATTTTAGCAGGTTTGGGGATGATTAATGTGAATTCAATTTCAAAAACTCATGTCTTAAAGTCTTGTTCAGCAGTTATGAGTCAAATTTGTTCAGATGTTACTGTTCATTTAGAGGCTTCGCATGGCTTCGTATCCACATCTTTTCGCATCTGAGATCCTAACAACTAAGTTACAAGTCAAATTTGTTTAGAGGTTACTGATCATTCAGAGACTTCGCATGGCTTCGCATCCACATCTTTTCGCATCTGAGATCATAACAACTAAGGTAAGGTTTACGACTAATTTTGAATTTTTTTTTTAACTTTTGAAAAATAAAAAAAAAATATTTTATTTTGTTACGTTCTTAATTTTGAAAAATTAAAAATCCAAAAAGATTTTATTTTGTTATGTTCTTAATTTTGAAAAATTAAAAATCCAAAAAGATTTTATTTTGCTATGTTTTTAATTTTGAAAAATTCAAAAATCACAAAAATATTTTTGTTTTCTTTGTTCTTTAAACTTTGTGTGCTGAGAATTTAATACAGGGCTAAAATGCGAAGATGTCATACTTATGTGTTTCTACGGGAAGGTATCAAATTTCTTTAAAAAAAAACTAGTTAGGATGTCCCTAGAAGCATGCTGCCGTATGTAGACCAAAAGCCTCAACAAGACTCTATGTGTGAAAAGAAAGCCTTAATGAAATTATCACATGAAAATTTCTTCCCAAAAAGGCTTATATTCGCATAAGTCAACAGAGCTACCTTACTCTTCTCAAATGAGTTAAGAGTTTTCTGTTTTGTCCATTATAACAGAGGTATACTTCGATTCTTATCCAATCTTTTTATACCAAACAATTCTTACACTCCAAATTTTTGAAGAGATTTGTCCTTGAGGTCTTTGATCAAACCAATCAAAACCTAGACAAATCACAAGTCTGTGTTTGTGATCTAACATCATGAGTCCGTGATGGAAGTGAAACCCAAAAATCATAAACCTTAAGGAATTGACGGGGAACTTTGTTCCAGATTTTTACGAAACCTTTGTTTCAGTATCAAAAATTTCGAAACTTCAAATCATATTCAATTCGCATGTGTGGTCTTGATCAAATATTCACAACCAACAATGTTTGTTACCCAACAAGATCCAGAACAATTTTTTTTTTAATATGATTTTTGTGTAAGTTTCATTTGCAAATCCTAGTCATGATAAATATTTTCACAAGCCAACTTGTCACTGACTACACTGGTCAAACAAGTAATTTCATTTACAATTTCTCACCTTATGTTAAGGCTGATATGTAATGAAATTTAAAACCAATCCAAAATGTCTTTTAAAAGAAGCCCTTCTATACTTCTCTACAAGTATTCGATTGTAATTCACGGGAAACTACACAAGCTGTTGATTATCTCTCTTGATGATTAACGAAGCAACCTTTGCCTGGGGTTTCATTGCATTCATGTCAAATTAAATTTTTGACATCACAAAATTCCAAATTTTTTGTTACTCATCTTATTCTGTTGACACAATGCACACACGAAATCCTTGAGGTTCTGAGTAAAACCAACTCAGACTGATGATTTCGCAAATCTGGCATATGACTTCACTTTATATCCCAAAAGTGAATGAGCCTTGACTCCATGCGAAGGGTTTTAACGGTTCAGATTCTATAACGGGAAACTTGATAGGCTGTGTACTCAAGATGGTTAGTATTCTATCCGGTTTTCAAGGAGATATGACAGTTACTTTTTGAAGCATGGTTATCTTTTGCAGTCATGATCCGATTTTCAAGGTGCCACATCGGATAACATTAAATGCATCCCGCTTTAGTTTCAAATCAATTTGAGTAACCTATAAAAGGGGGATCAAGAACACTATCTACGGTTACGCAAACAGAACTTTCACAAACATCCAAAGTTTCAACCTTGATCAAACTTCATCTTTTTCAAACCCTAAACATGGCAGCCACTCAATCCAACACTGATGAAGTTCTTTCTCAGTCCCTGATGAAAATCCAAAGCACAAACTATCAAGTTGATCCAAATGTATCTTCTTATCCTGAAGGCTTGAAGATGCTTATCGTTGCCCTGAAACGATCACCTCTGTCAACTGCCATGTTTAGTTCCTTCTCTATTCTGATGACATGGTTATCCTTGGCAGCTTCAACGGCATCATACAATCATACAACGGATGTGATAACATTCAACTTAATCAACAACAAATGGGTCAAACTGTCCAAGAAGATGTTTGTTGAATTCTTGCAGATTCCAAACAACCCTCCATTTGTCAAACCTGTTAACTCTCAAATCATTCACATGTTCAACGAGATGGGTCATCAACCAGAGCTTGAGAAGATCAGTGACTTTCGAAAGTCTGGGTTGCCGTGCATATGGAATTTCTTATTTGGAATTTTTCTCAGATGTCTTACAGGAATATCAGTTGGACTGGATAGAGGATGAATGGAAGTATGTGCCATGGTTATGGGCATATACTATGATATAAATGTTGATTATGCAACCCAATTATGGAAGGAATTTGTTAAGAGTCTTGAAAACACAAATTCGGAAAAGGGGATTTCGTGTGCAAGATATTGGAGCTTGATTCTGGAGAAGGTCTATGAAAAAGAAGCAATTCCAGTAATGGAGGATGTTGAAGTTGCTGAATTTTCTTTGTATCAGTTTCCAAAGGCAGTAGAAGATGACGAAGCAATCTTTACTCATGTGGCTCGCATTCCAGATGCAATGCTTCGCAAGGTATCTCAAACTCACAAAGTCTTGGTGAGATATTTGCGAACAGTTGATCAATCAGAGCAGACTGGAGTACTATTGGATGTTGCTGCTCCGTCAAAGAAGAAGAAGCTTATAAAGAAGGATGTGAAAGGTTCATCTACCCAACAAGTTCAAGATGAAGATATTCAGATTGAAGAAACTTGATCTAAGTCAAAGAAAGAAATAATACCTTCTAAGTCTGGGGTATTGAAGAAAATTCACAAGGCCGAGGTGAGCAGTAAAGGCATTACTATTCGTAGTATTCCAGCTCCGGTTTCTCCAGGAAAGAAGAGGCAAAGAGCTGAAGATGTTGCCAAGAACATGCAACGTACTCTCATCAAAAGAAGGAAGATGGTGATTCGTAATGAATCATCTAATGAAGAAATAGTACCAGAAACTCCATCAGTAACATCTACGGTAAATGTTTCATTACCTATCATCCATACTTCGCAAATCTCTACCACCTTACCACTCACCAAACCACTCGAAATAGTCACTACCAAATCAGTTTCTGAGGAGGTACCTATTTCTGATACGGTTGTCAACGTATCTGATACGGGGGCATCTATCCTGAGTGTTGCAACCACAATCCCAATCTCCTTACCTATTTCTTTACCAATTGTTTCAATTCCATTTACAACTTTATCAACCACTTCATCAATTTTTGATCATGCTCTTCAAAACCCATTTACAACACTTTTTCCATCTCAATCACCCGAAAATCCTCAACCTTCGCAACTTTTATCTGATAATGAAGCTAAAGGAGGTGCCTTTGGAGGGATAATTGAAGACATTCATTTTGATTCAGAGGAGGAGGATATTCCTGATCATATGCTTATGACAGGAAAACAATTTAAAATCCTGAATCAGAAATTGAATGCTATTATTCAGTCGCAAGCTGATTCTGGCAGGATGTCTTCTATTTCAACTATGGAGGTTGATGTAATGATCAAAGGTGCTGAGAAGCGTATTATGGAGAAGGTTGATTAATCCGACAAGAATAATGAGCTTCGCTTTCAAGCACAAGGGAGCAATTTTTCTTCAGTGGTTAAGGATTTGAAAGCTGTTGCAAAAGAATGTCATGTTCTTTTTGTACAAGATGTGAAGAAAGTTCGGGAAGATGTCAACTATAAGCTTCAAGAGTTGAAATCTGAACTTGCGAAGGAGCTTCAGGATATTCATACTCAAAATGTTGAAGTTCAAAAGCAGATTGCGGAGGTTTCTTCAAGAGTACAAAAGTTTGTTGATTTTCCTATTCTTGAAGCCCATAACGAAGAAACAAAGGAGAAGCTTGATCAGCTAACCAAGTTTGTGTCTGAGCTTAAAATGGTGGTTTCGCAATCTTCAACTACACAAATTCTCACTCCTGAGTTCTTGTCTCTAAAGATTAATACTTTAGAACAAGCAATTCAGAAAGCTCTTGCTCCACTCGCCAATTTTACTTCTTTACTACCAAAGGGTGCCCCACCTGCTTTCACAGGGGTGCAAGGGGGAGAGAAAAGTTTAAGTAAAGAAGAGGATGCGAAGACAGTTGGAAAAGTTATATCTACTCAGCTTATAACTACTCTTCCCATACTTACGAAGCCAATTTCCTCAACCACAGTAACCACAAAAACGATTGCCAAAGGAATCGTTATTGGAGAAAAAGAAGGAGGTTCAAGTTCAAAACCTCAAACAGATATGGTGGGAAAAGGAAAAGGGATTTTATATGAAAAATCAAAGGAGGAGAAGAAAGTTGAGGCTGAAGCAGAGTTGGAAAGGATGAGGCAAGTACAAAGCATCATGAGGCAGAGGGCAAGTGATCCTCCCACGATGAACAAAGGAGATCCTACGAAGCTTTATTCTTACGAAACTATAGAGTCAAAAGTTGTGGGGAGGGAAATGTACGAATTCGAGAAGAAGCCAAAGAGAAGTTATGATATTGCGAATTCAGACAATTGTCAGTTGGATTTTCCAATAAATGAAATGCTATTCATCACTGCTCAGTACAAGATTAGTGAGAAGTTTGATAATCCTGATGATTATATACAGATGAAAATCAGATTTCATGCTGTTTTGGGGAAGAATCCAGATGAAGTTTGGTCTTTAATGAAGATCAAAAAGGTGCTGACAATGAAGAAAGACATATTGTTTGAAGACATGCTTCAAAATTTTCGTTATTTTGTTATCCGAGCAGACAACAAGCAGTATGACTTCACGGTAGCTGATTTTCCTCTGATGAACTGCAATGATTTAATTCAAGTGGCTCTGATTTTGAAGCATATGGAAGAAAATAATCTCAAAGGCTGTGAGACTGAAGTGTTCAAGATAGGTTTCGCACATGTGAAGACATACATCGATAATTACTTCGATTGTTTGGCCCTTACATATGAAGAACTGGCTAATGTGTTGGGAAGAGAAGTGAACGTTCCTTGGGAAGAAACTTTATCTCAATCAGCATTATCGAAATATGTTGTTGGGGAAATATGCCTGAAACCGTTCGACATGGTGTTTTCTGGAAGAGATACAAAAGGGAAACCTAAGAAGTTCTTGTTTAAAGTCTCAGAGATTGAAAGATATAATTCTTCGCAATATACGCACTTTATTGTTTGTATGAACAATTGCAAGAAGAACAATGAAGGAGACAAGAAAGATCTCAAGAAAGTGATCTCCTGGTATGGAGAAGTGCGAAAGACAATCCACTCAGCTGTTCAAAAGCTTATGGGATGAATAGCTTTGACTGTTTACAAAGGGGGAGAATGTAGATGTAAAATTGTAAAAGTCGAATATAGTGTTTTGTATAGTTTCGCATTTTATGTTATTTTACTAAGTCATCTTTGTGCGAAGTGAAATGTCTAGACTTAGTATATTTTTTGTACACTCATGTTCCCTATAAATAGGGACTGAGGTTAGAATTAGAAGGAGACTTTTCGTAACAGATATCTCTTTTCTGCTTATGTTGTAATCAATCTTTATCAATATGAGATCTGATTAATATTTACTCTTCGTGTTCTAAATCTTCAATTACTCAAATCAAACTTTGCTTTCTCAAATCTCGATAACAATTCTCATCAATTTTGGTATGTACTTGACCCGATGGTGCATGGTCCTTTTGGGTTGCCTTCACCAAAGCAACTTGATAGGATGAATTATGGAGAGTAAGGATTAAATATGATTTATTAATATATTATGAGAATAATATATTAAAGGAGAAATCATATTGTTTAATTAATATTAGTCAATAATTAATTGGTAATTAGTTTTGTGACTAAAAGAGATTAATTAAACTTAAGGGACTGGAATTGTAATTATAAGATAATTGCAATTTGGGCCATGGATTGCCTTTTATTATAAGGTGGACGAATTCTATGGGGGAAGCCCATATGAAATCGTCCAAGGCCTTAAGGAAAGGGCTCCATGGGTTGCTTAGGGCTTAAGCAACCAAATTAGGGTTTCCTTGTTAGATAACCCTAATTGCCTCACTATATATAGACCCCTTAAGGACCAAAACATGAAAAAGCAACCTTCTAGGGTTTCACACGTTTTTGGGCAGCCTCCATCCTCTCTCCTCTTCATCCTCTTGTTTATGGTGTTTGTGAACCATTAGAGGCGTGACAATTGTGACTCTATGCTTTCTAAAGTCAATACAAGGAGGAATTGGATTGTTATTGCTACATAACAATCAAGGTAACATCTTAAACCTATTCTTATGTTAATATGATTACTTGAATGTTAGAATTAGGGTTTATAGTCTTGGATAACTTGCATATACAATAGAGAAACCTAGATCCAAGCATTAGGGTTTGTATGAGCACATAGGATGTTCTTAGGACCAAAACCCATCAACTTTATTGTCACCCTTTCGCATGTTTATAGAGCTCGCGATCAGACGATTTAATAGGCGATGGATCAGGGAGCGGATCATCCCCTCTTGAGCGTATGAAGGGATATAAACTTGGTTGGCAATGGTGTTCCACCAAGTAGAGGCTACCACACCCTCGGTCAAGTCTTTGTGGCACTGCTCCAAAAATGACTCAAAAGTCTCGGACATGATCTCATTCTGATCATAAATACCCAGCCTCCACGCTAACTCAGCAATGCTACACTGGCGAAACTCTCCTCCAAGGCATAATGAAATGATGTTTGGACTATAGTAGTCATCACCACCCCGGAAAGAGATGGAGGCAAAGAATTCCCATCAAAGCTCTTAATATACCGGTTCTTGAAGCTTAAACAACCGACTCCACCCGTCACAGATTATTTGTACCCCATTAATTTCACAAGACTTGGCCAAATAATGGCTTAGTGCTTCTTCTAGCCCAACTTGCCCCATCCAATACCAGACCAACTCATTAGGAACGTATATTTCCTTCCGCCTTAAAGCCTCCAGCTTGCTTTTTGTTCGTGTGAGCGAAGACTTGTTGGTGATGCTTGGAAAAGTCAACCATGGGATGTCCCCATAACCGCCTCCTCGTGACCTTTGACCTCTCCTAGACATGGTTCATGCACAGCAAAGAAACAAGAAAACCACAAACAAAATACCTAAAGTATTAAGAATGGCAAAATACTGGGTATCAGCAGCATGGACTTGCCGAGTCCACGAACTACTCGGCGAGTAGGACGAACAGCGGGAGTCCAAATCTTGTCCTAATGAAATTAACCGGCCAAATCCATAAATTATTGCAGGGGTTTGCTTCGGTATGTTCCAGGAGTCTATGAATGTAAAAATTTATGTCTAAAACGTCCTAATTTGTCAAAACCCTAGATTCCAAGTCTTCCTAAAAATGGGATTTTTCAGAAATTAAAGGTGTTTTTACACCAAAGATCGAAACTTGTAAAGGATTAAGAGCTAAAGTTGTTACCTTGTTGGTTGAAATTGAAAAGAAGCGAAGATCAAGATGGATGCTTGAGAGTGTTTGCACGTCGAGTATGGGGAGGCGGCTCGTATGAATGGCTGAGTGTTGCAAATTAGGGTAAAAACTCCTCTTTTACAGAATGTAATAAAAATAATTTTTTTTTCGGGTAAATATATGTACTCGTCAAGCAGGCGGACCTACTCGACGAGTAGATGCCTGATTCATCGATTTTTGATTTTTCGGGATTTCTGAAATGGGCTCGTCGAGTAGCATTAGAGACTCGTCAAGTTTTTCATTCTGTGAAAATTTTGAGTTTGTAAAATGAAATGTATGCCACCCCACACTTGAGCATTGCTTGCCCTCAAGCAATAATTTTGAACACAGAAGAAGATTGATAAAAACAAATCCGAAGCAAAATGAAAAAACGAAAACGAAAAGAAAGCAAACTCTAAACGTGGTTTGCCTCCCGGAAGCGCTTCTTTTTAAGGAGTCATTAGCTGGACTCCTCCCTGCTTACGACTCTATAATCCCTTCCAGCAGCAACCCTTCTTCAATTTCTTCATTTCTCAGAATTCCTTCTTCATATTTTTTCACCCTATGACCATTGACCTTGAAAGGAGTTCAATCTCTTGATATTAGCTCAATAGCTCCATGTGGAAAAAATTTCTTTACTATAAATGGACCATCCCACCGTGTCCTAAGCTTGCTCAGAAATAGCTTGAGCCTTGAATTAAAAAGTAACACCTTTTGTCCTTCGTAAAAGTCCTTATTACCCTTGAGCCTTTTGTCATGCCACTTCTTGGTCTTTTCTTTGTAAATCAAAGAACTAGTGTATGCCTCATTCCTAAGCTCTTCCAAGGCATTCATTTGCATTAACCGGTTAGTTCTAACTTAAGCTAGATCAAAATTGCACACCTTGAATGCCCAATAAGCCTTGTGCTCTTTTTCAACCGGTAAGTGACAATGTTTTCCATAGACTAGCCTAGATGGTGTAGTGCCAATAGGTGTCTTAAAAGTTGTTCTAAACGCCCATAGTGCATCATCAAGCTTATCTGACCATTCTTTTCTATTACTTCCAACCGATCTTTCTAGTATTCTCTTCAACGCCTTATTTGTAACTTCAGTTTGCCCACTCGTTTGAGGATGATAAGATGTTGAAAATCTATGGTGAACACCATATTTTTGCAACACCTTAGTTAATTGATCATTGGCAAAGTGCCTTCCCTGGTCACTAATGAGAGCTTTAGGAACTCCAAATCTTGAGAATAATTTCTTTAAAATCGTACCACCACCCAAGCATCATTAGTGGGTAATGCTTGTGCCTTTGCCCATTTAGATACGTAATCAACCGCCACCAAGATGTATTTATTTCCTTTAGACACGGGAAAGGGTCCCATGAAGTCAATCCCCCACACATCAAATATTTCACATACTTGGATGCTATATTGGGACATTTGATTTCGGGATGATATATTTCCTGCTCTTTGGCATGAGTCACATTCCTTGACATATTGAGCGGTATCCTTGAAAATTTTAGGCCAATAGAACCCAATATCAAAAATCTTCTTTGCGGTGTAATGTGCTCCATGATGTCCTCCAGCGGGTCCACTATGGCAGTGTGCCAAAATGTCTTGACTTTCCTTCCCGAATACACATCTTCTTATCATTCCATCTGCGCAACTTCGGAAAAGGTATGGCTCGTCCCAAAAGTAGTATTTAATTTCTGAAAATAATTTCTTCTTTTGTTGGTGAGTCAAATCTTTTGGGATGTATTTGGTTGCTAAATAATTTGCTATATCCACAAACCATGGCACTTCTCCCGCTACTACCAATATATACTCATCGGGAAAATCATCCCCAATTTTATCTTCTTCTAGCTTCTCCAAAAGTGGGTTCTCTACTTCAACGTGGAGTGATCGGTAAAAACGATTGTCTTGGATAACACTAAGTAAGGTCGGAACTTGTCAAAAGCATATACCATTGCTATCAGTTCCTTCTCGGTAGTAGTGTAGTTCTCTTGAGTCAGATTCAATGTCTTGCTTGCATAATAGATTGGCTGAAAATGCTTGTCAATTCTTTGTCCCAAAACAGCTCCCATCGTAAAGTCACTAGCATCACACATTAGCTCAAAAGGGAGACTCCAATTTGGAGCTACCATAATAGGTGAAGTAGTCAACTTTTCCTTCAACAAATTAAAGGCTTCAAGACATTCTTTAGAAAAGTTGAATGGGGCGTCCTTCAAAAGTAGTTAAGTCAAGGGTCTTGTGATCTTGGAAAAGTCTTTAATAAAGTTCCTATAAAACCCCGCATGGCCTAAAAATCTTCTTACCCCCTTGACATTTGTTGGAGGTGGCAATTTGGCTATAATGTCCACCTTTGCTCTATCCACCTCTATCCTCCTCCTTGAGACCTTGTGTCCTAGCACAATTCCTTCCTTCACCATAAAATGACACTTCTCCCAATTAAGGACAAGGTTGATATTCTCACATCTTGATAACGTTAGATCCAAGTTGGACAAGCAATCTTCAAAAGAGGACCCAAAAAGCGAGAAGTCATCCATAAAAACCACCATAAACCTTTCGATCATATCATGAAAGATAGCCATCATGCACCTTTCGAAAGTAGGAAGTGCATTGCATAACCTAAAAGGCATGCGTCTATATGCAAATGTTCCACTTGGGCATGTAAAAGTTGTATTCTCTTGGTCTTGTGGGTCGATTGGAATTTGGAAGTACCCCGAAAACCCATTGAGAAAACAATAATAAAGATGACTGGAAAGCCTCTCAATCATTTGATCGATAAAAGGCAATGGAAAGTGATCCTTTCATGTGGCCTCATTTAGCTTCCTATAGTCGATGCAAACTCGCCACCCGGTTATCGTCCTTGTTGGAATTAATTCGTTGTTTTCATTAGCCACTACCGCCATGCCTCCCTTCTTCAGAACTACTTGGACCGGACTCACCCATGGGCTATCGGAGATCGAAAAAATGATTTCGGCATCTAGTAATTTCACTACCTCCTTTTTCACAACTTCTTGCATGTTCGGGTTGAGTCTTCTTTGGCGTTGTACTATAGCTTTTGATCCGTCTTCTAAGTTTATTATGTGGGAACAATAGGCCGGACTAATTCCCATTATGTCGGTTATCTTCCATGCTATAGCACCTTGCCTCTTCTTTAGTACACCCACAAGGATCTCCTTCTCATGTTTGGCCAAATCAGCAGCTATAATTACAGGTTTTTGCTGGCCATATTCAAGAAATGCGTACTCCAAGTGATCTAGTAGTGCCTTGAGCTCAGTTTTTGTGTTTTGTATGTTGAACACGTCGAGTCCAGTAAGGGGAATCGTCGAGTCCAGTGTAATTTTTGCGACTGTACGGGGTTCTTCGAATGGACTCGCCGAGTCGGTCAAGGCTACTCGGTGAGTCGGTTCTTCTGCACTTCTGATCAGATCATCATACTCAGCTTCCTCGAGCAGTCTTTCTAACTCCATCAGGTCCCTTTCAGCATCAAACTCTTCTTCAAATGAAACGGTGGACTTTCTTGGCTTTTCTTCTTTCCAATCTTCCAACAATTCTTCCAACATGTCAACCGAAAACTCCATGTCATCATTACTCCTTGCATGCTTCATGGCTTGATCAACTCCAAAAGTGACTGATTTGTCTCCTACCCGAAGGGTAAGTTTAGAATCTCTCATGTCGATGATAGCGCTTGCTGTATTGAGAAAAGGTCTTCCTAATATGATCGGGACTTGGGGATCCGCTTCCATGTCTAGAACTATAAAGTCCGCAAGGAACACGAACTTGTCCACCTTCACCAAAAGATCTTCACAAATTCCCCTAGGAAATGTAACCATTTTGTTTGCTAGTGGATTGCCATGCGAATGGGTCTTGGCTCGGGGAGATCTAACTTTTTGAAAAATGAATAAGGCATGAGATTTACACTTGCTCCTGAATCAGATAGTGCATAAATGGTGGCCAAGTTTCCAAATTGACAGGGCAATGTTAAACTTCCCGGATCTTCTTTCTTCTTAGGAAGTTTGTTCAACATAGCAGCTAAACAGTTCTCGTTTAGGACCACCTTCTTCACTTCTTCCATCTTCCTTCTATTAGTTAGAAGCTCCTTGAGAAATTTGGCGTATTTTGGCATTTGAGCAACCGCTTATATGAATGGTATATTCATTTGAAGAGCCTTTATGTGTTCTAGAAACTTTTGGAAGTCTTCTTCATTCTTTTCTTGTCTAGATCGGGCTGGATATGGCAGTGGAGGATGATATGGCTTAACAGGAGGTTTATTTTTCTGATCAGGTGTCGGACTCGTCGAGTCCATATCGTGGACTCGGCGAGTAGGGTCTGCGTTCAGTTGGTTCTGATGTTGATTCTTCCCTTCTGCCTCCTTCTCTTGCACCGGCTTTGATTCTGAATAGGGGCCAGAGGGGTTATAATCTTCCCACTCCTAGTTGTGACAATGTTTATATGTGCGCCATTCAGGTTACTTTCGGTATTGCTTGAAAGTCCACCTGGTCTTCTCTCATTCACTTGTTGTGCAAGTTGCCCTAGCTGTTTTTCTATGTTGAGAATGGATGTTTGTTGATTCCTAAGTAAAGCTTGCTGATCTTTCATCATAAGTTGGTGTTCTCAGAACATATTTTGTTGATCTTTAAGTGTAGCATCAGTATCATTGTGTCGTTTCTCGGTCGTGGCTACAAATCTTGTAAGCATCTCTTCCAAATCAGCTCTCTTCACCACAACTGGCTCCTCCTTTTGATACAAACCTCGTTATTTTTGCTTGAATTTCTCCTCCTTTGCCTTTTTGTACTTGTCGTACGGGAGCCATTCCTTCTTTGGTTTTCACCAGTTATCATCAAATCTGTCGCCACTTGAATAGAATACTTGAGCCTTCTTGTTTCCATTCTCATCCAAGTCACAATCCTTAGTGAGGTGAGGTCCTCTACAATTCTCACATCCTACCCGAATAGCATGGATTGTTTGATCCATCTTAGTCATCCTCCTGTCTAAACTATCTAGTTTAGCCATCATTGCCGCCATGCCATCGTTAACCGTGTTCACTACCCCCCTACTTACTTCATTTTGTGGGTTATGATATTCTCTAGAATATTTAGAGAACTCTTCAATTAATTTCTTGATCACCGGGGTGCCTTCTTTGTGAGGGGTCCTTGCGAGTCAAGGAGCTGCCGAGTTGTAACATTGACTCCATTATAGAAGATAGAGACTTCTTGTTGGCTATTAAGATCGTGATGTGGGCAATTCCTTAGTAGACTTTTGTATCTCTCCCATGCCTCATAAAGGGACTCTCCAAGTTGTTGTTTAAAGTTGGAAATAGCTTTCTTCAACTTGGCTATTTTAGATGGTGGGAAAAACTGGTTAATGAATTCTTCTTTCATCTTAGCCCATGTAGTGATGGATCCGGGAGGGTGTGACTTGAGCCAATCTTTTGCAGCACCCTTGAATGTAACTGGGAGCATACGAAGCAGCTGGGTTTCGCGAGGCACATTTGGAACATTAAAGTAATCAACTACATCATTGACTTCATCCAAGTGTTTATAAGCATCTTCGTGGTCTTTTCCGTAAAAAGGGATCTCCTTGAGTTGAGCAAGTATGTGACCCTTGAGCTCAAATATGACAGTCGCGAGAATTACGGGTTGCACAAGTCCCGGGCCGGTGTCATCTTGTATCCTCTTCTTCCATTCGCCCATGGGAACTTCATCGATGTTCTCCATGGTGTTGTCAAAGTCACCTTCTAGATCGCTGTCTTCTCCAAATTCACTTTCTTCCCTTTCGGACTCGTTCTCGATGTCTTCCTGGATTGGGTCTTCGTTTGCCAAGGAAGAGGTGCTGGATGTTCCTGATTTTTTTCTCTTTTTTCTTGCAAAAAACGAACTTTAGATTCTTCAAAGGCGAGTTCTTTGAAGAAGCGGATTCTCCAATGGCTTTTCCTTTGTTCTTCTTTAGAGCGGACTCTGGGTCTTCAAGTGGAGGGACCAAAGGCGTATTGCATCCTCGGGTCATGTAACAACTGAAACCAAAGTAAGAAAAACGCGTAAAAAGAACAAAAAGAATATAAAAACAAAAGTGTGAAACTGCAATGGACTCGCCGAGTAGTTTCGATTGCACTCTGCGAGTTCAAGGCAGAAGCAGGAAAAGTTACTAATTAAAATTCTAAAACTGGAAACTATTAAAACTAATCCAAATAACTAAATTATCTAAAAATAACTTTGTGCAATGGCCAGTTGATTAAACTAATAGATTTCCTAGGTTAATTATTCGGGTTAAATAAGACTTGTAGCTAGCTAATTAAATTTGGTGATTCAATTAACCTCTTGTTGATGGTGTATCACACAAGCTCACACATTAATTTACCCATTCTCTAATTAATCCTAGGCATATAGTATTGTGTTCACATAAATTATATGAGATAAGAAATTAAGAGATGTTCATGCAGCTTAATCACTTAGCAATTAACAGAAAACAGTTATGGTTAATGCACAAGGGTCTTTAACAAGCTTAATTTAACAATATCACCAACTAACAATTAATCAAAAGAGTAAATTAAACCATAGGAGCAAAATTGTTTCCCCAAACAGAAACTAAAAAAATTAGTTCATGAATTCAGTGTGTGAAAGCTTAAAAACAAATTCAAATAATCCTAACATAATTCTATTCAAAAGAAAAGTGGAAAATTAAACCTAAAGTGCCTTAATCTCTTAAGAATGAAGGATTAGGGTTCTTAAATCGTTTTCTAGAGCTCCAAGGTTTCCTTGATCGCCAAGTGTTCCACCAAAAAATCCAGAGAGAGTCCTCAATTCGAGTTTGTGAAGTGTATTTATAGTTTTCTCAAAACAGGGGCTACTCGGTGATTAGGCAACTGGCTCGTCGAGTCCCCCTTGAGGAATTCATATACGGCAAGGACTCCAGGTGTCGCTTTGCGAATCTTCGTGTCTACTCGTCGATTAGATGATCCTACTTGTCAAGTATCTTCAGAATTAGCCTTTTTCTTCTTTCTTTTGTTCACGAGCTTCCGTTCATATCTCCTGCTTCCTTTTGCTTCCGAGCTTCTTCTTTGGACTGAAAATATAATTTGAACAATATTAAGTATCTTTTGTCCATAATATGCAATTAATTAGCCAATAAATGATAAAATCAAACATAAAAATATAGCTAAAAATGAAAATATCACTGCCTATCCCAGGAGACTTCGAATCTCAGATGGAGACCTTGGAACCTTCCATCTCATCACGACCTCTACTTTGGCCGGGTCGACCAAAATCCCGTTCTGGTTGACAAGGTGCCTAAGAAACTATTGGATTAGTGTCTAAGTCCATAATTATAATTGGTATGTACTTGACCCGGCTTAGCATGGTCCATTTTGGTTGCATAACGTCATGCATTTGGATAGACTAAAATGAGAGAAATAACACTTAAGGTTTATTAATATATTATAAGTTCTTATATATTAATAATATTATTTAATTAGTATTGATCAAGAATTAATCTAGAATTAATTAAGTGATCAAAAGAAGACTAATTAAATATATGGGTTGATTGTGCAAATCATCCTTACTTTTATAGTGGGCGAAGACTCCATGGATTATCAAGTTGGGCTAAAACCCATAGGATGCTCCATGGTGTATTTGAACCCATGGATCCAAGGTAATGGAAAGCCATGACAATTAGGGTTTACCCTAGTTGTGACACTATATAAAGATTATATTCTTAGGAAAAATCGGACACAAGTGTGTGAAGGAAAGGGCAAGCCGGTTTCATGAAGTATCATTTCTTTCTAAGTCCTTACAAGTGGATATGATGTGTGAACCATTTGAGGTGTCACACGTGAGGCACTAGGCTCTCGAGCTACATGGATTCAAGCTACATCAACAAGGTATGTATATCTATCTAGTTTATTACCCAAGTATCAATGTTTTGTATGCTAGTTAGGGTAATACCTTAGATATTAATATTTGCATGTATAATAGAGAAAACATAGATCCAAGGTATTTAGGGTTGCATGTACACTTAGGAGTGTTAGAATGCTCAAAACCCAACAGTGGTATCAGAGCCAGGTTTGTTTTCAATTATACTTGATGCAAAGTGCTGAAAAATGCTGAAAAAAATCGATTTTCTGGATTTCTGGGCACTGGACTCGCCGAGTCCACTGATGAACTCACCGATTTTATGAAGAAAATCATCCTACTTGTCGAGTAGGTTCATACACTCGACGAGTAGGAGCCCCAGACAGCATATTTTCGAGTTTTTTGGCTGGAATTGGACTAGAAACATTACCCTAAGCTGTTTTTGAACTTATCAACCTGTTTTTGATGTGGTAATGTTCATGCTAATCCAATTTCACAGATAATTATCAATAGATTCATTTTTTGTATTAGTTTAATGGTTAGGATAATTACTTGAAAAAGTTTGATTGAATTTTCTTGTCTTATGAGTTGCTTAGATTAATAGGAATGTTATGTGAAATTGTTGTTTTCAATCCAAATTAATCTAAGAGTTGATTCTAAAATGTGTTTTTGTAACTTGTCCTCAAGTTATATGAAAATTCACATTTAAGTTTCATAAAACTCATAAAGTTTTCCATAAGTTATGAATAAGGAAGAGTCGCATTCTTTTAATGATTTAAAGTCTTCCATAGCTTGTCCTCAAGTTATGGAACTTGAAGAGGTTTTAATTAAAACTACTTTAAACACATAAGTTATGGAATTGAAAAGTTTTTTGAATTGTTCAAAACTTGCCCTTAAGTTTTGGAATTTGAAAAGTTTTCTTTCATGAATACTTTAATTCCAAATTAAACCCTTAGGATTTTAAAAGTTAAAATTCAACCCTTATACCTTATAATATTATAAGTTAATATATATATATATATATATATATATATATATATATATATATATATATATATAAGAGCAAGTCAGTCTTACCGTTAGTAGGCCTCATTCACGAAGCCGGTCTTTAAGGGGGTATAAGGTTACTGCCTATAAAATGGCAGTTTAATGAGTGTCGACTCTCACCCACCGCTTCCTTGACTAGTGGAGGGTCGTTAGCCGAACGGGTAGGACAATGACTATAATTATCCCTTCATTAAAAGTATTAATGATAAATACTAAGTAACTAAACCTTTTATAAATACCCAATCTTAGTTACTTCGGAAAATGTGAATAAGGTGCTAATCCATGAAATTACACTTTGCACTTCATTTAAGTTGTTGGTGGAGCGTGTGTGGTTTACCAGCACACTAACTTGGACTTAACAAGGTAGGAAAAGGGTTTCTTAAAGTTTATCATAGGTCGGTGGACCGTGTTTGGTTTACTGGCACATCGGTTGGGTGATAAACATTTAAGAGTACCAAGTAATTAGCATGGTTACTTCACACCTTGTTTTGTGATCATCAGCATCCCAGTCACAAAACCTGAAGGGCACACTCGATATTGAAACATGCCATTGAAAGTTCAATGAATCTCAAAAGATCTAGGGGTTTCAAATCCAATTAAAACCTAATAAATTATTTCGTTTTTCATGGTGGAAATTGGTGAATTGTCACTCGCCTACCTTCAAATATTCTATAGCTTGGATTACGGCATCCCTCTTCCAAGTTATAAAATATTGTGTTGGGTCCTAGCCTTAATATTTCATATTGGGTGTTATATTAAGGACTTTAAATCAACTATCTTGAATATCTCCCAAAAGATGTCTAGTTCAGACATCTATGATCTACCAAAATCTCTTGGACCTTTACTTCCTCCACCTCCTCCAATTATTCTCCCTAACCCACAAGTTCAAGGTCACTCAAGCCCTATTGGCAAGCAAGGTCTACGTGTGCTCACATCTTGGAGATGAAGTCACATATTGACAAGCCGGGAGAGTTGGGTGTCAAAGTCTTAAGAAAGTTGGATGTTCAATCACTTTCTAAGTCACATAGTGAGTTCTTTGTGGACTACTATGTAAAAAGACTATGACATGACCCTTAATGATCTTATCTATTTGCTTTCTGCTGCTAAATTAGCTATGATTTGGAGCATTGGTAGAGCAAATTTGATTAGAAGATTAACTTCCCAAACTTCCATGGACTTTGAAAATGGTAACATTGGATATCCAGAAAAGCTTTCTCTTCCCAATGGAAAGGGATTGGCCATATTCAACTCGGTTGACCAAATGGTAAAGAGAAAAGCAAGTCTGTGATAGTCCAGTACACCATTCCCAAAGAGTCCATATGATTCTCTTGCCAAAGGAAGGGGAATTGATTGTGAAGCTGCCTATTTACCTGAAAGATTATAAGGTTGATCAAGTCAAGAAGTTTGACTAAACTTCAGGTAGAGTCCACTATCTAACTCTGCTAAGTTTCTATTATGAGATTTTCAATACATAACGTGACTGGGTCACATGTTGATATTTTAAGAATCAAAGAAAAATGAAGAAACTTAAAGGAAGTATATGCTGATTCTGATCGCAAATATGGATTTCGATCGCTTGGTTCGGTGATCAGAATTTTGAGTTGTTGCTTAGGAGTTATGATATATTGATTAGGAATAGATGACAACAAAGTTTTCATATGCTTTTGCACTGTAAGGATAAGTTTTTCCGCAAAGTTTTTAAAAATAAAATGAAATTTTTTATTTCATTTATTCTAAGTATCCTTACAATGGCATTTGGTGAAAATTGTTGCTTATATGATTCCATTGATAGCAATATTGGAAAAATGGATTTGTTTCTTTCATTTGTGGTAATGTCTAATTTACCAAATAAGGAAAGATTTTCATCACCCAAGGTTTCAGTCGGATAGAAACTTGGAAATGATGCAAGTTGTATAGTATGATGAATGAGAATTTTTCAACTTTGGAAAATTTAAGATTAAATCCTTGTTCACATGTATATGTGAGTCAGGTGAAGGACTAAGCGATCAAGTACACATTCTGGTGCACCGTTCAAGTCCACCACAAAAGATCGATAAGACTACTCGTCGTGATTTACTGAATTTTAGTAAATATGGTTATACTTACAAGTTTAAGTATAATTCTGAAACATCTGAAAAGTTTCAATGTATGGCAAAACGAATGAGTAGCATCAAAATTAGGCAGAAAGATAAAAGTTTCTCAAATCTAAAAAGATGGGAGAGTACTTTAGTATCATTTTTGTGATCATCTTAATGATTAAGAAACCATATCAGAATTAGTCCTCTAAGGAAATCTTAGTGTATTCTTATGACTAAGAAGAGGAATCTTGAATTGCTGAAATGGTTAAATCAAGAAGATGAGTCATACTTCGTTCCAAAACAAGTTAAAGAGTCATACTCCAAGACTGTAAGTTTAGTGACATATCTTAAAGAAAGGTTTAAAACACTTGTCAAATGTAAGAGTAAAAGTGTCCTAATCTTGTACATTTGAAATTGGTAAGTTGTGATGTTTTGGATAAAACAAAGACCAACTAAGGCCAATTGTGTGAAGTGTTTGTCTTGATAAAGAATCCACACTATCTCTTGAATATTTGGCAAGATAGTTTTATATGTCAAGAGGACAGTAGGAGTCTAAGAGATTCTGAAAGTATTTCAAGAACTAATCAAGAATAAAAACCTGTATTTCATCACTAGCACACGACTAGAGGTTTATAACCTATTGTCTTGACATTTCTATGCCCATTCCAGTAAAGTTGGCTATACATTTGAGTTCTACATGTTCTTAATTGTTTGCATAACTACTTGGAAGCAATGGCAAGTCCTGTACTTCCAGGTGGCGAGAAGTTAAGATTGCACAAGTTCAATCCATATGAGTTTGGATTTGTCACTAACCTAGTCTTGTGATTATGGTTTTGACAAATTCACATGGATAAGAAAACATACACCATAAAATATAAGGGTAATAAGGTTTCTCTCTGATTCATGAAAATGATGGTGATGAAACACTTCCACTAAGTAGATTTTAAGTAAGATAACATTTGTGATCTTTGCAATCTCAAAGTCATTAGTGGAGCATGTGTGTTAACTGGCACACTAACATGGACTTATGAGAAGTAGGAAAAGTCTAAACAATCGAGACTATGATTACGGTATCCCTTTTTCATAGTTCTAAAATTGTTTAGACACACTTGTGAGCTATCTAAGATAAGGTGTATGATTTTGATAAAGTTTTATCAAAGCAATCTCGTATCAGAAATCTGAATTTTGGTAACAAAGTCAATAAAGTATTGATTTCTAGAAGTCCAGCTAATTTCTGGATACATGTCAAAGCTAGTGGGAGCATAAATGTTATGCTAATAATTTTCATGTTAGTGGGAGCATGATAATTATGATAAGTGTTGCAAGTTAGCAATGTTAATTATAGAAAACAAAGTTTCAATTCTTGAAGTTGCAGGGGTTGGAAAAGTTGTTTTGCTATAATTAAGGGAGAGGAAATTGTACTTCATTTCAATTCTAAAAGGCTAAAATTGAGGTTTTAATCATCTTTAGTCAAGGATATATATATATATATATATATATATATATATATATATATATATATATATATATATGAATTTTATGTTGGAGTGGCTCAACATAAGGAAATTCTATATATGGGTCCATTATTTGCGTTCTGAAATTCGATAATGATTACGACATCCCTTTTCATAATCGGAATTATGAGAAATTGGCAAATAGACATAGTAATATTATAGAAAAAGGACTAGTTTAGTATCATGTCTTTATGTGAGACATCATGAATCATGTACCATATGCTTCGGATATAGGATCGATTGCATGTGCTATAATATTCATCCTTTCTAAATTTTCCAAATGCTCTGGGCATTAAAGGGGAAAATATAGAATTGGATATGACTAAAATGACTAAGCAAGTGTCGAGGACAATTTACGGTTTACCAAAAATTGGTTGCTCAGGCACAGTTGGAAGTATGGTGTTAAATTTTGGAAGGACCTTATTGACATATTCTGAAAAGAGGCAATTCTTGTTCAGAATTGATAGTCAAAATGGGAATATATAAATGTTTCCATAGGTGGAAGTTATTCAATTTGTGTATGATTAGAAAAAACTTAATGCAAGAAGGATGTTTCCATGGAGCTGATCTCCATTAGAATACTCTGTAATATCTGTTGACAAATCTTTGTGACTCTGTGCATAATCATTACAAGAGGATCATGCATATAAGTTTAAAATCTAACAAATTTCGGTAAATGATAGGAATTTGGAAATTCTTACATTTTTGATAAGGCTTTGGGAGTGTGAAAAGAGAATCAATGAAGTTATGTTCAATCGATCTAGTTCACAAAGTAAGGATCATAGAAAAACATAGAATGCATACTTGGTGTATGGCAAAGCTATTGTTTAGAAGAACATAGTGTACATTCTTGGAGCAGGGACAACTAGTGTTTTTAATTCAAGTATAAAGTTGATAAAACCGAAACAATGAATAATGAGTAATTAGTATGGTGATAAATAAAAAGTTTTTTATTTATATTCATAGGTTTTGATACCATACTAGATTCAATTATTCTTGTGTTTCATTTTGCATGTTTTGACTTCCAGAATAAACTAGGTCACTCTTCCCGAATGACTAATTTATTGAAACCATCCACAGTCGGTCATATGTTATAAGTAGATATGAATCAAGATTGTCATGAGTTGGCTTGTGGAGGTCTAAGATGTTAGACAAAGCGGTGCTACAACACTCATGAGTGCTTATAAGTTCTGAGTATTGGATTCAACCCGTGCTCATTTGAATCACTTCATGTATTTTTTTTCACGAGTGATCATGAGATGATAATATCTTATAAGCTTTAAACCTAGAGATATGAGTTGTTACTATGAGTTGGTTGTACATTGATTGCGCGAAACCACATTGGTAACTCGATGTTATAAAACGTGCCTTTGTGTATGATTCAACAAGTAGTAGAACAAGCCATATGAGTCGAATTTTATCTATTCCTTTTACCTTCGGGATAAAAGTGATATCTGTGGGCCCCTAGATGATTTAGTGATGACAAACGCAAGTGCTCGGCCGGGCCTGGACTGATTTGATTTGTTCAATTAGTCAGTCATCATAAATCGGAAATCGGGAAACAACAAATGGACAGAGAGAATGATTATAATCCATGTCTCAATCCATATGATATCTAGAATGGAGGAATATATGATCCCTTATCTAATGGACAAGTCATTCACAAAGGTCAGAGCTCATCTACAAGGCCAGAGTTCGACAGTGGCTTTTGAGAGCTATGATTGCCAGTTGGTTCTTGAAATCATACGCAATAATAGTTTTAGACTTATCCAAGTGGGAGACTGTTGGATTAGTGTGTAAGTCCATAACTATAATTGGTATGTACTTGACCCGACTTGGCATGGTTCATTTGGGTTGCATGGCATCATGAATTTGGATAGACTAAAATGAGAGAAATAACACTTAAGGTTTGTTAATATATTATAAGTTCTAATATATTAATAATATTATTTAATTAGTATTGATCAAGAATTAATCTAGAATTAATTAAGTGATCAAAAGAAGACATTAAATATATGGTTTGATTGTGCAAATCATCCACACTTGTATAGTGGGCTAAGACTCCATGGATTATCAAGTTGGGCTAAAACCCATAGGATGTTCCATGGTATATTTGAACCCACGGATCCAAGGAAATGGAAAGCCATGACAATTAGGGTTTACCCTAATTGTGACACTATATAAAGTATCATTTCTCTCTAAGTCCTTACAAGTGCATATGATGATCTGTGAACCATTTGAGGTGTCACACTTGAGGCACTAGGCTCTCGAGCTATATGGAGTCAAGCTACATCAAAAAGGTATGTATTTCTATCTAGTTTATTACCTAAGTATCAATGTTTTGTATGTTAGTTACGGTAATACCTTGGATATTCATATTTGCATGTACAATAGACAAAACACAGATCCAAGGTATTTAGGGTTGCATGTACACTTAGGAGTGTTAGAATACTCAAATCCCAATAGAAACTGCACCTCGCGCAACCAGAACTCACACTTGGAGAACTTAGCATATAAGTTCTCCCTCCTCAGAGTATCCAACACCTCACGCAAGTGCTCCTCATGCTGCTCCTGGGTCTTGGAATAGACCACGATGTCATCAATGAAAACTATCACAGATCGGTCCAACATCGGTATGCACATACGGTTCATAAGATCCATGAATGCAGCAGGGGCATTGGTGAGCCCGAAGGGCATCACCGTGAACTCATAGTGACCGTATCATGTCTAAAAAGCATTCTTTTGCATATCCTCATCTCTAACCCTAATCTGATGGTAGCCTGACCGCAAATCTATCTTGGAAAACCAAGATGCCCCCTAAAGCTGGTCAAAGAGATCATCAATCCTCGGGAGTGGGTAACGGTTCTTCACCGTTACCTTATTCAGCTCTTGGTAATCTATACACATCCGATGCGACTCGTCCTTCTTCTTCACGAATAGTATCAGGGCTCCCCAGGGTGAACTACTCGGTCTAATGAATCCCTTGTCTAACAGCTCCTGCAGCTGTGTAGACAAATCCTGCTTCTCAAAAGGAGCCAATCGATATGGCGCCTTGGCTATCAGATTCGCGCCAGGGACTAGGTCGATCCTGAAATCTACATGACTTTCTGGAGGTATCCCAGGCAGCTCCACTGAGAATACATCTGCATACTCTCGCACCACTGGTACATCACTCACCGTCGCCTTACCCACCTCTCGGGTCTCCAATACATAGGCGACATACCCTACTTATCCCTGTTGGAGATAGCGCCTAACTCTCACTGATGAACATAGAACTGGTCCACGTTGTGGGCTCTCACCCTGAATCACCAGCTCTCCCCCACTTGGGGTCTTGATCCGGACCAACTACTACACACAGTCGATCACTGCCCCATTGGGGCTCAACCAATCCATGCCTACAATAACCTTGTTCCCTCACAATAGTATGGGAACCAAGTCTACCAAGTAGTGCTCCTCGTACAACCTCAATACACATTCTATGAAAACCTCCGATGCTTGAACTAATCGGTCGTCCGCACTCTATACCTCTAGAGGGCAATCCAACATGCCCGCAGACTTGGGGAACCTCTTTCTATGTGCAAGAGAAACAAATAATCGGGTAGCACCCGAATCGAACAACACCTGAGCTGCGATACCGTTCACATAGAACAATCCTAAACAAAACATAGGACTGTTGGGTTTTGGTATAATACAACACCCTATGGTTCACATCAACCCTAAATACCTTGTATCTATGTTTTCACTAATTATACATGCAAAGGTGTTCCCAAGGTATTAAGCCTATAACTAGCATGCAAAGATGTAAACTACACAAGATACTAGTTAGTGTAACATACCTTTCTTTTTGTGGCTGGAAGTCTTGATGTATTTGGCCTTAAGAGCTTAGCCCCAATAGTGTGGAAGCCTCAAATGAAGTTACAACACATCAAGGACAAAGTTAGGACTTGAGAGAGAATCACCATACACTCTAAAACCTTCATGACTCCAAGAACATGCACACACACACACACATGGGTGGCGGTTTTAGGTCATCATATATGTATTTATATGTGTTGAATTCTAAGAGTCATGGGTATGACCCAAACCCACACCCATGGGTTTTATGAGCCATGGTTTATGTAGCGCAACTTTTTATGTATCCATACATAAACTTGGTCCAATATGGATCATAAGCCCAACACATATAAATATAGCTAATTACCATAACTAGTCCCCATAGATTTAATTAGTATCTTTTGATCACTAAATTAATTCCAAATTAATTCTTGATCAACATTAATTAAAACATATGATTTCATATTAATATATTAGAACTTATAATATTTTAATAAATCATATATATAACCTCTTCTCTCAAAAGTCCATCCTAACAAATTGTCCTGATGATATGCAACCCAAATGGACCATGCTACTCTCGGGTCGAATACATGCCAATAATATTTATGGGCTTAGACATCTAATCCAACAGTCTCCTACTTGGATAAGTCTAAAACTATTATTGCGTATGACTCCAAGATCCCGACTAGCAATCGTAGCTCTTAAAATTCATTGTCGAACTCTGACCTAGTCAATGACATGTCCATTAGATAAGGGATCACATATTCCTCCATTCTAGATATCATATGGACTGAGACATGGATTATAATCATTCTCTCTGTCCATTTATTGTTTCCCGATTTCTAATTTATGACGATTGACTAATTGAACAAATCAAATCAGTCCAGGCCCGGCTGACCACTTACGTTTTGCATCACTAAATCATCAAGGGGCCCATATATATCGCTTTTATCCCTCCAAGGGTAAAAGGAATGGATAAACTTCGACTCAAATGTTCGCTTGTACTTACTCATCAAATTAAACACAATGATATGTTTTATAACAACCAAGTTACTGGTTGCGTTTACATATGTCAATGTGCAACCAATGCGCAATTACAACTCACACGTATCTGTTTGAAGAATATAAGATATTATCGTCTCATGATCACTCGTGATAAAATCCATGAAGTGAGTCAAATAAGTGTGGGTTTCATCCAATACTCAGAACTTATGAGCACTCATGAATGTTGCAGCAACTTTTGCTATGTCTAAACACTTTAGACATCTACAAGCCCAATTCATGATAGTCTTGATTCATACCTACTTCCAAAGTATGATTGACTATGGAGAGTTTGAATAACCTATTTATTAGGGAAATCAAAACATGCAAAGTGAAATACAAGAATAATACTAATCCTATATGGCCCCAAGCACCTTTGAGAGTAAGTAAAACAAATTTTATTCAAACACCATATTGATTACTCATTATTCATTGTATAATGTCTCAAATAATCAACTTTATACTTGAATCAAAACAATAGTCATGCCATGCTCCAAGCATGCACACTATGTTTGTCCAAACAATAGTTATGGCATACTCCAAGTATGCATACTATGTTTGTCTATGATTGTTACCTTGTGAAATAGACCAATTGAACATGATTCTAATGATGCTTATTTCACAATCCCAAATCCTTACCGTAAATGTAGGAATTCCAAATTCCTGCCATTTACCGAAATCTGTTAGATTATAAACTTATATGCATCGATCCTCTTGTAATTATTATGCACAAAAGTCACAAAGACTCGGCGACAAACATTACAATGTATTCCAATGGAGAGAAATTCCATGGAAACGAAGTCTCAAATTCAAAGTACATTCCTTTGAACATCCTTCTTGCATTAAGTTTTTCTAATCTTACACAGATTGAATGACTTCCACCTGTGGAGACATTTCCATACTCCCATTTTGACTATCACTTCTGAACAAGAGTTGCCTCTTTCAGAATATGTCAATATGGTCCTTTCCAAAAATTTACACCATACTTCCAACTGTCCATGAGCAACCAATCTTCGGTAAACCCCAGATTGTCCTCAACAATTGCTTAATCATTTTATTCATATCCAATACTAGACCTTTTCCCCTCTTAATGCCCTAGGCATTAGGAAAATTTAGAAAGGATAAATATTATTGCACATGTAATCAATCCTATATCCGAAGCATATGGGACAAGATTCATGATGTCTCACATAAAGAAATGATCCTAGATCAGTCTATTGCTACAATATATTTTATTTGCCATGTTTTCATAATTTGACTATCAAGAGGGATGCCATAATCATAATCGAATTTCAGAACGCAATATATACATAATTTCCTTATGTTGAACCATTCCAACATAAAATTCATATATATATATATATATATATATATATATATATATATATATATATATATATATATCCTTGACTAAAGATGATTTAAATCTCAATCTAAGCTTTTAGAATTGAAATGAAGTATAATTTCCTCTCCCTTAATTATCGCAAAACAACTTTTCTCAATTGAAACTTTTGTTTTCTATAATTAACATCGCTAACTTGCAATATTAACCATAATAATCATGCTCCCACTAACATGATAATTATTAACATAACACTTATGCTCCCACTATCTTTGACATGTATCCAGAAATCAATTGGACTTCTAGAAATCAATACTTTATTGACTTTCTTACCAAAGTTCAAATTTCTGATACGAGATGCTTTGATAAAATTTTATCAAAATCATACACCTTTCCTTAGATAGCTCACATGTGTCTAAACAACTTTTATAACAGTGAAAATGGATGTTGTAATCATAGTCTCAATCGTTAGACCTTTGCCATTTCTCACAAGTCCATCTAGTGTGTCGGTTAACCACACATGCTCCACTAACGACTTTGAGAATGCAAATATCACAATTGTTATCTATTTAAAATCTATTTAGCGAAAGCGTTTCCTCACCATCATTTTCATGAATCGGAGAGAAACCTTATGTCACTTAGATTTTTATGGTGTATATGTTCCCATCCATGTGAATTTTTCAAATCCATAATCACAAGACAAGGTTAGTGACAAATCCAAGCTCATATGGACTGAACTTGTTCAATCTTAATTTCTTGCCACCTGGCAGCACAAGGGCCTATCATTGCTTCCAAGTTGTTATGCAAACAACTAAGAACTCATAGAACTCACATGCATAGACAACTTTAACTGGAATGGGCACAGAAATAAGAATATGTCAACACGATAGGTTACAAACCTCAAGTCGTGTGCTAGTCATAAACAACAGGTTTTCATTCTTGATTAGTTCTTGAAACCTTTTCAAGATCTTTAAGACTCCCACTGACCTCTTGACATATAAGATTCTCTTCTGAAGAACCATTCCTTTTCAAAACAAATATTCAAGATTTAGTGCGGATTCTTATCAAGATAACACTTCACACAATCGGTCTTAGTTGATCTTTGTCTCATCCAAGACATCACAACTTACCAATTTCAAATGTACAAGAGTAAGAAAGCATTTTACTCTACATTTGAATAGTGTTATAAACATTCTTAAGGTTGTGTCACTCAAGTTACAATCTTGGAGTATTACTCTAAGATCAATTTTGGAACGAATTATGATTCATCTTTTGATTTAACCATTTCAATAATTCACGATTCCTCTTCTTAGTCATACAAGTGCATTAAGATGTCCTTAGAGGATTAATTTTGATATGGTATCTTAATCACTAGTATAATCACAAAACACGATACTAAAGTACTCTCCCATCTTTTCAGACTGGAGAAACTTTTATCTTTCTGCCTAATTTGATTCTTCTCATCTGCCCTGCCATACATTGAAATTTTTCCAATGTTTCAGAATTACAGTTAAACTTGTAAGAATAACCATAAACTTTAGTAAATCATGACAAATAGTCTCATCCATCTTTGTGGTGGACCTGACTAGTGCACAACCAAGTGTACCCAATTTCCTAGTCCCTCACTTGACTCACATATACATGTGAAGAAGGAATTAGTCTTAATTTCCCAAAGATGAAAATTCTCATTTATCATACAATACAAGTTGCATGATTCCAAGTTTCTATCCAAATGAAACTTGGGTGATGAGAATCTTTCCTTATTAGGTAAATTATGATACTACCACAACCGAAAAAATCAAATCCATTTTCCAATATCGCTATCAATAGAATCATATAAACAACAATTTTTCACAAATGCCACTGTAAGGATATTTAAAATAAAAACGAAACTTTTCTTTTATTTAAAACTTGCAAGAAACTTATCCTTACAATGCAAATGCATACGAAAAACTTGTTGTTATCTATTCCTAATCACCAGCTCAAAATTCTGATCACCGTACCATGCGATCGAAATCCATCTTCACGATCAGAATCAGCATATTTGTGACATCCCAAATTTCTCGGCCAGAAAAGACCGATTTATTTATGCTTGGTTTTTAAAAATCAAAGTAATCTTTTAAAGAAAACAATTGGCGGAATTTGTTCCCAAAATTTGATAAAGATTTATCAAAGCATTTCTGTAAAGAAATGTATTTTTATTATATAACAAAATCTCGGGATGTCATGTTCCGATACAGACACATAAGCATAAACAGAACTTACATTATTTAGACTAAAGATTTTACATCTCCTTTAATCTCTCCGTGAAATATATCTTCGTATTGATACCTGTGATACAAAGAAAACTGAGTGGGTCAGGCTTGGGAGCCTGGTGAGCATATAGGGTTTTCAACCCACAATAATATAGTTATTATATTCAACCATCAAACAATCAACTCAATTACCCATCCCTATTATCTTTCTTAGGATTTTACCCTAGGAATTCAACTACCCGTCATTCATTCATTCCTAAGGATTGACCTAAGGAATTAGCACAAAATCTATTGCTACATAAGGTGCATCTACCAACATCATCCTTTAAGTGCCTCTGCCAGGATTACGTCATACACTATGAGGCGCGACTGCCAGGTTTATGACATTCTCTTTTAGGCGCATCTGCCGACATTATCTTATAAGCGCATCTGCCAAGATTATCCTATAAGCGCATCTACCAAGATTATCCTATAAGCGCATCTGCTATTGTTATGACAATCTCTATTTGGCGCATCTGCCAAGATCACGACATTCACTATTTGGTGCATCTACCGATATTATTCTCAAGCGCATCTGTTAGTTTTATGACATTCTTTAATTGGTGCATCTACCAATATCATTCTTAATCATCTTTCATACCTCATCATTTTATCACATACCAACTATCTCATCTACCCATGTTCTACCCAACATATTTGTAGATATAGAATACATATACAGTTTAACTCATTTAAAAACTATATAAAACATTCATTCCATACTCATCTCAAATAAACAACAATATATAAACACATAGCACGTATTTTATAACAAATACTTCATATTTATGTGTTAGAAGAAAGTAACCACACACTCTCCCAAACATATACTTAATACATTCAAACAATACTTGTATTATACCCGTGTTTATGAAAGGGACTATACACCCACACATATAAACAACTTTATATTATACACATAGCACGTATTTTATAGAAAATACTTAATATTTATGTGTTAGAAGAAAGTAACTACACACTCACTTGATCAGAAGATAATTGGGCAGCACTACGGCTTGCAGAAGTAGTGTTTCTCCGTAGATCTGGAAGATCTTCACAAAAACCGGCTCCTTGCGGGCAGCGCTTCGGCTCGGGAATAACGCTCTTCGGGATCCTCGGGGCTTCGGATCTTGCTTCGGGGTATAAATGGCACACAAAATGAGGCAAAAACTAGAGAGAAGAAAGAGTTTGAACAAGAGAAAATGGCTGATTTCGAGTTCTATTTATAGGCTGAGGGTCTGGGATTACGCGGGGCGTAATCTCAAATTACACGGGGCGTACTCGAGTTACGTAGGGCGTACTTTGACGTCATTGCGTGTGTTGACTGGTGGCACTCGAGTATTGGTCAGACAAGTTGAACCCTTTGAGTACGCTGGGCGTACTCAAATTACGCTGGGCGTAATTTGACTCATCGAACTTCTAAATTGCGTAACTTTCGCATACGAGCTCCGTTTTCGACGTTCTTTATATCCACGCGTAGGTGAGACTACGCTCTACAAGTTTCGTTTAGACTCCGTTGGCTAATTTTGACTTTATTTTTATTATATTATTTTTAGTAGGTCGGGACTGGAAAACTCCGTTATAAATTCATAGCTTCTTCATCTGACGTCCGTTTTCACCTATATTTTTATCGTTTCACTACAATTGACGAGATCTTCGATTCTCGTTTAGATTGTTTCGGCTAAAAACCGCTCGATCTCAAATCGAATATTCGGGCTGCATACTGCTAAGCTGAAACTTAGAAAAGTCATAACTTCCTCATACGAAGTCAGATTTGGACGTTCTTTTTATGCACGCTCACGGTTTAACGAACTCTACAACTTTCGTTTAAATCACTAAGGCTAAATATCGCTCTAACATAAATTCACTTTTTACGTCAAGATGTGTCGTGCTAGTTCTGTCGCGAAACTTCGACAGGTCATAACTTCTTCGTTATAACTCAGATTTCGGCGTTCTTTATTTGCACGAAAACCTTGTAACATATACTATAACTTAGTTAAGATTATTCATTCTAAATAATCTTTCATCAAAAATTCATTTTTGACGCCTATCGTCTCTAAATTGACTAGCCCTGATCTACGGGCGTTACAATATTCTTCCTTTAAGCTTCCTCTTTTCTTTGATTCGTAAAACATCAACATGTGACCTAGTCACATCACATAATAAGAATATCCAAATAGGAACTTAATAGAGTTAGATAGTGTACTTTACCCGAAGTAGAGTCAAACTTTTTTGACTTTACCATCCTTATGATCTTTCAGGTAAATAAGGAAGCTTCACAACCAATGGCAATAGAAACATATGGACTCTTTGGTAATGGTACATGGGAATATCTCAGACCTAGCCTTTCTCTTTACTATTTGGTCAACCGAGTTGACTATGGCCGATCCCTTTCCATTGGGAAGAGAAAGCTTTTCTGGATTTCCAATGTTACCATTGTCAATGTCCATGGAAGTTTGGGAAGTCGACCTTTCAATCAAATTTGTTTTACCAGTGCTCCAAATCATTGTTGATTCAGCAGCACCAAGCAAATAGGTAAGATCATTAAGGGTCATGTCATGGTCTGTCATATAGTAGTCCTAAAGGAACTCACTATGTGAGTTAGAAAGTGATTGAAGAACCTAGTCAACAACCAACTTCCCCAAGACCTTGACACCCAACTCTCTCGGCTTGTCAATATGTGATTTTATCTCCAAGTTGTGAGCACACATAGACTTTGCTTGCCAATAGGGCTTGAGTGACCATGAGCTTTTCAAGAACTTGTGGGTTAGGGAGAATAATTGTAGGAGGTGAAGGAAGTGGAGTATGATTTCCATGATCCAATCACGGGACATTATCTTCATTAGGAAAGCTTGTTACAAGGGATTTGGGACGATCATAGTTGTCTGGACCTGACATCTACAATGGGAGATATTCAAGTTAGTTGATTTAAGTCCTTAATATAACACCCAATATGAAATATTAAGGCTAGGACCCAACACAATATTTTATTACTTGGAAGAGGGATGTCGTAATCCAAGCTATAGAATATTTGAAAGTAGGTAAATGACGATTTACCAATTTCCACCACGAAAAACTAAAAATGAATTTTAGGTCTTAAGTGAACTGAAACTCCTAGATCCTTTGAGATTTATTGAACTATTCAATGGCATGTTTAAATCTCGATTTTTCCCTTCAAGTTTTGTGACTGGGACGCCACGCTCCACCGATCTATGATAAACATTAAGTTACCCTTCACCACTCTTACTAGTGCATGTTAGTGTGTCGGTTAACCACACACGCTCCACTAACGACTTGGTAAGGTACAAAGCGTAAATTTCATGGGTTAGCACCAAATTCACATTTTCCAAAAGTAACTAAGATTGCGAATTTATAAAACATTTAGTTACTTTATAATAATCGTTATAATTATAATGAAAATTAAAGTCATTGTCCTACCAATTCGGCTAACGACCCACCGTCAGTCAAGGAATCGGTGGGTGAGAGTGGACACCCATTAAACTGTCATTTATAGGCAGTAACCTTATACCCCCCCCCCCCCTTATAGACTGGCTTCGTGAATGAGGTCTACTAACGGTAAGACTGACTTATTCTTATATATATATATATATATATATATATATATATATATATATATATATATATATATATACACATATAAGTATTAACTTTTAATATTATAATAGTACAAGGGTTGAATTTTAACTTTTAAAATTCTAGGGTTTGAAATTAAAGTATTCATAAGTGTGACTTTACAAATTCCAAAACTTGAGGGCAAGTTTTGAAACTCTTCAAAACTTTTCATTTCCATAACTTATTAGTTTAAAGACTTTTAAAAATGAGACTCTTCATTTTTCACAACCTATGAGTTTATTTTAAAATGGGACTTTTCATTTTTCATAACTTGAGGACAAGTTATGGAATTCATTAAAGGCATTTAGATCACTATTTTCACTAACAAAAATTATCAAATAATTTATCTATGATCTATTTAAACTCATAAGTCAAGGTAATTCATATCAGCAACATCTATACAAATTAGCTTATCTTATAAACTAACTATAATCTTGAAATTTTGACAATTATCTTGTATTTGGATGAGGATAATTTTTTTCATATCATAAAAATCGAATTTTTATCAAGAAAACAATTTATAGTAATTATCCAAACCCAAATGAAACCAAGAAATCTGAAATCTGCCATCGGATACATCACCACGTCGTCGTAAGCATTGCCATGTCGTGGTGATCATGCTGAGTCGAATTTCAACTTTGAAAATAATACAATGCATCAATATAATAGAAAACTATCCTAGGCTCTGATACCACTGAAGGGTTTTAAGCACTATAACAACCTTAAGGTGCACATATAACTTTAAATGTTTTGGATCTATGTTTTCTCTAATTATACATGCAATAAGATTTTCCAAAGCATTCATCCTAACTAGCATACAAAGCATAGGTAACTAAATAACAAAACTAGTTAGATAACTTACCTCTTGTTGTTGCTTGTTAACCTTGACCATTAAGAGCCAAACACCTCAAATGTGATGCCTCAAATGTTTCACAAAGCACCACCAACAATGGAGGACTTGAGAGAGAATTAATTGCACATGAAATTTGGTTATGACTCTTCTAAAGACCACTTTGGGCCAATTTTGGATGCTAGAAGACTTGTATTATAGTGTGGCATGATTAGGGTTACATCCATGAAAACCCTAATGCCCATGACCTTTCATATTACTTAGGCTCCATGGGTTAAACATCCATGGACTACCATATTGGTTTAGCCCATCCTAAATAACCATTGGCCCACACTATAAGAATCAATGATTTACTTAATCAGTCCCTGTATATTTAATTAGTCTCTTTTGATCACTAAATTAATTCTTGATCAATACTAATTAATTAATATGATTTCATATGAATATATTATACTTATAATATATTAATAAATCATAAGTAACCTCTTTCTCAAATGTCAATCCTATCAGATTGTTCTGGTGAAATGCAATCCAAATGGACCATGCTATTCTCAGGTCAAGTGCATACCAATTATAGTTATAGACTTAGACACCTTATCCAACACAAAATACATGTTCTGCTATGAAGGTTGAGACTGTGCAGGTGATCTCGTTTGTTGTTGTTGTTGGTTTCCCTTATTTGTCAACAAAGGACAATTTGCCTTCCCATGGTTCTTATTCTTACAGAAAGCACACTTATCAAATGCAACTTTAGGACGATTCTTGTTTGAAGACCGAGCTCGTTGTGGAACAGTAAAGACAACGGGAGTGGCTGTCTTGAGACCTTTGTCAACATGGGACTTGATACGAGTTTCTTCAACAGTCAACTCATGAACAACCGAATCACTAGTGGGAAGAGGTATACGATGCAAGATTGATCCAAGCAAACCTTCCAAATATGAACGTAATGTCATCAAGAACTGAACCAAACGTTGCTCTTCCAATCTATCAATATAATGCTTAAAAGCCTTCAACACATCAGGTTCTGTAAGAGCCAACTGATCCCACAAATCCGACATAGTTGTATAAAGTTCATGAACACTGAGATTGTTCTGTTAGAGAGATTGAATATCAAACTCTAACTGATACTGTCTTGCAAAGTTAGACTGAGTATACAGCCTAGCCAAGTGATCAAACCTCCTTTGTTGTGTCATACTTCGCCAATTAAGTACCACTAGACTGGATAACAGAATTATTAATTCAATTAATGATCTTGGAGTTATCAATCTAGAAAGAACAAAAGAAATAGAACTTGAATCTCTGGGAGGGGCGAAGCAACTCGTAATAGATGGAAGAGAAGTTCCAAGAGATGGACATGCTATGGCAGTTACTAGCCGTATAGTTGCAATTCCCGCTTAAACAACTGTTTATTATGCTTCTGGAAGCAATTCCCCAGTCAACCTCCCTTAGTCTCATCCTTACACCCGGTCCAACCTTGCCCTGTAACATTCGGATTCCCAGGTATATTATTTTATTGATTTATTTTGGAGTTTGTGGAGGGACTCGGCGAGTTGGTGCTTAGACTCGCTGAGTAGGGTTGCGAATTCTCATTCGGATTGATGACCGGACTCGGCGAGTTCATGGGTGGACTCGACGAGTCCGCGCAGTTTAATGAACCCTAATCTCTCGGGTTTGGGACCTATTTAAAGGCCCTTAGGGTCATCATTTGCGATTATCAGTCCCTTGAGAGAAACCCTAGAGTGCTTGAGCATTTTGGGAGAGAGAGGAAGCCATTGTTGACCTTTGAAGTATTGTTTAGCAAGGAGAAGGAGGTTCTAGCCAAGAGGAAGCAAAGGAGGTTGACATTCTGTGGATTTGGAGCTCAGAGCATCATATTTGAGGTAATAACTTGGCTTCCCTTCTGTTGTTATGGTGATCATATGGATTTAGGGTTTCTTGGACCCTTTATTGGTTAGATTTGATGTCCAATTAGTCCCTATTTGTGATGAGGCTGTAGCTCTGGATCCATAGAGGTCCAGAGAGCCTTACTCATCAAGCTTCATGAAGATCAATGGGGATTTTGACCATGGGTTATGATATTTGGGGCTAAAACATCATATAGGATCAAATAGATGTTGTTTGTGCATCAAGATATGGACTTTACGTGATTATCATGCTTGGGAAGGTCAGATCTATGGATTAATAGAACAGATCTGACCTCAGGAGGTCAGTTAGGTTTGTGCATGGGATGGACTCGCCGAGTCCAAGAACAGACTCGACGAGTAGGGTTAGGGTTTCCCCGTAAATCACACAGTTGGTGACTCGCCGGGTTGGGGAATGACTCGGTGAGTCAGAAGGGATCTAGAGGACGTGAGTACGCGATGGAACTCGCCGAGTTGCCCGAAGGCACTCGACGAGTCGGGTCAAAGGTTGACCATTAACCAGTGTTGACCAGGGTTGACTAGTGTTGACTTGAGAGTATTAGTCAAACAAAGTCAGGAAAGTATTAATGAGAGTTGTACTTATGATATAGGAGGACGATAGGTCGGGAGATTGGGCACAAGTGATTATCCGACATCAGCGAGGTGAGTCTTCTCACTATGCCTTACCCGATGGGGTAATTATGTGTGACCGAAAGGTCTTATGTGTATGATGTATATGTGATGTAAGTTATATGTGATATGTTATGTGATATGAGTATGATGATGTGGACCGGAAGGTCGAGATGATATGGACCGGAAGGTCAACAGAGTCTGGGATGGAAATCCCCTAAGACACTTGGATCGGAAGATCGTATGGCCTGGAAAGGCGTATGTGCAGTATATGGTATTTTGGGGAACTCACTAATCATTCGTGCTTACAGTGTTATATGTTATGTGTTTTAGGTACCAGCAAGGATCGTGGGAAGGCGCCAGCTTGATCAGTACACACTCGCAGATGTCATGTTTTTGAGATCTTGTGTTAAGGATTATGTTATGTATTTTGTGGAAACATTGGCTATTTGACTTTTGGAAGATTTAATAATGAAATGTTTTTTTAAAAATTAAATGAAAAATTGTTTTAAATTTTACGGTGTTACATATTGGTATCAGAGCCTTGGTTTGATGGATTCGGATTCACCTTCGGGTGTATTTGAACTCAAACTGAGGATTTGAGAGATTTTTCATAAGATAAACAATTTTTCTGAAAAATAAAAGAATCGAAAAGATACGCAAGTGAGCAGTGTGTACGATTAGCCAGCGTCCGAACGGTGATTTCCCAAAATTGATGGGTTTGAGCCATAAGAACATTCCTATGTGCGCATGCAAACCCTAATGCTTGGATCTAGGTTTCTCTAGTTGAACATGCAATATATCCAAGACTTTGATTGATAGATCTAATGAAGAACATTCAAATTATATATGAAAAACAGATCTAGAAGATTACCTTGAGTTGCTTGCTTGAATCTTCTTGTCCTTGGAGCTTAGAGTCACAATTGTCACTCCTCTAATGGCTTACAAACACCAACTAGCAAGAGGATGATTAGAGAGAGAGAGAGGAGGGCAAGAAATCGGCCAGGGTTTCTTCAAAGCAAGAGTGTACCGATTTCCTTAGCCCTAAGGGTCTATTTATACTAGTGAGCCTCCTAGGGTTTCACCCTTAAACCCTAATTGGATAACTTAAGCCCTAAGCAATCCAATCTCCCTAATGATAAGCCTTGGACGATTTCTAGGTCATTCCAAACCCCAAAACCGTCCACCCCTTATCCATAAGGGATTATAGCCAAAAGTACAACTATCATACAATTGACAGTTTATGCCCCTTTATTCAATTAATCTCTTTAAGTCACCAAATTAATTCTTAATTAATTTATGACTTATATTAATCAAATAACAATATTATTATTCCTTATATTATTCTCATAATATATTAATAATATTTCTTCTCTCATTATAAATCATCCTGTCAAGTTGCTATGGTGAAGGCAACCCAAAAGGACCATGCATAACCGGGTCAAATACTTGCCAAATATAGTTGCAGCCTTAGACACTATTCCAATAGTCTCCCACTTGGATAAGTCTAGTAACTATATAAGCATAATCTGGTTAGAAATCGTAGCTCTCAAAGGCGCTGTCAAACTCTGATCTTATCAGTCCTGTCCTTTAGATAAGGGATCGTACAGTCCTCTGTTTAGATATCATGCGGACAATTCTATGGAATCAATTTTGTCCAACATTTGGTTTCTCGATCTCAGATTTATTCGACATAGAACTTAATCGAACACATCAATTCAGTTTTGACCGGGCCCGGCACATACGTCAAATCAAATCATCTAGCGGCCGAGATATCGCTTTTACCTTCTTAGGATAAGAGTAACAAATAAACTTCGACTTATATGCATTTACTTATTCATTAATCAACTATACACAACAATGCGTTTTATAACATCAATTTACTGATGCGGTTTCGCATTATCAATGTACAACTAATCAACAAATAACAAACCATATATCTAGGTTTTAAGACCATATGATATTGTCGTCTTGCGATCACCCTTTTTTATCATATTCCATAAGGTGATTCCAGCAAGCGCGGATTTATTCCAATGCTCAAAACTAGTTCATAATCACTCATGAACGTTGTAGCAAACTTTTTCTATGTCTAATCCCATTTAGAAAATCTACACACCAATTCATGACAATCTTCATTCATACCTACTTCCAACATACGAACGATTGTGGACTGTTTGAATAATTCGATTATTCTTAATAAACTCAATTATTCTGGAAGTCAAAACATGCAAAGTCAAACAATAGTTAAACAATTAACATAAGACAGTAACTTTACTTGATAAATAATACTCCTTTATTTAATCATCAAATGTCAATTACACTTATCTATTACATGTTTCAAAAACTATCTAATCTAATCTAATATCATCTCTCAGTCCAACACTCCTAGCATGCTGCAAATGCTTAACCCTACTCAGTCCCTTCGTAAGCGGATCTGCTGGGTTATCTTCTAATGATATCCTCCTAACCACGAGGTGTCCTTCTTCTACTTGATGTCTAATGAAATGATATTTTCTGTCGATATGAAGAGATCTACCATGATCCCTTGGTTCCTTGGTCAAGGCAACCGCTCCTTCATTATCACAGAAAATTTCCATAGGCTCCTTTATGGCAGGCACAACTCCAAGATCACCAATGAAGTTCTTCAACCATATTGCCTCCTTCGACGCTTCGCTCGCTGCAATGTACACTGATTCGCACATTGAATCAGCTACGGTTTCCTGCTTGGAACTTTTCCAAGTTACTGATCCTCCATTAAGGGTAAAGACCCAGCCCGACTGCGAACGGTAGTTGTCCCTGTCGGTTTGGAAGCTGGCGTCACTATACCCTCGCACCTTTAAGTCATCACTCCCCCCGAGGACTAAAAAGCATTCCTTCGTCCTCTGAAGGTACTTAGGTATATTCTTGACCGCAATCCAATGGGCTCTGCCAGGGTTCCCTTGATATCTACTGACCATGCTCAAAGCAAAGGCTACATCAGGGCGAGTACAAGTCATAGCATACATGATTGAGCCAACTGCGGAAGCGTATGGTACTCGGCTCATTTTTGCTATCTCGGCTTCGGTACTCGGACTTTGAGTCTTACTCAACTTGGCATTACTTTGTATTGGTAATTCTCCCTTCTTTGAATTTTCCATACTAAAACGTTTTAGTACCTTTTCCAAGTAAGTGTTTCGACTAAGTCCTATTAGTCTTTTACTTCGTTCTCTCACTATCCTTATTCCCAAAATATAGGAAGCCTCTCCAAGGCCCTTCATAGCGAAGCACTTCCCGAGCCAGGACTTAACCTCCTGCAGTGTCGAGACGTCGTTTCCTATGAGTAGTATGTCATCGACATACAAAACGAGGAAGCTAACTATACTCCCACTGGCTTTGACATATACACATGATTCCATCTGCGAGACGCTTGCTTAAGTCTATAAATGGACTTCTCAAGCTTACACACTCTATTCGGATGCTTCATATCAACAAACCCCTCTGGCTGAGCCATGTAAACATCCTCAGCCAACTTTCCATTAAGGAAAGCGGTCTTGACATCCATCTTCCATATCTCATAATCATGAAATGCAGCAATGGCTAGCATCACCCTAATAGACTTTATTTTCGCAACTGGTGAGAAGGTGTCATCATAGTCAACTCCGGGAGTTTGAGTAAAGCCCTTCGCAACCAATCGTGCTTTATATGTGTGTACATTTCCATCCACGTCGATCTTCTTCTTGAAGATCCATTTGCACCCAACGGTCTTACGTCCGATCACATTATCAACCAAATTCCAAACTTGGTTGTCATACATGGATTGGATCTCGCTGTCCATTTCCTCCTTCCATTTTGCAGACTCCGGGCCTGCCATGGCTTCCTTATAGCTATTAGGTTCATCTAGATTTATTAGTGTACCATCACTAATATACGTGTCCCCTTCGGTAAAGGGTTGAACTCTAACTCTTTCGGAACGTCTAAGAGGTATGGACTCATCAATCGGTTCAACCGGAGTTTCCTCCTCGGGTTGAGTGCCATCGGTAGAGGTTCCTTCATCAATCGACTCTTGAATCTCTTCAAGCTCTATCTGCCTCCCACTGTCTCCTTGTCTTATGAGTTCTCGCTCTCGGAAAACCCCTCTCCTCGCAACGAAGACAACATTATCACTCGGTCTATAGAAGAGATATCCAAAGGATTTCTGCGGGTAGCCGACGAAAATACACCGCTCACTACAAGGTTCGAGCTTGTCGTGAGTATCTCGTCTTATGAAGGCCTCGCAACCCCAAACCTTGATATGTGCTAACGAGGGAGCTTTCCCTGTCCACATCTCGTGAGGTGTTTTGGCAGCCTTCTTGGTAGGGACTCGGTTAAGGATATGGGCGGCAGTCTCTAAGGCATACCCCCAAAATGAGATAGGTAGTGAAGCACGACTCATCATAGAACGAACCATGTCTAACAAGGTTCGATTACGCCTTTCTGCCACACCATTTAACTACGGTGTCGTAGGTGGCGTCAATTGCGAAACTATTCCACATTCTTTGAGATAGTCGTGGAATTCAAGACTTAGGTACTCTCCTCCTCGATCGGATCGAAGCATCTTGATTTTCCTGCCCAATTGATTCTCCACTTCATTTTTTAATTCTTTGAACTTTTCAAACGTTTCTGACTTGTGCTTGATTAAGTAAATATACCCATATCTACTATAATCATCGGTGAAAGTCACATAGAAGCGGTTCCCATCCTTTGTGGTTGATCTAAAGGGTCCACACACATCGGTATGTATGAGGTCCAATAAACCCTCACCCCTTTCACATGTGCTAGTGAAGGGTGACTTGGTCATCTTTCCAAGTAAACAAGATTCACATGTTTCATCTTCCCTAAGGTCGAATGACTCCAATAGTCCATCCTTTTGGAGTTGGGCTATGCGCTTTTTGTTGACATGTCCAAGATGACAATGCCATAAGGATGCTCTATCCATACTATTGGAAGAATCCATGCATAAAACATCATTTCCTAGGTTATCTACAATCATAACAGTTTCATAAATTCCGTTACATGGCATTGCTTCAAAATATAAGACACCATTTAGATAAGCATAAATTGAACCATTCTCATTATTAAAAGAAAATCTAAATCCTTGTCTAAACAAACAATGAAACGAAATGATGTTTCTTGCCATTTCTAGCGAGTAGCAACAATTATTCAAATCTAAACATAATCCATTACTAAGCACTAGAGAATAAATTCCAATCTTGGTCACAGGCGACGATCTTCTATTCCCCATGATTAGATTTATTCTTCCATGCTCCACATCCCTATTTCAGAACAAATATGGTAACCACAACCGGTATCAAGGACCCAAGAAATAGTATGAGATGAATCGTTAGATTTAATTGTATATATACCTGCGAAAGATGGCTTGATCTTTCCTTCCCTTATGGCTTGCAGGTAGTCTGGGCAGCTTCTCTTCCAATGCCCTATTTTGTGGCAGTGATGGCACTCTGCCTCCTTAGGGTTAGGAAAGGGTTTAGCAGGATCAACTTTGGTCCCACTAGAAGAGGAACCATCTCGGGACTTTCCCTTGCGGTGACTCTTAGATGGAGCCTTCCTCTTCTTGCCTCTTCCTTGCCCAATGGCCAAAACAGGAGCAGCGGGTGGATTGGGAGTGGGTGCAATAGATTTGTCCTTTAGGTTACTTTCAGCAACCCTAAGGAGACCTTGGAGCTTGCTTAAGGTGACCTCTTCCTTGTTCATGTGGTAGCTCATCCTAAATTGATTGTAACACGGAGGCAAAGAGTGAAGCACCATGTCGATCGCCAAGTCTTCCCCAAAGTCAACATTCAACTTGCGAAAACAATCGACATACCTTTGCATCTTTTGCAGGTGCACGGTAAGAGATTCCCCATGACCCATTTTAGCGGAAATCATGTTGGTGAAAATCTCGTAACGCTCTTGCCTCGCGTTCTGGTGGTATCTCTCCAACAAGTCTTGGTGCATTTCATACGGATACATGTCCTCATAGGACTTTTGGAATTCGGCATTCATGGTGGCTATCATGATGCAATGTACCTTCGTTGCATCATGCTCGTGAGTTTCAAAAGCGGTCATTTCAGCCGGAGTAGCGATTTCTAGGTTGATTTTCTCGAGCTTCTCATCTAGGACATACTCCTTGTCCTCATAGCGAGCAATAGTGCGAATGTATCTTATCCATTCGCTAAAGTTCTTCCCATCGAAAGTAACCTTTTGACAAAGGCTCATCAATGTGAATGAACTAGCAGCAGCGTTGTTTGCGTTCGACATCTACAAATACAAAGGACAAAGATAGATTAGAATATGAATCCCTAATTATCACCCAATAAGAAAAATTAGGGCTAGGATCCAACAACAATATTTACATATTAGAAAAGGGATGTCGTAATCTAACATGCAAACAATTTGAGGGTAAGTGAATGACGATTCACTAATTCTCCATCACAAAACATAACTTTAAGTTCTAAATGTATTGAGAATTCCTAGGTTTCGATGAGATTCATTGAACTTTTCAATGGCATGTTTAATCTCGATATGCCCCTCTCGTTTGTGACTGGGATACCGAGGATCACAAAGTGGGTGTGAATAACCATGCAAATCTACATGGTGCCTTCATTGTAACAATCACCTATTCGATGTGCCGGTAAACCACACACGCTCCACCGTACTATGATAAACAATGAACCACCCTTTGCCACCTATGCTTAGAACCAATTAGTGTGTCGGTAAACCACACACCCTCCACTAACTTCTAGACAAGGGTGCAAAGTGTAATTTCATGGGATTGCATCAATTCAATTTTCCTAAAGTAACTAAGATTTGGAATTTTAAAAATAGTTCAGTTACTTTATGTGTTCATTATACTTATTAATGAGGAGATAGAGGTTTCCCTATCCTACCCATTCGGCTAACGACCCTCCACCGATCAAGCAAGCGGTGGGTGTGAGTGTACACCCATTAAGCGCCATTTTATAGGCCGCAACCTTATACCCACCTTATAGACCGGCTTCGTGAATGAGACCTACTAACGGTAAGACTAGCATTTTAATTATATATATATATATATATATATATATATATATATATATATATATATATATATATATATATATATTAGTCTTGTAATATTAAATTAGTATAGGATTGAATTTTAAGCTTTTAAAATTCTAGGGTTTGAAATTTAAATTGTCTAAATTAAACTTTTAATCACAAAACATAAATTTCAAAACTTGAGGACAAGTTTTAAACTTTTCAAAACATAAGGGATCAAATAACAAATAATTCAAATTAACCATTTAATCTCATAATTATCCATATTTGATTTATTTAAATGTTTCTTGCAAAACAATTTACCAATTCAATTAGAATAATCAATTAATATCATATATGGAAATTATTATTCAATTAATTGATAAATATCTTTTATTAGGTCAAGGATATACTCTAATATATGTCAAAATCAGATTTATATTGACCCATAAAGATAAATGCAAGTTTCTAAAAGATAAACAACAAGAAAACCCGAAAATAGCTCCAGCTGACGCTCGAACTCGCCGAGTACCACCATGGACTCGCCGAGTTGAGGCCTACTTGTCGAGTACACTATGGTACTCGCCGATTTCATCGGGAAGATGGACAAAAACAAATTTTTGAATCAACAATCAAGCAACCAATGCATCCATTCAATAGAAACCAATCAAGGCTCTGATACCACTGATGGGTTTGAGCCATAAGAACATTCCTATGTGCAAATGCAAACCCGAATGCTTGGATCTATGTTTCTCTAATTGAACATGCAATATATCCAAGACTTTGATTGATAGATCTAATGAAGAACATTCAAATCATATATGAAAAACAGATCTAGAAGATTACCTTGAGTTGCTTGCTTGAATCTTCTTGTCCTTGGAGCTTAGAGTCACAATTGTCACTCCTCTAATGGCTTACAAACACCAACTAGCAAGAGGATGATTAGAGAGAGAGAGAGAGAGAGAGAGAGGAGGGCGAAAAATCGGCCAGGGTTTCTTCAAAGCATGAGTGTACTGATTTCCTTAGCCCTAAGGGTCTATTTATACTAGTGAGCCTCCTAGGGTTTCACCCTTAAACCCTAATTGGATAACTTAGGCCCTAAGCAATCCAATCTCCCTAATGATAAGCCTTGGACGATTTCTAGGTCATTCCAAACCCCAAACCGTCCACCCCTTATCCATAAGGGATTATAGCCCAAAGTACAATTATCATACAATTGACAGTTTATGCCCCTTTATTCAATTAATCTCTTTAAGTCACCAAATTAATTCTTAATTAATTTATGACTTATATTAATCAAATAACAATATTATTATTCCTTATATTATTCTCATAATATATAAATAATATTTCTTCTCTCATTATAAATCATCCTGTCAAGTTGCTATGGTGAAGGCAACCCAAAAGGACCATGCATAACCGGGTCAAATACTTGCCAAATATAGTTGCAGTCTTAGACACTATTCCAACAAAAATACCTTACATTTTGTGTTATGAGATATATTGAAATGAGCTATGCATGCTAGAGTAGGCTAGGTATTCATATTAGGACTAGAGTGGCCTGATTTGTGATGCCTTAGTCTAGGAAGATTTCTGCTGCCATGAGATGCTTTAGAGTTAGTAGGTAGTAGTGAGGTGCTATGAGAGTCTTCCGAAGGGTAGTTTATGTGTGAAAAGAGATAGAGTACTTGTGACTTGGGATCCTCAGAGGAGGACTTAGGGTGGATGCTGATGCGGTATGGACAGTAGTATTGGGCCCGTACTACTGAAGACACCGGGTCAGTGCACAGTCCAAGTAAGAATCCTTAGGGTACCAAGGAACAAGTAGGGGCGGTTTATCGAGTGTATGTATACTCGAGCGAGTCCCTGATATTTCTTTATGTTGTATTTCAGAGGTAGGTCATGGTTGGGACACGCCACACACCAGAGATCAGCGGGACGAGTGATGAGGAGATCCGTAGGATCATCCACGAGGAGGTGGCTGCGGCCATCAGGGATGAGATTCTAGAGATGTTCGGGTCTATTAAGACCACCTTGATTGAGATTTTTGATGAGCGGTATGCTGCTCTTTCTGATTCTGCTGTTGCAGCAGCCACTGCGGCCGTTGCTGCTGCCAGGCCGCATGGGGGTGACTCGTTGTTGTACCGGGAGTTCAGCAACACAAAGCCACTAGAATTTGACAGAATTCAGGATCCGATAGCCGAGATGAGGTGGATCTCTGACATAGAGGGGTGCTTCTACACATGTTCATGTTCGGAGCATCTGAGAGTTCGGTTCGCGCTGAACCAGCTTCGCTTGGGGGCGAAGGACTGGTGGAAGTTCGTGACAACGCACTATTCTTCAGCAAAGCTTGCTGTGGTGACCTGGGAGAGGTTCACCGCTATGTTTCGTGACGAGTACGTTCCCCCGGAGGAAAGGGAGCGTCTGGATCAGGAGTTCTTGACCCTCAAGCAGGGCACTGAGTCAGTTACTGTGATTACCCGGATGTTTCACAAGAAGGCGATGTTCTGCCCTGACCACGTGTCGACCTAGCAGGCACGTATGAGCCGATATCTGAGCATTTTGAGGAGAGACATTCATGAGTTTGTGGCAAACTCATCATACCGGACATTTTCTAAGCTTCAGGCAAATGCCCGGAAGAGGGAGATTGAGTTGGAGACGCAGGCCAGGGAGGAGGCCGAGTCTTAGAGGATGGATCGGCGGCCGACATAGTCTCAACCGGCAGCCAAGCGGGCCAAGCCCGCTGATTCGAGGTCTGGGGGTCAGAAGGGCCGCACTTGCAGAAAGTGCGGCAAGGGTCATGATGGAGTTTGTAGGGCTGGCGCTTGCTACAAGTGTGGCAAGGAGGGGCATGTCGCCAAGGATTTCCCCAAGGGATTCATGGTTTGTTTCCATTGCAACCAGATCGGGCACCGAAAGGTGGAGTGTCCACAGTTGCGAGGGATGACACAGGGAGCATTTCAAGGATCTGCCCCTGCTATTGCAAGAGCTAGTGAGGGCCGGCCGGTGAAGGCCAAGGCGCCAAAGGCGCGAGGGAGGGCGTTCCAGCTGACAGTGGAGGAGGTCCGTGCAGCACCTGACGTCGTGGCTGGTATGTATTCTTTCACGTATTTATTTTTATGTTGAGATATTGCGCTTATATCATGATATGCGTAGGTACTTTCCTTATGAATTATGTACCTGCTTTAGTGTTGTTTGACTCGGGTGCGAGTCGGTCCTTTGTATCATTAGCTTTCAGTAGGCACATCGATATTCAGCGAGAGGTGATGGGTCGAACTTTGCGTGTTTCCATAGCTAACGAGCGGGCAGTGTATGCCACAGAGGTGATTCGGGGATGTGTACTTGAGATCTTTGGCGTTGGGTTTCCGATAGATCCGGTCCCTATTGCAATGGGGGACGTATGTGTTATCGTGCGCATGGATTGGTTGAGCTGTGTTGGGGCGGTGATAGACTGCGAGCAGCAGCTGGTGACGATCCGAGATCCTAGTGGGGGGTGCTGACAGTTTATGGTGAGGGTACTCGTAGTGATTCAACATTCTGTTCGGCTTCCAGAGCGAGGCAGAGTTTGCAGCAGGGCTGCAAGGGGTTCGTAGCCTATGTGATGGATATGCGTGAGGCCACTGGGAGGCCGAGTTCAGTTGGTGATGTTCCGATAGTGCATGAGTTCTCGGACATATTTCCCGAGGAGTTGTCGGGAGTGCCTCCCGAGAGGCAGGTGGAGTTTCGCATCGATTTGATCCCAGGGGCTGCTCCTATCGCTAAGGCGCCATATCGCCTAGCACCGCCAGAGATGTAGGAGTTATACTCACAGTTGTAGGAACTATTGGGGAAGGGGTTCATTCGTCCGAGCAGCTCACCTTGGGGAGTGCCGATTCTCTTCGTTAAGAAGAAGGATGGTTCACACCGGATGTGTATAGATTATCGGGAGTTGAACAAGTTAACGGTTAAGAACCCTTATCCGTTGCCGAGGATTGATGACTTATTTGATCAGCTTCAGGGGGCATCTTGGTTCTCCAAGATTGATTTGAGGTCTGGATATCACCAGATGAGGGTGCGTGATGAGGATATTCAGAAGACGGCGTTCCGGACGCGATACGGGCACTACGAGTTCGTGGTGATGCCTTTCGGGCTCACCAATGCACCAGCAGCGTTCATGGATCTCATGAACAGAGTATGCAGGCCGATGTTGGATTGCTCGGTGATCATATTCATCGATGATATATTGGTATATTCGAGGTCTAGAGAGCAGCATGAGGAGCATTTGAGGGAGATCCTCGGGGTTTTGAGATCGGATAGGCTCTATGCCAAATTCTCCAAGTGTGATTTCTGGTTACGGGAGGTTCAATTCTTGGGACATCTCGTTAACCAGAATGGGATTTTGGTCGATCTGGCCAAGATTGAGGCGGTGATGAGCTGCGAGGTACCGAAGTCTGCCTCCGAGATCAGGAGTTTTTTGGGGTTGGCCGGTTATAATCGGAGATTTATCCAGGATTTCTCCAAGATTGCAGTGCCACTCACTAGTTTGACCCGGAAGGGTGTTGCTTTCTCATGGGGTCCAGAGCAGCAGACCTCGTTTGAGACTCTTTGCTAAAAGTTGTGTGAAGCCCCGGTGCTATCCCTCCCAGAGGGAGTTGATGATTTCGTGGTTTACTGTGACACATCTATATCCGGGCTAGGTGCAGTGCTCATGCAGAGGGGGCATGTGATAGTGTATGCATCGAGGCAGTTGAAGCCTCATGAGGTGAGGTATCCCACTCATGATCTAGAGTTGGGGGCAGTAGTGTTCGCCCTCAAGATTTGGTGTCACTATCTGTATGGGGTTCGGTGTACCATATACATGGACCACAAGAGTTTGAAGTACTTGATGGATCAGCCCAACTTGAACATGCGGCAAAGGAGGTGGTTGGATGTGGTAAAGGATTATGATTATGAAATCCTGTACCACCCGGGCAAGGCTAATGTGGTGGCCGACGCCCTAAGTCGTAGGGCAGAGAGTGCCCCGGTTCGAGGCATTTGTATAAGATTGACTGTGATGACTCCGGTGTTGGACACCATTCGAGGGGCCCAGTCTGAGGCAGTGAGACCAGAGAATCATAAGAGGGAGAGGGTTATCGGGCAGGTGTCGGAGTTCGTTACCGATAGCCAGAGGCTTATGACTTTTCAGGGTCGGATTTGGGTACCGTTTGTGTGCGGGACACGTACCATTTTGATGGAGGAGGCGTATAGATCGAGGTTCTCGATCCATCCCGGGGCCACTAAAATGTATTTGGACCTGAAGAGGGAGTATTGGTGGCCCTGTATGAAGAGGGACGTCGCATGGGTCGTTGAGAGGTGCCTAAACTGTCATAGGGTTAAGGCCGAGCACCAGAGACCGCATGGTAAGTTGCAGCCATTAGAGGTTCCTGAGTGGAAGTGGGAACAGATTATTATGGATTTTATCACCAAATTGCCGAGGACTGTGAGGGGCGTCGATGCAATTTGGGTGATTGTAGACAGAATGATGAAGAGCGCTTACTTCCTTGCTATCAGTGAGAGCTCTTCCGCTGAGAGATTGGCAGAGGTGTACATGAGGGAGGTGGTATCGCGGCATGGAGTGCCAATCTCGATTGTCTCAGATCGAGATGTGTGTTTCACTTCCAGATTCTGGAAGAAATTTCATGAGGAATTGGGTACGAGGCTACATTTTAGTACCGCATACCACCCACAGACTGACGGGCAGAGCGAACGGATGATTCAGACGCTCGAGGACATGCTCCGAGCATGTGTGTTGGATTTCGGTGGGAGTTGGGACACGTATTTTCCCTTGGCGGAGTTTTCCTACAACAACAGCCATCATTCGAGCATTGGTATGCCACCCTTTGATCTGTTGTATAGGAGGAGGCGTCGAACTCCTATCTGCTGGGGAGAGGTAGGGCAACATGTGATGGGTAGTATAGAGATTGTGCTTTAGATGACAGAGCAGATACAACAGGTTAGACAGAGGTTGTTGACCGCTCAGAGTCGCCAGAATAGTTATGCGGATAGGCGCCGGTCTGAGCTCGAATTTTAGGTCGACGACCTTGTGCTCCTGAAGGTCTCTCCTTGGAAATGAGTGATCCGATTCAGGAAGAGGGGCAAGCTGGGGCCCTGATATATTGGTCCTTTCAGGGTGATCACGAGGGTAGGCAGGGTAGCCTACCGGTTGGAACTACCAGCAGAGTTGAGTCAGATTCATGACACCTTCCACGTATCTCAGCTGAGAAAGTGTATAGTCGTCAAGTCAGCAGTGGTACCATTAGAGGATATTCAGGTGGATGCAAGCCTGAACTATGTTGAGAGACCGGTGGCCATTAGGGATCGGAAGATCAAAGTTCTGAGGAACAAGGAAGTGCCTCAGGTGCAGGTCCACTGGCAGCATCGGAAGGGGTCAGAGTTGACTTGGGAGCCGGAGCGTGAGATGCATGAGCAGCATTCAGAGTTGTTTGCAGAGTAAGACTTCGAGGACGAAGTCTGATTCTAGTGGGGGAGAATTGTAACATCCGGATTCCCAGGTATATTATTTTATTCATTTATTTTGGAGTTTGTGGAGGAACCCGACGAGTTGGTGCTTAGACTCGCCGAGTAGGGTCGCGAATTCTCATCGGATTGATGACCGGACTCGGCGAGTTCATGGGTGGACTCGGTGAGTCCGCGCTGTGTAATGAAACCCTAATCTCTCGGGTTTGGGACCTATTTAAAGGCCCTTAGGGCCGTCGTTTGCGATTATCAGTCCCTTGAGAGAAACCCTAGAGTGCTTGAGCGTTTTGGGAGAGAGAGGAAGCCATTGTTGACCTTTGAAGTATTGTATAGCAAGGAGAAGGAGGTTCTAGCCAAGAGGAAGCAAAGGAGGTTGACATTCTGTGGATTTGGAGCTCAGAGCATCACATTTGAGGTAATAAATTGGCTTCCCTTCTGTTGTTATGATGATCATATGGATTTAGGGTTTCTTGGACCCTTTATTGGTTAGATTTGATGTCCAATTAGTCCCTATTTGTGATGAGGCTGTAGATTTGGATCCATAAAGGTCCAGAGAGCCTTACTCATCAAGCTTCATGAAGATCAATGGGGGTTTTGACCATGGGTTATGATATTTGGGGCTAAAACATCATATAGGATCAAATAGATGTTGTTTGTGCATCAAGATATGGAATTTACGTGATTATCATGCTTGGGAAGGTCAGATCTATGGATTAATAGAACAGATCTGACCTGAGGAGGTCAGTTGGGGTTGTGCATGGGATGGACTCGCCGAGTCCAAGAACATACTCGACGAGTAGGGTTAGGGTTTCCCCGTTAATCACACAGTTGGTGACTCGCCGGGTTGGGGAATCACTCGGTGAGCCAGAAGGGATCTAGAGGACGTGAGTACGCGATGGAACTCGCCGAGTTGCCCGAAGGCACTCGACGAGTCGGGTCAAAGGTTGACCGTTGACCAGTGTTGATCAGGGTTGACTAGTGTTGACTTGATAGTATTAGTCAAACAAAGTCAGGAAAGTATTAATAAGAGTTGTACTTATGATATAGGAGGACGATAGGTCGGTAGATTGGGCACGATTGATTATCCGACATCAGCGAGGTGAGTCTTCTCACTATGCCTTACCCGATGGGGTAATTATCTGTAACCGAGAGGTCTTATGTGTATGATGTATATGTGATGTAAGTTATATGTGATATGTTATGTGATATGAGTATGATGATGTGGACCGAAAGGTCAAGATGATATGGACCGGAAGGTCAACAGAGTCTGCGATGGAAATCCCCTAAGACACTTGGATCGGAAGATCGTATGGCCTGGAAAGGCGTATGTGCAGTATATGGTATTTTGGGGAATTCACTAAGCATTTGTGCTTACAGTGTTATGTGTTATGTGTTTCAGGTACTAGCGAGAACCGCGGGAAGGCGCCAGCTTGATCAGTACACACTTGCAGATGTCATGTTTTTGAGATCTTGGGTTAAGGATTATGTTATGTATTTTGTGGAAACATTGGCTATTTGACTTTTGGAAGATTTAATAATGAAATGTTTTATTAAAAATTAAATGAAAATTTGTTTTAAATTTTACGGTGTTACATGCCCGCTCCTCTTGGCGTCTAGGGTTATGTTATGGCTACTGCCTATTATCTCTCTAATAGCGAGGGTGCTTTCATCCGTGATGGAGTCATATGACATTCAAATCCTTCTCTTTGAGATAGGTAACAGACTCAGCTGCTAGCCTTTCGAAATCTCTTTGTCAAGATCACGAATCAGCAGCCATAGAAGGAGTTGTTCTAGAACCCGCAGGCATAATACCTTTTGTTGTAAGAAGGGCTACTGGTATGACATCAATCACTCTTAGAGTCTTAGCTGGGAACATTCTATTCCAAAAGTCAGGTCAATTCCACAACTTCTTCTCAAGCATCAACATCAAAGTGCTCCAATGCCCTTACTTGAATCTAATGGAGGTCGATGTCCAGGGAATTGATAAAGTTAGACCTGAGAATGTAGTGACTAAGAAGGAAGGTAAAGGAAAGTTAGTCAAAAGCTCAAGTAAGAACGAGAGGAAGAAGAAGCAGTCGAGCTCAATTTATTCGTATTTTTCATTCTCTTTTTTTCTTTGGCCCTTATTTCTTCTTATCTCTCTTTTCCGACTAACGCAAACATGCTACCGTTAACCATGCTACCACAGAGAAAGTAAAGTTGGCTCTTACAGCTCTCGTATCCGAGGAAAGCTAACTTCATTCCTAAGCGTCTTCTTTTCTTGGTGTGATCGTATCAGCGTACGAATCCGGAGTGATGGCATAGAAGGAGTTGCAACTGAATCAAAGAAGAAGTTGCTGTGCTAGAATCCACTGTTACAGAATAGGAAGCTATAGAATCAGCTCGGTCCTTTCTTCTGTTATGCCTTTAATAACTATCCGATGATACTGTAACTACCGCAGCCGAAGGGCTTTCCCTCTTTCGCCTATATCGAATTTTGCTACTACTTCTTCGACTCAAAGAACTGATATCTATCCTTAATCTTTCGCCTATGATTCCCAATATCCGTGGGATTTCCTCTAAAGCCTTTCTCTTTAGTGACTCAAACAAAGAAGCTTGGCGGATGGATGAAAGAATTCGTCGTCACCACCCTAGCCGGATTCCGCCTACGCATCGGTGCCTGGGTCTACGGGCCGAAAGCCCCTTCCCACGTCTCTTTCTATGAGCTGCAGCACTCCAACTTATGGTTCTCTGGTTGAGAAGAAACTAGTTCTGATCTGAGTAGGCTCAGAACATAATAGGGAATACCCTAACCCTGGGAACCAGGGCCTGGCTATCCTTCGTGCTCGTAAGAAATTTTTCATAACATAACTCCAATAGGTATAGTTTTTGCCATCGAGATGAATACTAGTGGACTGAATACAATCATCACTTGGGGCCATATTTCAATATCAGTCAAACCGTAAATACGAGTAGCAGTAGAAATAATCAAAATATCGAAATCAACAAAACCAACAGACGAAACGAAACCCTCGAAATCGACGAAACGAACAAATCAAATAAAACTGAATACAGGAACGAGCAAGAAAACCATACCCGAAAAACTACGATGAACAGTAACTTGAACGTTGTCGTGAACAGTAATGATTAACAGTAACGATGAATAGTGTCGATGAACAGTACGTGAATAGTGTCGTGCCTGATACAGCTCGCCCCAAAAGGAAAATACAAATAAACAACTGAGCTCTGATACCATGAAAACTAACAAGATATAGAATGGTTAGGGTTTCATAATATTATCAAATGAGAAGTACAAAGATACAATGAAACGAAAAGATAATATATAGACTAGCGAATTAGGGTTTTCTAGCTAATGGGTTAACATAAGACCCAATACAAAATAAAGCTCATAATATTATTAGGCTAACAATATATATATATATATATATATATATATATATATATACCTTAATAAGCATTTAGCCTCAAATGTTGAATTTTAAGAGGTACAAATCATTATACTGTATATACAATCCATTTATGCTTACTAATGAAACAGATGAACAAGTCAAAATTCATAAGTTGAAATCAATTACGTTCTCCTTATCTCGCCTGTTTCCATCATCACCCCATAAAAAAACTATGATCTAGATGAAACTATTAGGGCGAAGATTGTGGGGTGATGATGGAAACAGGCGAGATAAGGAGAAAGTAACAGATTTCAACTTATGAATTTTGACTTGTTCATCTATTTCATTAGTAAGAATAAATAGATTGTATATACAGTATAATGATTTGTACCTCTTAAAATTCAGCATTTGAGGCTAAATGCTAATAAGGTATATATATATATATATATATATATATATATATATATATATATATATATATATATATATATGTAAGCATAAATAGATTGTATATACAGTATAATGATTTGTAACTCTTAAAATTCAGCATTTGAGGCTAAATGCTTATTAAGGTGTGTGTGTATATATATACACACACACACACACACACACATATATATATATATATATATATATTGTTAGCCTAATAAGATTATGAGCTTTATTTTGTATTGGGTCTTATGTTATCCCATTAGCTAGAAAACCCTAATTCGCTAGTCTATATATTGTCTTTTCTTTTCATTGTATATTTGTACTTCTCATTTGATAATAATATGAAACCCTAACCATTCTATATCTTGTTAGTTTTCATGGTATCAGAGCTCAGTTGTTTATTTGTATTTTCATTTTGGGGGCAAGTTGTATCAGGCACGACACTATTCACGTACTGTGCATCGTACTGTTCATCAACACTATTCATCGTTACTGTTCACGACATTGTTCATGTTACTGTTCATCGCATTTTTTCGGGTATGGTTTTCTTGCTCGTTCCTGTATTCAGTTTTATTTGATTTGTTTGTTTCGTCGATTTCGAGGGTTTCGTTTCGTCTGTTGGTTTTGTTGATTTCGATATTTTGATTATTTCTACTGCTACTCGTATTTACGGTTTGACTGATATTGAAACATGGCCCCAATAGATGATTGTCTTCAGTCCACTAGTATTCAACTCGATGGCAAAAACTATACTTATTGGAGTTATGTTATGAAAAATTTCTTACGAGGAAAGACTATGTGGGGGATTGTTATAGGTGACAAGAAGAAACCAACAGACGAGAAGGCTATTAATTATGCAACCTTACTGGATTCATGGGAGATTGATAACTCCAAGATCATTAATTGGATTAATAATTTTGTTATCCAGTCTATTGGTACTTAATTGGCGAAGTATGACACAACAAAGGAGGTTTGATCACTTGGCTAGGCTATATACTAAGTCTAACTTTGCAAAGCAGTATCAGTTAGAGTTTGATATTCGATCCCTCTAACAGAACAATCTCAGTGTTCATGAACTTTATACAACTATGTCAGATTTGTGGGATCAGTTGGCTCTTACAGAACCTGATGTTTTGAAGGCTTTTAAGCCTTATATTCATAGATTGGAAGAGCAACGTATGGTTCAGTTCTTGATGACATTACGTTCAGATTTGGAAGGTTTGCTTGGATCAATCTCGCATTGCATACCTCTTCCCACTATTGATTCGGTTGTTCACGAGTTGACTGCTGAAGAAACTCGTATCAAGTCCCATTCTGACAAAGGTCTCAAGACAGCCACTCCTGTTGTCTTTACTATTCCATAACGAGCTCGATCTTCAAACCAGAATCGTCCTAAAGTTTCATTTGATGAGTGTGCTTTCTGTAAGAAGAAGAACCATGGGAAGGCAAATTGTCCTTTGCTGACAAATAAGGGAAACCAACAACAACAACAACAACAACAAACGAGATCACCTGCACAATCTCAACCTTCACAACAGAACATGTATTCTGTGTTGGATAAGGTGTCTAAGTCTATAACTATAATTGGTATGTACTTGACCCGAGAATAGCTGTTGGGTTTTGAGCATTCTAACATTTCCTAAGTATACATGCAACCCTAATAACCTTGAATCTATGTTTTCTCTATATACATGCAAATTTCTTTTTCAAGGTTATTTCCTAACTAGCATGGCATGGGGAATAAATATAAAACTAGTAGAAATACATACCTTGATGTTGCTTGGATTCCTTCAAGACTTTGTCAGCCTAGCACCCAAAATGTTGTGCCTCAAATGCTTCACACAACACCACAAAACTTGGAATAACTTGAGAGAATACTTCTAGCACTCAAAATTGGTTATGCCCTCCCTAGTAACACTAGGTCACCATTTAGCTAGCCAAAGGGTTCCTTTTATAGTGGTGTCACAATTAGGGTTTCATTAAGAAGACCCATAATTGTCATGACTCTTCATTTCTCATGACCCATGGGTTTGTAACTCCCATGGACTATCCATGGAGCTCCAAGTGGTTACATCCATAACCCATAAACCATGGATCATTAATCCACCATAAAAGAATTGATGATTGTCATAATCAACCCTATATATTTAATTAGTCTCTCTTCGATCACCAAATTAATACTAGATTAATACTTGATCAAATACTAATTAAATAATACTATTATTAATATATTAGAACTTATAATATATTAATAATCATAAGTGCCATATTCTCTCATTTAGTCTATCCAAGTATTGCAATGCCATGCAACCCAAATGGACCATTCCGGGTCGGGTCAAGTACATACCAAATATAGTTATGGACTTAGACACTATATCCAACAGTCTCCCACTTGGATAAGTCTAATAACTATATTTGCAAATATGACTTCAAAATCCAACTATCAATCGCAGCTCTTTCAAAGTCTCTCGGAACTGAGATGATGATGATACGCCATTTAAGATAAGTGATCATATAATCCTCTGCTCTCATGATATCAGCCGGACAAACACATGGAACATGGTCTTACTTATTGTCCATCATTTGTTTCTCGATCTCCGATTTGTTTCGACATAGAACTAAATTGAACACATCGATTAGGTTCTGACCGGGCCCGGTACATAGGTCAAAACCAAATCATCGAGGGGCCCAGATATCGCTTCTATTTCTAGAAGGAACAGATAAACTTCGACTGATATGCTTGTACTAACTACTTGTTGAATTACTCACAAAGGCATGTTTTATAACATCGAGTTACCAATGTGTTTTCGTACAATCAATGAATAACCAACTCATAGTCAACAACTCATATCTCCAGGTTTGAAGATTTATATGATATTACCATCTCACGATCACTCGAGATAAATTCCATGAAGTGATGCGAGTGAGCGTGGGTTGAATCCAATACTCAGCCCTTATGAGTACTCATGAATGTTGTAGCAACCATTGCATTGTCTAAAGCACTTTAGACAAATCATAAAAGCCAAATTCATGACAGTCTTAAATCAATACTTACTTCCAAAGTTTGACTGACTATGGATGGTTTGAATAATAACATGATTATTCTGGAAGTAAAAACATGCAAAATTGAAACATAGTAAACAATCAACACAAGATAGTAACACCTTACTCATAAATAAATAACAACTTTTATTTATCATCAAATGTCAATTACATTTTACAAGTTTCAGGAATCTAATTATTGAAACTAGTATCATCCTTCAGCCTAATGCGCCTCGCATGTTGTAAATGCTTAACCTTGCTTAGTCCCTTCGTGAGGGGATCTGCCAGGTTCTCATCTGATGATACCCTCTTTGCCACGAGGAGTCCTTCTTCTATTCTATGTCTGATGAAATGGTATTTTTGTCAATGTGCCTAGATCTCCCGTGATCTCTTGATGTGGTCCAAATTGGGCACTTTCCCAGTCCACATCTCGTGAGGTGTTTTGGCAACCTTTTTAGTGGGGACTAGATTAAGGATATGGGCGGCAGTCTCTAAGGCATACCCCCAGAAAGAGATTGGTAACGAAGCTCGACTCATCATGGAATGAACCATATCCAACAGGGTTCGATTGCGCCTCTCAGCTATACCATTCAACTGTGGTGTCCTGGGAGGTGTCAATTGTGAGACAATCCCACATTCCTTAAGATAGTCAAGGAACTCAATGCTAAGATACTCTCCTCCCCGATCGGATCAGAGCATCTTGATGTTCCTGCCGAATTGATTCTCAACTTCCTGCTTAAACTCTTTGAACTTTTCAAAGGTTTCTAACTTATGCTTGATTAAGTAAATATATCCATATCTACTGTAATCATCAGTAAAAGTCACATAATAATGATTAGCATCCCTTGTAGCAACTCTAAAGGGCCCACACACATCCATGTGTACAAGGTCCAACAAACCTTCACCCTTATCACAAGTACCTGTGAAGGGTGACTTTGTCATTTTTCCAAGTAAACAAGACTCGCAACTATCATCTGACTTGAGGTCAAATGATTCCAAGACTCCAGCCTTTTGGAGTTGGCCTATGCGCTTCTTGTTAACATGTCCAAGACGACAATGCCACAAGGATGCTTTGTCTAAGCTATCAGAAGAATCAATATACAACACATTATTTCCTAAATTGTCTACAACATTCACAGCTTCATATACACCATCACAAGGTATTGCATTAAAGTAAAATACATCATTGTAATAAACATTAATAGCACCATTTTTATTATCAAATGAAAATGTAAAACCTTGTTTGTACAAGCCATGAAAAGAAATAATGTTTCTCGCCATTTCGGGCGAGTAACAACACTTATTCAAATCTAACATTAACCCATTATTAAGCAATAAAGAATAAACTCCTGTCTTGGTTACATGTGATGCTTTCCTGTTGCCCATGACTAAGTTTATCTTCCCGTGCTCCACTTGCTCACTTCTTCTTAGTGCCTGCAAATCAGTACAAATGTGAATACCACACCCTGTATCAAGCACCCAAGAATTAGCATTAGATGAGTTGTTAGACAATATTATGTAAATACTTGCATGGGTGGGTTTAACCTTCCCATCCTTTACATCTTGCAGATATTTGGCGCAGCTTCGCTTGAAGTGTCCCTTATCCTGGAAATAGAAGCACTATGCTTCCTTTGGGTTTGAAGAAGGAGTAATGGGACCTTTCTTTGTCCCACTTGAAGAGGAACCATCAAGAGTCTTACCCTTGGTACCCTTCGAAGGGCTTTTCCTCTTCTTACCCTTCCCTTGCCCAATTGCAAGAACAGGGGCTGTTAAAGGAGTAGCAGTAGCAGCCACTTTACCCTTAAGGCCATTTTCAGCTGTCCTTAAGAGTCCTTGAAGTTTGCTAAGTGTGACTTCCTCCTTTTTCATATGATAAGTCATACGAAACTGATCATAACTTGGAGGTAAGGAATGAAGAATGATGTCAATCGCCAATTCCTTAGGGAAGTCAACATTGAGCTTTAGCAACCGGTCAACGAACCTCTGCATCTTCTGCAAGTGACCGGTGATGGGTTCACCGTCCTTCATCCTTGCGGTTATCATGGAGGAAATGATTTCATACCTCTCTTGACGCGCACTTTGATGGTACCTTTCCATCAGATCTAGGTGCCTCTCATAGGGGTAGAAATCTTCATAAGATTTTTGGAGTTCCGGAGTCATTGTGGCCATCATGATGCAAGACACCTTGGTGGCATCCTTTTTATGTGCAATGAACTCCGCAAGCTCTTCTGGAGTAGCAGTGGCTTCATTAACAACCTTAAGCTCCCTGTCAAGGACATATTCTTTTTCCTTATAGTGGGTAATCATCCTGATGTTTCTGATCCACTCATTAAAGTTGGATCCATCAAAGATGACCTTACCACACAAGTTCATTAGGGAAAAGGAGCCTGTCGGGTTTGAGCCAGCAGCGTTATTGGAAGACATCTGGAATAAAAGGAAGATAAGTTTCATTAGATTAAGAGTCCTTAATAAGTCACCCAAATGAAATATTAATGCTAGGATCCAACAAACTATTTATAGGTGGAAGAGGGATGTCGTAATCCACACTATAAAATATTTGAAGGTAGGTAAATGACGATTTACCAATTTCCACCATAAGAACGAAATATTTTATTATTAGGTTTTATTGGCTTTGAAACTCCTAGATCTTTTGAGATACATTGAACTTTTCAATGGCATGTTTGAATCCCGAATGTGCCCTCTCAAGTTTGTGACTGGGATGCCGAGGATCACAAACAAGGTGTGAATAACCATACAAACTGACTTGGTACCCTTAACAATATTACCTAATCGATGTGCCGGTTAACCACACACGCTCCACCGATCTATAATAAAGTCAGGTTACCCTTTGCCACTCTTACTAGTCCATGTTAGTGTGCCGGTTAACCAGACACGCTCCACTAACGACTTGGTAAGGTACAAAGTGTAATTTTATGGGCTAGCACCAAATCCACATTTTCCTAAAGTAACTAAGATTGGGAATTTATAATGTATAGTTACTTTATAATTCATTATACTTTTAATGAGAATTTAAAGTCGTATCCTACTCGTTCGGCTAACGACCCTCTACCGATCAAGGAAGTGGTGGGTGAGAGTGGACACCCATTAAGTCACCATTTTATAGGCAACAACCTAATACCCCCCTTATAGACCGGCTTCGTGAATGAGGCCTACTAACGGTAAGAATGACATATTCTTATACATATCTATATAATAAGATTATAATAATAGTATAAGTGTTGATTTTTAAACTTTTTTAAAAATCTAAGGTTTAATTTGAAATTAAAGTATTAGAGTGTAAGACTTTTCAAATTCCAAAACATGAGGGCAAGAATTGAAACTATTCCAAGTCTCTTCAATTTGTAACTTATGAGTTTTAATGGTTCATAAAAATGATGACTCTTCATTTTATGAAACCTCTTTAGTTCTTTAATCACAATTTAAAGAAGTGACTTTTGGTTATCCATAACTTGAGGACAAGTTATGGACACCATCATTGCCATTAAGATCATAAATTAAACACACATGGAGGTTACACATAATTCCTATGATCTTCAAAGAACACAAATTCATGTCAAGCAATTTCAAGAAATCATAAAACTATATACCATACTTGAAAATTGATAAAGGTCATGTAAAAATGGGTTAACATAATCGTTATCATTTTGAAAAACAGCTTTTACAAGTCCAAAACAGATTGGGATAATGATTTTAATCCATTTCTAGCAACAAAACACGAAAAATCTGCCCAGCACGCTCCTACTCGTCGAGTGCATTATCCTACTCGGCGAGTAGGATGAATTTGTTCATGGACTCGGCGATTCCTCCCCATGAACTCGATGAGTCCAGTCGACAGTGAGCAGAATTTTCGATTTTCAAGCAGTTTTGCATCAAGTATACAGAAAACAATCCTAGGCTCTGATACCACTGATGGGTTTTGAGCATTCTAACACTTCCTAAGTGTACATGCAACCCTAATAACCTTGAATCTATGTTTTCTCTATATACATGCAAATTTCTTTTTCAAGGTTATTTCCTAACTAGCATGGCATGGGGAATAAATATAAAACTAGTAGAAATACATACCTTGATGTTTCTTGGATTCCTTCAAGACTTTGTGAGCCTAGCACCCCAAATGTTGTGCCTCAAATGCTTCACACAACACCACAAAACTTGGAATAACTTGAGAGAATACTTCTAGCACTCAAAATCGATTATGCCCTCCCTAGTAACACTAGGTCACCATTTTGCTAGCCAAAGGGTTCCTTTTATAGTGGTGTCACAATTAGGGTTTCATTAAGAAGACCCATAATTGTCATGACTCTTCATTTCTCATGACCCATGGGTTTGTAACTCCCATGGACTATCCATGGAGCTCCAAGTGGTTACATCCATAACCCATAAACCATGGATCATTAATCCACCATAAAAGAATTGATAATTGTCATAATCAACCCTATATATTTAATTAGTCTTACTTCGATCACCAAATTAATACTTGATCAAATACTAATTAAATAATACTATTATTAATATATTAGAACTTATAATATATTAATAATCATAAGTGCCATATTCTCTAATTTAGTCTATCCAAGTATTGCAATGCCATGCAACCCAAATGGACCATATCGGGTCGGGTCAAGTACATACCAAATATAGTTATGGACTTAGACACTATATCCAACAATAGCATGGTCCATTTTGGTTTCATTTCACCAAAACAATCTGATAGGATGGACATTTGAGAAAGAGGTTACTTATGATTTATTAATATATTATAAGCATAATATATTAATATGAAATCATATTATTTAATTAGTATTTATCAGGAATTAATTTGGAATTGATTAAGTGATCAAAAGAGATTAATTAAATATAGGGGACTGATTAAGTAAAGTATTGATTCTTATAGTATGGGCCAATGGTTATTTAGGATGGGCTAAACCAATATGGTAGTCCATGGAGGTTTAACCCATGGAGCCTAAGTAATATGAAAGGTTATGGGCATTAGGGTTTGCATGGGTGTAACCCTAATCATGCCACACTATAAAAAAGTCCTCTAGCATCCAAAATCGGCCCAAAGTGATCTTTAGAAGAGTCATAACCGAATTTCGTGTGCAATTAATTCTCTCTCAAGTCCTCCATTGTTGGTGGTGCTTTGTGAAACATTTGAGGTGTTTGGCTCTTAAAGGTCAAGGTTAACAAGCAACAACAAGAGGTAAGTTATCTAACTATGAATTTGATTCTTTCGTTTGTGTTAGTGTCAAAATTTACCAAATAAGGAATGATTCTCATCACCAAAGTTTCAGTTGGATAGAAACTTGGAATCATGAAACTTGTATTGTATGATGAATGAGAACCTTCATCTTTTGGAAATTTAGACTAATTCCTTGTCCACATGCATATGTGAGTCAAGTGAAGGACTAGGGATCAGGTACACTTGGTTGTGCGCTGGTCAGGTCCACCATAAAGAACGATAAGACTATTTGTCATGATTTACTAAAGTTTAGTAAATATGGTTATGCTTACAAGATTAAGTGTAATTCTGAATCATTGAAAAAGTTTCAATGTATGGCAGAACGAATAAGAAGAATCAAATTAGGCAGAAAGATAAAAGTTTCTCTAAATCTGAAAAGAAGGGAGAGTACTTGAGTACCATGTTTTATGATTATCTTAGTGATTAGGAAACCATATCACAATTGATACTCTAAGGACATCTTAGTGCATTTCTATGGCTAAGAAGAGGAATCGTGAATTGTTGAAATAGTTAAATCAAAATGTGAATCATACTTTGTTCCAAAATCAAGTCTTAGAGTCATACTCCAAGATTTTAACTTGAGTGACATATCTTAAGGAAGGTTTATAACACTCATCAAATGTAGAGTAAAATGTTTCTTACTCTAGTACATTTGAAATTGGTAAGTTGTTATGTTTTGGATAAATCAAAGACCAATTAAGATCAATTGTCAGAAGTGTTAGTCTTGATAAGAAATCGCACTAACTCTTGAATATTTGTTTGTCATGTAATGGTTCTTGACAAAGAGAAACTTATATGTCAAAAGGTCAGTGGGAGTCTTAAAGATTTTGAAGAGTTTCAAGAACTAATCAAGAGTAAACATATTGTTAATCACTAGCACACGACTTGAGGTTTGTAATCTATCGTGTTGACATATTCTTGTTTATGTGCGATTCCAGTTGGTTGACTATGCAAGTGAGTTCTATGAGTTCTCAGTTGAATGCATAGGGCAAAGAACCTTAATCAATGGAAACTACATTGATCTGTAAGGATGAGTTGCATAACAACCTGGAAGCAATGGTAGGCCCTTGTGCTGCCAGATGGCGAGAAATTAAGATTAAACAAGTTCAGTCCATATGAGTTTGGATTTGTCAATAACTTTGTCTTGTGATTATGGTTTTGACAAATTCACATGGAAAGGAACACATACACCATAAAAAACTAAGTGTCATAAGGTTTCTCTCCAATTCATTAAAATGATTGTGAGGAAATGCTTTCACTAAGTAGATTTTAAAGAGTTAGCAATTGTGATATTTGCATTCTCAAATTCGATTATGATTACGACATCCCTCTTCATAGTTCAAATTATGAGAAATGGCAAATAGTCTAAACATTTGAGACTTATTGCTGTAAGTTCTAAAATTGTTTGGACACGCATGTGAGCTATCTAAGGAAAGCGGTATGAGTATGAGAAGCTTAGATAAAGTCTTATCGATGCATCTCGTATCAAAAACCTGAACTTTGGTAAGGAAGTCAATAAGTATTGATTTCTAGAAGTCCAACTGATTTCTAGGTAAATGTCAAAGCTAGTGGGAGCATAAGTGTTATGCTAGTAAGAATGTAATTGATATGCTAGTGGGAGAACAATTATTACGTTAAGTATTGCGAGTTTGCAATGTTAATTATAGAAAACAAAAGTTTCAAATCGCAAAGTTGCAGGGTTTGAAAAGTTGTTTTGCTATAATTAAGAGAGAGGAATTCATACTTCATTTTAATTCTAAAAGCTTATATTTACATTTTAATCAAAATTAGTCAATGATATATATGAATACCATATTGAAATGCTTCAACATTAGAAATTCTATATGTGGAAATATTATAGCAAGAGACTGGTAAAGTATCACATCTTTATGTGAGACATTATGAATCGTATCCCATATGCTTTGGGTATAGGATCGATTGCATATGTTGTAATATTTATGTGTTCTGAATTTTCCAAATGCCTAGGTCAGTAAGAGGGAAAAAGGACCAGCACTGGATATGACTAAAATTATTAAGCGATTGTCGAGGTCAATCTGAGGTTTACCAAAGATTAGTTACTCATGGACAGTTGGAAGTATAGTGTAAATTTTGGAAGGACCATATTGACATATTTTGAAAAGAGGCAACTCTTGTTCATAAGTGATAGTCAAAATGAGAATATGGAAATGTTTCCATACGTGGAAGTTATTCATTAAATATGTGTAAGATTAGAAAACTTAATGCAAGAAGTATGTTCAAAGGAATGTACTTTGAATGTGAGACTTCGTCTCCATTGGAATACTTTGTAATGTCTGTTGTCAAGTCTCTCTGACTTTTGTGCATATTCATTACAAAAGGATCATTGCATATAAGTTTAGAATCTAACAAATTACAGTAAATGGTAAGAATTTGGTATTCTTACATTTACGATAAGGATTTGGAATTGTGAAATGAGTTTCATTGAAGATGTGTCCAATTTATCTATTTCACAAGGAAATGACCATAGGCAAACATAGTGTGCATGCTTGGAGCATGGGATAACTATTGTTATAATTCAAGTATTAAGTTGATTAACTGAAACATCATACAATGAATAATGTGTAATCAATATGGTGATTAAATAAAAGGTGTTTTATTTATATTCATAAGTTCTGAGACAATATTGGATTCGATTATTCTTGTGTTTCACTTTCATGTGTTTACTTCCCGAATAATAAGATTATTCAAACTATCTACAGTCGATCATACTTTGGAAGTAGGTATTGAGGCAACACTGTCATGAATTAGGCTTGTAGATGTCTAAAGTGTTTAGACATAGCAAAAGTTTGCTAAAACATTCATGAGTGCTCATAAGGTCTGAGTATTGGATTAAACCCACGCTTACTAGAATCACTTCATGAAATTTATCTCGAGTGATCGTGAGATGGTAATATCATATAAGTCTTCAAACCAAGATATATAAGTTGTTGACTATGAGTTGGTTGTACATTGATAGTGTGAAAATGCATCAGTAACTTGATGTTATAAAAAACATTGTTGTGTATGATTTAACGAATAGTTAGTACAAGCATATAATGTGAAAGTTTATCTGTTCCTTTTAATTCTTGGAGGATTAAAAGTGATATCTTGGGCCCCTCGATGACATTGTTTTGACTTATGTGTCGGGCCCGATCGAGACTTAATTGATGTGTTTAATTAAGTTCTTTGTCAAACAAATCGGAAATTGGGAAACTAATTGTTGGACAATAAGTATGACATTGTTCCATGTATTTTTCCGACTGATATCTTGAAGAACAAAGGATTATATGATCCCTTATCTAAAATGGCGTGTCTAAGTTCGACAGAGGCTTTTAAGAGCTACGATTGCTAGTCGGTTCCTGAAGTCGTACTTGAAGCTATAGCTATTAGACTTATACAAGTGGGAGACTATTGGATAAGGTGTCTAAGTCCATAACTATAATTAGTACGTACTTGACCCAAGAATAGCATGGTCCATTTGGGTTGCATTTCACCAGAACAATCTGATAGGATGGACATTTGAGAAAGAGGTTACTTATGATTTATTAATATATTATAAGTATAATATATTAATATGAAATCATATTATTTAATTATTATTGATCAAGATTTAATTTGGAATTAATTTAGTGATCAAAAGAGACTAATTAAATATACGGGGACTGATTAAGTAAATCATTGATTCTTATAGTGTGGGCCAATGGTTATTTAGGATGGGCTAAACCAATATGGTAGTCCATGGAGGTTTAACCCATGGATCCTAAGTAATATGAAAGGTCATGGGCATTAGGGTTTGCATGGGTGTAACCCTAATCATGCCACACTATAAAAGAAGTCCTCTAGCATCCAAAATCAGCCCAAAGTGATATTTATAAGAGTCATAGCTGAATTTCGTGTGTAAGTAATTCTCTCTCAAGTCCTCCATTGTTGGTGGTGTTTTGTGAAGCATTTGAGGCATCACATTTGAGGTGCTAAGCTCTTAAATGTCAAGGTTAACAAGCAAAAACAAGAGGTAAGTTATCTAACTAGTTTTGTTATTCACTTACCTATACATTGTATGCTAGTTAGGATGAATGTTTTGGAAAATCTTATTGCATGTATAATTAGAGAAAGCATAGATCCAAAGCATCTAAGTTTGTATGTGCAACTTAAGGTTGTTATAGTGCTCAAAACCCTTCATTCTAGACGGTCACATCCCTCGTTTCCATCTTTTAGGCCACCACAGTACACTGTTGTTGCACCTTTAGTTGAGAATGAAACAGATTGTACACCACCATCAGCCTTGGATCTGCAGATTGTAGAGCAATTCAGATAGTTCATTGTTGCCAATCTAACTGACATGTCAACTTCCATGTATCATTTAGGTATGTATTCGTCCAACACGTCAGGTATTCCTTCATCCTTGTGGATATTGGATTCGGGTGCATCTCATCACATGTCACCACATTTGTTGTCTTTTTCTTCATTATCTTCTCGTACACGTGTCTCTGTTGTGACTGTTAGTGTTACACCCATGCCAGTAGAGGGTGTTGATTCTATTTTCACTCCTTATATATCTTTAACAGATGTGTATTACATTCCCACACTTGCTTTGAATCTTGTATCGTTCAGTCAGTTGTGTAAATTTGGTTGTTGGGTCTTCTTTTATTATTCATTATGTTGTGTACATGACATTCATTCTTGGAGGGTGATTGGGATAGGGCGTAGACTTGGAGAGCTCTTTGTTTTGAAGCATATACATGTTGTTGATGTTGTTGCATCTAGTGTCGATTTTTCTTCTTTTCGTTTAAACCCTTCGTCGTCTGTTTTTATCTTTGACATTCTCGTTTGGGACATGTGTATGCGTCTCGTTTACAATTTTTGGTTTCCACTGGTGTATTAGGTTCTTTGAAAACTAATGATATTTTTTATTGTTGTCGTTGTAAATGATGGGTTTTGGCCATATGAACATTCCTATGTGCACATGCAACCCTAATGCTTGGATCTAGGTTTCTCTAATTGAACATACATTGAATCCAAGACTTCTAATTGCTAATATACAATAACAATAATATGAAATCAGAGATTAGAAGTTTACCTTGAATCACTTGCTTGATCTTATTGTCCTTGAGGCTTTAGAGTCACAATTGTCACTCCTCTAATGGCTTACAAACACCAACTAGCAAGGAGGATGATTTGAGAGAGATGAGGGAAGAGAAATTCGGCCAGGGTTTCTTCTCTAAGCACAAGTGTCGAAATCCCTTAGCCCTTGGGGTCTATTTATACTTGTAAGGCTCCTAGGGTTTCACCCTTAAACCCTAATTGGATAAATTAAGCCCTAAGCAATCCAAATCCTTTCCATGATAAGCCTTGGACGATTTTATGGCTATCCTTAGCCCTAGAAATCGTCCACCCCTTATCCATAAAGGATATATAGCCCAAAGTGCAACTATCAAACAATTGACAGTTTATACCCCTTTATTTAATTAATCTCTTTAACTCACCAAATTAATTCCTAATTAATTTATGAATTATATTAATCAAATAATAATATTATTATTCCTTATATTATTTTTATAATATATTAATAATATTCCTTCTCTCATTATAAATCATCCTGTCAAGTTGTTATGGTGAAGGCAACCCAAAAGGACCATGCTCAACCGGGTCAAATACTTGCCTAATATAGTTGTAGCCTTAGACACTATTCCAACAGTCTCCCACTTGGATAAGTCTAGTAACTATATATACAACTATATTCCGATTAGCAATCGTAGCTCTCAAAGACGTTGTCAAACTCTGATCTAATCAATCTTGTCCTTTAGATAAGGGATCGTACAATCCTCTGTTTAGATATCATGCTGACAATTCTATGGAACAATTTGTCTAGCATTTGGTTTCTCGATCTCCGATTCATTTGACATAGAACTTAATCGAACACATCAATACAGTTCTGACCGGGCCCGGCACATAAGTCAAATCAAATCATCGAGCGGCCGAGATATCGCTTTTACCCTCTCGGGATAAAAGTAACAGATAAACTTCGACTTATATGCATTTACTTATTCATTAATCAGCCATACACAACAATGCGTTTTATAACATCAAGTTACTGATGCGGTTTCGCATTATCAATGTACAACCAATCAACAAACAACAAACAATATATCTTGGTTTTAAGACTATATGATATTATCGTCTTGCGATCACCCCTTTTATCACATTCCATAAGGTGATTCCAGCAAGCGCGGGTTTGTTCCAATGCTCAAAACTAGTTCACAAGCACTCATGAACGTTGCAGCAAACTTTTGCTATGTCTAATACCATTTAGACAATCTACACACCAATTCATGACAATCTTCATTCATATCTACTTCCAACATATGAACGATTGTGGACAACTTGAACAATTCGATTATTCTTAATAAACTCAATTATTCTGGAAGTCAAAACATGCAAAATGAAACAATAGTTAAACAATTAACATAAGACAGTAACATTACTCATAAATAATACTCTTTTATTTAATCATCAAATGTTAATTACATTTATCTATTACACGTTTCTACTATTATCTAATCTATACTAATATCATCCTTCAGCCCAATACTCCTAGCACGCTGCAAATGCTTAACCCTACTCAGCCCCTTCGTAAGCGGATCTGTTGGGTTATCTTCTGATGATATCCTCTTCACTACGAGTTGTCCTTCTTCTACACGATGTCTAATAAAGTGATATTTTCTGTCGATATGTCGAAATCTACCATGATCCCTCGGTTCCTTGGTCAAGGCAACTGCTCCTTCATTATCACAGAAAATCTCCATGGGCTCCTTTATGGCAGGTACAACTCCAAGATCACCGATGAAGTTCTTTAACCATATTGCCTCCTTCGACGCTTCGCTCGCTGCAATGTACTCTAATTCACACGTTGAATCAACTACGGTTTCCTGCTTGGAACTTTTCCAAGTTACTGCTCCTCCATTCAGGGTAAAGACCCAGCCCGATTGCGAACGGTAGTTGTCCCTGTCGGTCTGAAAGCTGGCGTAACTGTACCCTCGCACCTTCAAGTCATCACTCCCTCCGAAGACTAAGAACCATTCCTTCGTCCTCTGAAGGTACTTAAGAATATTCTTGACCGCAATCCAATGGGCTCTGCCAGGGTTCCCTTGATATCTGCTAACCATGCTCAAAGAAAAGGCTACATCAGGGAGAGTACAAGTCATAGCATACATGATTGAGCCAACTGTGGAAGCGTATGGTACTCGGCTCAAATCTGCTATTTCAACTTCGGTACTCGGACTTTGAGTCTTACTCAACTTGGCATTACTTTGTATCGGTAATTCTCCCTTCTTCGATTTTTCCATACTAAAACGTTTTAGTCCCTTATCTAAGTAAGTGTTCTGACTAAGTCCTATTAGTCTCTTACTTCTTTCTCTCACTATCCTTATTCCCAAAATATAGGAAGCCTCTCCGAGGTCCTTCATAGCGAAGCACTTCCCGAGCCAGGACTTAACCTCCTGCAGAGTCGGGACGTCGTTTCCTATGAGTAGTATGTCATCGACATACAAAACGAGGAAGCTTACTATACTCCCACTGGCTTTGACATATACACACGATTCATCTTCGCTTCGTACAAATCCAAACTCTTTGACTTTCTCATCGAAGCAAAGATTCCATCTGCGAGACGCTTGCTTAAGTCCATAAATGGACTTCTCAAGCTTACACACTCTATCCGGATGCTTCGGATCGACAAAACCTTCTGGCTGAGCCATGTAAACATCCTCAGCCAACTTCCCATTAAGGAGAGCAGTTTTGACATCCATTTGCCAAATCTCATAATCATGAAATGCGGCAATAGCTAGCATCACTCTAATAGACTTAATCTTCGCAACTGGTGAGAAGGTCTCATCATAGTCAACTCCGGGAGTTTGAGTAAAGCCCTTCGCAACCAATCGCGCCTTATATATGTGTACTTTTACATCCATGTCGGTCTTCTTCTTGAAGATCCATTTGCACCCAACGGTCTTACGTCCGGGCACATTATCAACCAAATTCCAAACTTGGTTATCATACATGGATTGGATCTCGCTATCCATTGCCTCTTTCCATTTCGTAGACTCCGGGCCTGCCATGGCATCCTTATAGTTATTAGGTTCATCAAGGTTTATTAGTGTACTATCACTAATATACGTGTCCCCTTCAGTAGTAATATGAAAACCATACAACTGGGGTTGAACTCTAACTCTTTCGGAACATCTAAGAGGTAATGATACGTCAATCGGTTCAACCGGAGTTTCCTCCTTGGGTTGAGTTCCAGCGGTAGAGGTTCCTTCATCTATCAACTCTTGAATCTCTTCAAGTTCGATTTGCCTCCCACTGTCTCCTTGGCTTATGAGTTCTCGCTCTCGGAAAACTCCTCTCCTCGCAACAAAGACAACATTGTCCTTCGTTCTATAGAAGAGATATCCAAAGGATTTCTGCGTGTCGCCGATGAAAATACATCGCTCACTACGAGGTTCGAGCTTGTCGTGAGTATCTCGTCTTACGAAAGCCTCGCAACCCCAAACCTTGATATGTGCCAACGAGGGAGCTTTCCCTGTCCACATCTCGTGAGGTGTTTTGGCAACCTTCTTAGTATGGACTCGGTTAAGGATATGGGCGGCAGTCTCTAAGGCATACCCCCAAAAAGAGATAGGTAGTGAAGCACGACTCATCATAGAGCGAACCATGTCTAACAAGGTTCGATTACGCCTTTCTGCCACACCATTCAACTGCGGTGTCCTAGGTGGCGTCAATTGTGAAACTATTCCACACTCCTTGAGATAATCGTGGAATTCAAGACTTAGGTACTCTCCTCCTCCATCGGATCGAAGCATCTTGATTTTCCTGCCCAATTGATTCTCCACTTCATTTTTGAACTCTTTGAACTTTTCAAAAGTTTCCGACTTTTGTTTGATTAAGTAAATATACTCATATCTACTATAGTCATCGGTAAAAGTCACATAGAAGCGGTTTCCATCCTTCGTGGTTGATCTAAATGGTCCACATACATCAGTATGTATTAGGTCAAATAGACCCTCACCCCTTTCACATGTACTTGTGAAGGGTGACTTAGTCATCTTTCCAAGTAAACAAGACTCGCATGTGTCATCTTCCTTAAGGTCGAATGACTCCAACACTCCATCCTTTTGGAGTTGGGCTATGCGCTTCTTGTTGACATGTCCAAGACAACAATGCCACAAGGATGCTCTATCCACACCATTGGAAGAATCCATGCATAAAACATCATTTCCTAAGTTATCTACAATCATAACAGTTTCATAAATTCCATTACATGGTATGGCTTCAAAATATAAGACACCATTTAGATAAGCAAGAATAGAACCATTCTCATTATTAAGAGAAAATCTAAAACCTTGTCTAAACAAACCATGAAATGAAATGATGTTTCTAGACATTTCTGGCGAATAGCAACAATTGTTCAAATCTAAAGATAAACCATTCCTAAGCACTAAAGAGTACACTCCAATCTTGGTCACAGGCGACGATCTTCTGTTCCCCATGATTAGATTTATTCTTCCATGCTCCACATCCCTATTTCGTTTTAGTCCCTGCAATTCAGAACAAATATGGTAACCACAACCGGTATCAAGGTGTAACGCCTGTGTTTCTGGGCTTGCCATTTTTAGCAATGTAATAGTCTAGGTTAACCTTTGTAACCCCAATTTGAAATAATAAAAATGTATTATTTGTGAATTATGTGAATTATGTGATTTATGTGTATGTTCTTAATTATTATAATTTAATGAATTAAGAATAAAATAAGCGTCAAAATTAAAGTATTAGATATGCCCGATATCTTTGCATAAAATTGTAGTGGTTGAAACAAGGATTCCGGAGATATAAGGAATGCCAAAATCCGAGTTATAACGAAGAAGTTATGACCTGTCGAAGTTTCGCGACAGAACCGGCACGACGCCGAGTGACGTAAAATATGAATTTAAGATAGAGCGATATTTAGCCTTAGCAATCTAAACGAAAGTCGTATATTTCGTTAAACCGAGAGCGTGCATAAAAGGAACGCCCAAATCTGACTTCGCATGAGGAAGTTATGATTTTCTGAAGTTTCGACGTGGCAGTATGCAGCCCGAATACTCGATTTGAGATCGAGCGGTTTTTAGCCAAAACAATCTAAATGAGAATCGAAGATCTCATTGTTAGTAGAAAAACGATGAAAAGATACGCGAGAACGGACGTCGGACGAAGAAGTTATGATTTTATAACGAAGTTTTCCTGTCCGAGCCTCCTAAAAATAATTAATAAAAATAAAAGTCAAAATGAGCCGACGGAGTCAAAACGAAAGTTGTAGAGTGTAGTCTCACCTTCGTGTGGATATAAAGAACGTCTAAAACGGAGTTCGTATGAAGGAGATATGAATTTTTGAAGTTTAATAAATATTTAATATTTATTTTTATTTATCCTCCGATATTATCCGAAGAAGGGATAGGCGGTCTATCCGAAGTACGCGCCGCGTACAGCGAATGGCACTCGAGTAGTCCGAAGTCGTATGCAATGACGTATGAGGGCCGATGACGTAAGCACTGACGACCCCCGAGGCGTACGCCCCGCGTAGCCTCGTACGCCCCGCGTACGTGCGAGGGTCCAGCACTATAAAAGGGGATCTGAAGGCAGCTCATTTCTCATTCAAAATTTCTTCCTTCTCTCTAGTCCTTTGCCTCGTTTTACGTGCCGATTGTACCCCGAAGCCCCGGTATTATTCCCGAGCCCCGAAGCGAGATCCGAAGCCCCGAGAATCCCGAAGAGCGTTATTCCCGAGCCGAAGCCCTGCCCGCGAGGAGCCCGGTTTTTGTGAAGATCTTCCAGATCTACGGAGAGACGCTGCTTCTATAAGTCGTAGTGCTGTCGGATCATCTTCTGATCAAGTGAGTGTGTAGTTACCTTCTTCCAAATACAATAATATGAAGTATTTTAAATAAAATACGTGCTATGTGTATATATTTTGTTGTTATATGTGTGAATGTATATTCACTCTCTTCTATCTCATAGATCTGAGTTATTCTCTATGAAATATGTGTTATGTGTGTGTGCCTCATCTGTTATGTGAAATATGTGTTGATCAAAGCATGCTATACAGGTTTTTGTCTATGTATAAAAATATATATTTTTATCTACTAATATGTTGGGTAGAACATGGGTAGATAGTTGGTGTGTAATAAACAGATGAGAGGCCTCGTTGTTGTTTGATTTAGTCATCTAGCGGAGTTTAGATGACGACCACTGGCTATTCTAGACAGTCTTGTGGAAACATTAGCAGGTTCGCCACCTGTAGGTGTTAATGAACTCGGGTGTTCATTTGTTGTACTCCATCCCCCTCATGGTTGCCTTATTTGACTTATATTGCTGAGGTACCCCTGAAGCATGTGTTGTCGCCCCGATGAAATATTCTTAGACTAGGTCCCTTGTGTTAGTTGTTTTAGGGACATAAAGTGAGAATAACGGGAATGGGTAATTGGGTTATTGTTGGTTGGTGAAAATTAAATATGATTATTTATTGTGGGTTGAAAACCCTATATGCTCACCAGGCTCCCAAGCCTGACCCACTCAGTTTTATTTGTATTACAGGAAGTGGCGCGAGGGCATGAGATGGATGAACCATCAGTTGTTTTGTTTACAAGTCTGTATATGTATATATTTGTTGAATGACTTGTAATGTTATCGTTTATGCTTATTGGTCTGTATCGGAACATGACACCCCGAGTTTTGATTATATAATGAAAAATACATTTCTTTTAAGAAATGCTTTGGTAAACATTGTTTTATCATGTTTTGTTTTTGGGAACAAATTCCGCAACTCTTTCAAATCAAAAGGATTTACTCTGAAATTATTTTAAAAGCATAAATGAAAGCGGTCTTTTCTGGCCGAGATTTTGGGGATGTCACACAAGGACCCAAGAAATAGTATGAGATGAATCGTTAGATTTAATTGTATATATACCTGCGAAAGATGGCTTGATCTTTCCTTCCCTTATGGCTTGCAGGTAGTCTGGGCAGCTTCTCTTCCAATGCCCTATTTTATGGCAGTGATGGCACTCTGCCTCCTTAGGGTTAGGACAGGGTTTAGCAGGATCAACTTTGGTCCCACTAGAAGAGGAACCATCTCGGGACTTTCCCTTGCGGTGACTCTTAGATGGAGCCTTCCTCTTCTTGCCTCTTCCTTGCCCAATGGCCAAAACAGGAGCAACGGGTGGATTGGGAGTGGGTGCAACAGACTTGTCCTTTAGGTTACTTTCAGCAACCCTAAGGAGACCTTGGAGCTTGCTTAGGGTGACCTCTTCCTTGTTCATGTGGTAGGTCATCCTAAATTGATTGTAACACGGAGGCAAAGAGTGAAGCACCATGTCGATCGCCAAGTCTTCCCCAAAGTCAACATTCAACTTGCGAAGACGATCGACATACCTTTGCATCTTTTGCAGGTGCACGGTAAGAGATTCTCCATGACCCATTTTAGCAGAAATCATGTTCGTGAAAATCTCGTAACGCTCTTGCCTCGCGTTCTGGTGGTATCTCTCCAACAAGTCTTGGTGCATTTCATACGGATACATGTCCTCATAGGACTTTTGGAATTCGGCATTCATGGTGGCTATCATGATGCAATGTACCTTCGTTGCATCATGCTCGTGAGTTTCAAAAGCGGTCATTTCAGTTGGAGTAGCGATTTCTGGGTTGATTTTCTCGAGCTTCTCATCTAGGACATACTCCTTGTCCTCATAGCGAGCAATTGTGCGAATGGATCTTATCCATTCGCTAAAGTTCGTCCCATCGAAAGTAGCCTTTTGACAAAGGCTCATCAATGTGAATGAACTAGCAGCAGCGTTGTTTGCGTTCGACATCTACAAATACAAAGGACAAAGATAGATTAGAATATGAATCCCTAATTATCACCCAATAAGAAAAATTAGGGCTAGGATCCAACAACAATATTTACATATTAGAAAAGGGATGCCGTAATCTAACATGCAAACAATTTGAAGGTAAGTGAATGACGATTCACTAATTCTCCACCACATAACTTTAAGTTCTAAATGTATTGAGAATTCCTAGGTTTGAATGAGATTCATTGAAAACTTTTCAATGGCATGTTTAAATCTCGATATGCCCCTCTCGTTTGTGACTGGGATACCGAGGATCACAAAGTGGGTGTGAATTACCATGCAAATTTACATGGTGCCTTCATTGTAACGATCACCTATTTGATGTCCGGTAAACCACACACGCTCCATTGAACTATGATAAACAATGAATCACCCTTTTCCACCTTTTCTTAGAACCAATTAGTGTGCCGGTAAACCACAGACGCTCCACTAACTTCTTAGCAAGGGTGCAAAGTGTAATTTCATGGGATTGCATAAATTCACTTTTCCTAAAGTAACTAAGATTGGGAAAAAAAATTTGAAAAACATGTAGTTACTTTGTATTTTATATTATACTTTTAATGAAGAGATGAGGTTGCCCTATCCTACCCGTTCGGCTAACGACCCTCCACCAATCAAGCAAGCGGTGGGTGTGAGTGTACACCCATTAAACGCCATTTTATAGGCAGCAACCTTATACCCACCTTATAGACCGACTTCGTGAATAAGGCCTACTAACGGTAAGACTAGCATTTTAATTATACATATATATATTAATCTTGTAATATTATATTAGTATAGGGTTGGATTTTAAACTTGTAAAATTCTAGGGTTTGAAATTTAAATTGTCTAAATTAAACTTTTAATCACAAAACATAAATTTCAAAACTTGAGGGCAAGTTTTAAACTTTTAAAAACATAGAGGATCAAATAACAAATAATCTTAATTAACAATTAATTCCATAATTATCCATATTTGATTTATTTAATGATTTCTTGCAAAACAATTTACCAATTTAATAAAATAATTAATCAATTATCTCATAAGGAAACAAATATTTTATTAATTGATAAATATCTTCAATTAGGTCAAGAATATACTCATATATATCATAAAATCGGATTTATATTGATCTAATATGATTAAGGCAAGTATCTCAAAGATAAACAACAAGAAATCCCGAAGTTTCCTTTTTCTGGCGCTCGAACTCGCCGAGTACCCAGATGGACTCGCCGAGTTGAGCCTACTCGCCGAGTACCACCATGGGACTCGCCGAGTACCACCATGGGACTCGCCGAGTTCATCAGCCAGAGGACAAAAAAACGATTTTTTCAGCAACAAACAAGCAATCAAAGAATGAATTCAATAGAAACCAATCTAGGCTCTGATACCACTGATGGGTTTTGGCCATATAAACATTCCTATGTGCACATGCAACCCTAATGCTTGGATCTAGGTTTCTCTAATTGAACATACATTGAATCCAAGACTTCTAATTGCTAATATACAATAACAATAATATGAAATCAGAGATTAGAAGTTTACCTTGAATCACTTGCTTGATCTTGTTGTCCTTGAGGCTTTAGAGTCACAATTGTCACTCCTCTAATGGCTTAAAAACACCAACTAGCAAGGAGGATGATTTGAGAGAGATGAGGGAAGAGAAATTTGGCCAGGGTTTCTTCTCTAAGCACAAGTGTCGAAATCCCTTAGCCCTTGGGGTCTATTTATACTTGTAAGGCTCCTAGGGTTTCACCCTTAAACCCTAATTGGATAACTTAAGCCCTAAGCAATCCAAATCCTTTTCATGATAAGCCTTGGACGATTTTATGGCTATCCTTAGCCCTAGAAATCGTCCACCCCTTATCCATAAAGGATATATAGCCCAAAGTGCAACTATCAAATAATTTATAGTTTATACCCCTTTATTTAATTAATCTCTTTAAGTCACCAAATTAATTCCTAATTAATTTATGAATTATATTAATCAAATAATATTATTATTATTCCTTTTATTATTCGTATAATATATTAATAATATTTCTTCTCTCATTATAAATCATCCTGTCAAGTTGCTATGGCGAAGGCAACCCAAAAGGACCATGCTCAACCGGGTCAAATACTTGCCTAATATAGTTGTAGCCTTAGACACTATTCCAACAGTAAACTGGGAATTTCTGCTTTACTATTTAATAAAAGTGTCACTCGTTCTGTTTCTCCCTTTAATATAGTGCATTCTGATGTGTGGGGTCCATCTCCGATCACCTCTAAATCGGGAGCTAACTATTATGTTTCATTCATTGATGATTACACTCGTTATATGTGGGTTTATCTTATGAAGCACAGGTCTGACTTTTTCACCATATATAGTGACTTTAGAGCTCTTATCAAGACTCAACACTCTGTTGTCATAAAATGTTTTCGGTGTGATTTATGAGGAGAATTTACCTCCAATGATTTTAAATAATTATTGGCATCTGATGGCACTGTGCATCAGTCATCTTACACAGACACTCCTCAGCAGAATGGTGTTGCAGAAAGAAAACATTGTCATCTCCTAGAAACTGCAAGATCCTTACTACTTTCTACTCAAGCTCCCAATATGTTTTGGAGAGAAGTTGTTCATACCTCCACTTATGTTATTAATCACATTCCTACTGCGTACACTTTGGGGAAGTCTCCTTATGAAATGTTGTTTGGACAACTTTCAGATTATTCTTCATCACGAGTGTTTGGGTGTACCTGTTTTGTCTTGAACCTTCATGTAGAGAGAGATAAGTTGTCTTCAAAACTAGCACTTTGTTTTTTTTGCTGGGATAGGGTATTGTTCAGAAAGGTTATCAGTGCTATGATCCATCAAATCAGAAACTCTATGTCTCTTGCAATGTCACTTTTTTGGAGCATATTCTGTTCTATAGCATTACTATTCAGTCACATGATGCAACCCGAGAGGAGCTTCGTACTATTGATCCGTTTAGCATTGATGTTGATGATCCACCACATGTCACTGATCCACCACCTGATGCTGATCCACCACTTATCACTAATCCTCTGCATGTAGATCATCACGACCCTCTCCATCGAGACCTTATCGTAATAAGAAGTCCACAACGCTTCCTGACTTTGTCTATTCCTCTTACTCACCAGTGTTTTCCTCCTTTATTACTAATGTACATCGTCTCTCTGAGCCAACATCCTACAAAGAGTCCGTTTCTGATCCTCTTTGGCAGACCGCTATGGCTGAGGAACTTGCAACTCTTTATCATACTCATACATGGGATCTGGTTTCTCTTCAGCCCGGAATGCACACGATTGGTTGTCTTTGAGCATATAAAATCAAAAAAAGTCTGATGGATCTATTAAGCGTTATAAAGCCATACATGTTGCGAAAGGGCACGAGCAAAAGTATGGTATGGATTATGAGGAGACGTTTGCTCTTGTTGCAAAAATGACGACTGTTCGCACCTTGATTGCAGTTTCTTCCATTCGCCAATGGAAGATTTATCATATGGATGTCAAGAATGCGTTCTTGTATTGGATCTTATGTTGGCCCATTAGCTAGTCTATATATTGTCTTTTTCTTTCATTGTATCTTTTTATTTCTCATTTGATAATAATATTAAACCCTAGTCGTTCTATATCTTGTTAGTATATATATATATATATATATATATATATATATATATATATATATATATATATATATATATATATATATATATATTCTGTGACAAGTTTTATTTATTTTAAATGTACTCTTGTAAATTGAAAATATCGGGCCATGGGGGAAGAATGGTATATTATATTTTTGGGCCTTAAAAGGATAAAACGTAAATGTAGACATTGAAGTACAAAACTTGAGGCTATGGTATATTTGTATAATTGTATTTGGTATTTATCAAATTGACAATGGAGAAGACCTATAGGCTATAAAGAGCAAGTTGAAGCATATTATGTCATTGATATATATATATATATATATATATATATATATATATATATATATATATATATATATATATATATATATATATATATATATATATATATATATATATATATATATATATATATATATATAAAAGACCAGACAGTTCGATTTCGGTCTACCCATTTATATTGTGGTCTCAAGTTGATTCTCAGCTACGGTTTTGAAGTGGTCTTAGTCTAAGATTTTCTTAGAATAAATATTTATTAGATAATTTCATGAGGAATTAAATATCCTCCTATTGTTTCTTCCTAGTTATATTATAAAATTATAACAAGTGTTATATTTAGATAATATTAATTATATTTTAATGTACTTGTTATCATTTCAAACGGGTAAGAAGATATATTGTTTATTTATTATTTACTAGGTTATAACCCGTGAAAATCACGGTTGTTATTATTATAAATATTATATAGACAAATAAAATAAAATAAAATTTGAACAAAATAAATATAACATAAGTTTGATTTGTATAGTTGGTATGTAGAATAATATAATCTTTATTTTACAGGATTCATTAAAATCACGAATAATTTAAAAGTTTTTGAAATAGAATAAGATTTGTGTCTGAAATATCGAAATGATTTTGATATTCTTTCAAAAAAAAAAAGTGGATTTTGAAATTTTTAGAATTAATATTTCGGGATTTAGTAATTAAATATTTTTGACATTTAATAGAAAAAATTAGAAGCATGTCACATGGAAAATAAGCATCGTAAAATAAAGACAAATAATAATATTATGTTTTGTTTATTAGAATAGCTAGATTAGAATGTAAGATGATGTAAGTAACTTAAATTAACCAATAATCATAGTTTTATATTTTATCAAACTAATTATTTAATCTTATTAAATTATAAATTTCTCCAATATAAACAATAAATAAAATATTTATTATTATTTTATTTTATTTATTATTAGTTAATAATTTATTTATTTATTATTTTTTTAATGTTTAATTTACTAAAAATGTAAAATTTTCAAAACTTTTAGCCCATGTTAGAATTTTACCAAAAGTTTTATTTTTAAAGGAGCCAAACTAAGAATGTTAAAATAAGATCAATTTTTTAACTTGCTATAATTTAGCATGGTCACTACGAATATGAAGTTAAAAAAAAGTCAATCATACTATTAAACACAATGCAACTTTCTTTTAAATTCTTGGTAAAAGTAAATGATACACAAGCAACGTAATACATAAAGGAGAAGGAAGGGCATACATCCATCAGATTAAAACTCTCAATTAAATACAACTTACAAAGCAAAATCAACCAAAGAAACAAACACAACATTTTCAATAAGATCAAATTTCTTTAAGCCGAAGTAAACTATTTTTATTGAAAGAGCGGAAACATTATATACCGAATGGAAAAAACAACACTCCTTATCATAATTTTTGCTCCGATTAAATATATAGTGGTTTATAAACCATTTATATAATGAAAATTTGCTAAACCCAACATGATGAATGGTAGAAAGCTGACTTTAACAACAGTTAACACAAGTGGAACTCTAGCACCATAAAATAGTATATTTCATTTAACACAAGTGGAACTCTAGCACCATAAACTCCATTCCCTATAGATTACCCAAACAACATCAAGAATGAGTATGATTCATAAAGGTATTTGTTTCTCCATGCCTTCATGCTAGACTCCACTTATCTACAAAACCAAGATCAACATCATCTTTTGCGAAAATTAATAATTTGAAAGTTGAAACTAATCCACCTCTAAAAATGAAGTTCTTTGATACCCATTTCAAAAAAGAAAATATCATGTTCTTTGATTTCCATATGAATTAAACTAAGTTCTTTAATAACCAAGTCAGATTCTGAAATCATAACAAATTGTGATCTTATTGAGGTTGCATTTGATGGTCGAAACCTATACATCAACATTTGTATAGGCTCTTTTAAGTTTGCAGATACATTTTCTCAACACATTATTATTACATTACTTTCAAATGCATAGTGACGATGCATACTCGACAATAGATTTGGTGAATTCAATGAACATTTACATAATTAAAAAATAATAAAAATAACAAATTGAAAACATATACCATTTGCAGAATTTTTTTATCTCTTATGTGTAGTCTTTCTTTAACCTTAACAGCCATTTAAAACATCAAACTCCCCAAATGTCTTCCTATGAAATATATGATAAAATTGAATCAAACAAACTAAAATTAAAGCTATTAAAATATCACTTACCTTTACAACTTTGATTCTTGAAACCAAATATTTGTAGGAAGACAGGTATTGTTGCAATAAACCCTAAAAACCTAAATCCCCAAATCAAGAATTGAACAAAAATGGGAAAACTCAATAGATGCTATGACCATTTGATTGTCAAATTACTCCATACCACCATTAAAGAAATTGGACGCCAAAAATTGTATAATAGGACATAACTTTGTCCAGTACCAAGGTAAAAAAAAAGTTTTGGAACTTAAAATAAATTAGTAAATTGTGAATGTTAGCAAGAACCAAAAAGAAGAAAGTGGACAAACCTGCATGCATATGGAAAACCTGAGTGATGTAAGATGCATACGGAAAACCTGGAAAAAAATGCATTAGTTGACAATAAGGTTGTGAGGAGGTGCTTTCTCCCTGCGTCAAGTGAGATATAAAGAGCGGATAGAAATTTAGGTTGAATTTGAACTTTGAAATTTGAAAACTGGTGAAGATTACATGCTATTTTCCCGTGGAATTTATTGAATTGATAGTGTTACCTATAATAGTATGCTGAAATTGAAAGTAATCCCAGAAAATCAGGAAATTAGTTACTAAAGACAGAAAAATAAAAACGGTAGAATGTGCCACATGGCAAAGAAGTAGGCTAGGAAAAAGACACGTGGCAATAAGAGATTCAACCTATTTATTTATTAGGAAGGGAGATTTGATAAAAAAAAAAATCAATAAAATCATATTTAGATAAAACCGTTTAACTTAAATGTCATATATTTAATTATATACTGTAGTATTTAATATGGTGGGCTTATATTACATGGTGGACTTAAAAAGACTTTACAGACTTTGTCCAATTATATATGTGTTTGTGTGGATTGTGGATAATAATAAAATAAAAAACAAAATACTAAAACCTTAATCTTACCAAATTGGCTGCTCTAACCTCTCTTCCACCTTCTTGAGTTCGACACAAAAGAAGGAAGAAATAAAGAAGTTGAGCAAACTTTACTGATGTTGATAGTCTTGCAATTGTTTGGATTGGCTCGTATGAATATACATATCAACAATTTGTCCATATTGTTATGTTCTATGCTTCAAAAATATAAATTCTTAAACAATTTATGGTTGTGATTGTCGGTATTAACCGTCTAATTTTATATGTTATTGGGTTCATCGAAAGTTTAAAATATTATTTTCGGCCGCAAAATTGAATTGAATTCTTTAATAATTTATTGAATTCGTGTGACATATATCATTAATTTTAATTATACAGTAGATATATGTTCGCGCAAGGCGACGACGATAAATAATTTTTTGATAAATAGTTTTTTTATTAGAATTTATTATTAGCTATTATATATAAAAAATATCACTTTTAAATAAAATATTTATGTTTAGACATTATATTTATATTGCATGTTTATACATTTGATGATCGATTCAACCTCTGATCAAAAAGATATACCTTGGTTATATTTCATCTCTTCAACAAGTTTAGTAATGAGCATAACGTCCCTATTGTTCTGATGGAGAGAGGAACCTATGATTAGCTTTTCGTGAAATTTCCAAACGAACAATTTCAACGAAATCTTTCAATCAATTCGCTCGTTGTGGTCGGACTCTATTATGGATTTCTGACCACATTCTCCATAGGGCCCTCCTATCTCTTCCTTCTCCGAGCTCACATTATGGAAGAAGGAGAAGAAGGAACCGAGAAGAAGGTATCAGCAACAACTGGTTTTATTACGGGACAACTCATAATGCTCATATCGATCTATTATGCGCCTCTGCAGACCTACTTTATATCACCCTTCAATTCGAATTAGCAAAAGCAATGTCTCCTTGCATAATATGGATTCCAAACATTCATGATCTGGATGTGAATGAGTCGAATTACTTGTCCCCGGGTCTATTAGTGAACCTTCTCTCTAGGGATTATGAAACTAGAAATATTCTTGTTATTGCTTCGACTCATATTCCCCCTGATTCCATCCATAAATCGATTTGATTCCCTATGAGTTCTAGTCTCAATAAGACTACTAATTCTTATTGTTCATATAGTATGATATGAGTATACCACATCAATTCTTTATGTATGGATGATGACATTTCATTGATACAGAGCTATTTCCAATAGACTTATTGTAGGGTCCCATTGGCATGCATCCAGTAGTAGCCCTGTCGAAAATACCCAATACCCAAATTACCCACCCGATTTTTTCGGGTATCGGGTAAAACGAGTCGGGTAAATCGGGTATCGGGTAAATTTTTCCGGGTAATCGGGTTACCCGAAATTTTTTCGGGTCGGGTAAAGGGTATATTTTTTGGGTTTCGGGTATACCCGAATTACCCAAATTATTTAATTTTTTTTTTGTAGAGCTTGTACTATATAACAGGTATTTGATCACGCTTAAACTAACTATCATTATTGTAAAACATAAATATATTTATTATGACAATACGACACTAACAATATTAAAAGTAATTTTTATATATCATCACGTTCTTTAAAATTTAACTGTTTTCTTGATTATAGTTTTTATTAGAACAAACAAACTCATTATCTTGACGAAACTTTAGAACATGACAAAACTTATGACTACATTTATCTTAAACATTTTAAACTTTTAAATTAAGATCTTTAGGTATTTGTTTTTTTAACATCTTATTAGATTAGATTAAGTCGTTAAAAAATTACTTGATATCTCATGTATTATTGAGTAGAAAATCTCAATGTTCAAAGTTTGAGTAACTTTGTTTATGTCTCGTTTGTTTATATAAACAAGACTAATAAAGCACGACATATTTATTTCATTAAATTTATTTTTAGGTGAAATTCAAAAAAAAAAATCATATATTTCGGGTAATACCCGAATTACCCAAACCCGAATTTAGTTTGGATAGGGTAACGGGTAATTTGTCTAACATGAAAAACCCGAATTACCCGAAACCCGAAAAAATTACCCGTTCAACACCCCTATCCAGTAGGAATTGAACCTACGAATTCGCCAATTAATGTAAATTAATTAATTTATATATAAGAATTTAATATTTTAAAATTGTTATTTTGCTTCAAATTAAATCTATTAATAATGTTTTTTAATTCAAGTCTTCAAACTTTTGACAAATATTAATGATATATTTATACATAATTGATTTGTACAAAAAAAATTATATCTTATACATCTTAAATTTAATATATGACTAATATGTTTTATAATATAATATAATATAAGATATATAAAGTTTAGTTTAAATTGTAACTTTAGTTTGTGGGTTGTAGCTAAAAGTATAACTCGTAAAGCACAATAACACAATGTACAAATACTTTAATGCATAAAATACCCTTTAATCTCCCACCTTTATATAATATGTGCAAAATGATATTTTTTATTTTTTTAGTTTTTAAAATATTACTTTGACCCTCGACCACTTTTAACTTTGTAAGATGTCACTTTTACTATTCGTTTTTTAAACTTTCGTGTTTATCCCATCCAGGTATTATAATATGATTTTCCATCCTCTACTTTTCTAATAGGCAAAAAAAAAAAAAAAAAAAACTTTCGGCAACATACGAACTTAATTGAAAGAACATCATACTAGCTAATAGTACAACTGTAAATGCACAATGGACATGTATGTCAATGCGTAAAGTGCAACTTCAATTCCTCAACTTTGTATAATTCGTCTCACTTTACACATTCATTTTCTAAACTTTCGTGTTTATTTTCCGTCCCCGTAGTATATATATATATATATATATATATATATATATATATATATATATATATATATATATATATATATAATTTTTCATCCTCTACTTTCCTAATACACAACAAAAAAAAAATATAAAAATATGTGGCAATGCGCGAGCTCGGTTACTAGATTTAACTAATATCAAATTAAAAAACTACATTAACAATAACAATTACATTACTTAGAAACATGAGTTCACTGTAAAATCTTTTATCATTCTATTATTTCAACATAAATATCCGTCCAATAATGACTATTTTGTTCGGCTAGGAAAAAAACATTAAACCAGAAGTATATTTACGTCTAACAAGTGGCGTACGATGTCGTTCATGTCTAGAAAATATGTATTGCTTTTCTATATAAAATATAATTAAGCAACATTTATGATTGAGTAAACCATATTAAGGAAATCAATAAACTTTATTTATGTTGGAATAAAATCGTAAAAATAGTGTACGATCCATTATTATCCTTGAAGTGAATATGATCGTCATAATAAAAACCCACATAAAATGGTCAAGTTAGCCGCTCTAATTCAGTTGGTGTAGGTTGAACAAAAGAAGTCGACAAATGTACATTGTTAAACCACATAATAAAACGAAAGTAAAAAGAAATAAGAAAGTTACATATAAAAAATTGTGAGTTGGTGGTCCGGGATTTTCAATGTATACTCCACAAAGCTCATAAAAATTAAAAATACTTCACTATCAAAAAATATGTCGTAAATAATTAAATATGCTAGGTGAGTTGATATATCTTTATCTTTACTATATTATTAAACATATTGCATGTTTCTTGAAAATTAAAAGGTACAATACCTATTACCTCATGTACAATAATATTAAGCTTATAATCACATCGTTGTATACGTACACAGTATTACCTTATCTTTGATGTTACCCTAATCTTCTCTAATCTCTACACACAACACTAGACACAACAGCCGCCATCAGAAGGAAATCGAACCCCTCTTATTTGCGTCTCCTTCCTAATTGCTTCAGAATCGATCGATAATCACCAAAAAATCGCAGTGTCTCCTATTCTCAATCGACGCCCTAGAAGTCCACCAACCATTCACAGCCTAAACACCTACATGTATTTTACAGTATTACACGTAGTTACCCTAATCTCCTCTACACAACAGCCGCCATCAAACCAAATCTCTACCATCTCTCTCTTGGCGTCGTTGTTGAATGTCTCAGCGCCTCCACCATTGCCACCTGACTCCGGCAACATCACACACCAACATCACGTTCAACCACCATCTGGTCGTCTTTGCTACAACCTATTAGCGGGTCACCGTCCACCATTTCGTTCGATTCTTCGCAAACCACAACGATCGGATGGGATCAACAAAAAGCTGGCTTATCCTCAAATTACAACATTAAACAATCTTCGTTCCAATTTGTAACTCTCTTTCTATTCTCCTTTCTTATACCGTAATTTATGTCCTAAAACCCTAATTTTTTCTAAACCGTTAGTCAGACAAGGGTTATTCTTCTTCCAAATGTTAATTTGTGTAAATCGCCCTTTTGGGTGTTGATGAGTTGTTGCTTAAGTTTATTGCTAAGTTTTGTAGGTTGGTACTTTTTAAATCGCATGTGGTCGCTCTCCGACATCACAACCCACCTCCGCCTCTGTCGTAGCTTGCCATTAGGTGCTCTTAAAAGTAACTTCTATTTGTAAACATTTTTTGTGGATGTTTGGTTTCTCTAATGAATATTATGTGTGGGTTTGTAGGAAGAGCATCACGATCTAAACGCACACACACCCCTAATTTGATTTTACTTCCACTCACTGCTAAAAATCATTTTCATGTTTGGTTTATACAAATCTTGTAGGAAATAATGAAAATGTTGATTCGATTCAAAGGGAAAGGGTACGATGAAGGCATATTTCTCTGTACTCTCTCTCTCTCTCTCTCTCTCTCTAACTCTGTGTATGTGTGTGAACCTATACGCTAATCATTTGTCCCTTAGTTGCAGACTGAAGTTATTAGCTGGCCAATTCTGAAAATCCCAAAACCTTCGTCAGATGCTATTGAGATGAGAGAATCTCTTTCTAAATGCAACAACATCCATGTGTACCTTTATAGTTGTCTGAACCTAGCAAGAGATGTTTCTGGGGAGAGTTCAGATCTGATATCAAAAACATGGTGGTTTCTTTATCGAATGGTATAACAGAGAGGTTCAATTTATGCTTTACTCATGACTTTGTAAGTTACTAAAGTATACTTCACATATTATGACAAAAGTGGGGTTATTAGAGATTTTTCAGTTTTGGATTTAACCCTCTTGCTTATGCTTGGTTTTTATTGTTGAGCAGATCTGTCAGCCTTGAGTGCGTACCTGGATATTCGTTGATTTTTAGTATTCATCTAAGTTGTAAAATCCTTGCTGCTACCATCGACCTAATCACTTCTATACATGTAATCAGGTATGGAGAGCTTGTAGGTGCAAGTTTGTTGACTCTTATGTGCAAAAGGAATTGATAGATATTTTGGGTTTTTTTTTATTTCAGATCTAACTATGGCTACCCCTCCCTCTCTCATACACACATAAATGGATATAATCAGGTAGGCTTTACCATTCGGTTCTTTCCAAACAAACCAATTATTACAAAGAATTTTTTATTTTGGAAGACTGATTAATTGAAAAGGTTCATTGTTTCTTTTGGTTAATAATTTAAAGAACTTGTGATTTATTGATGTCTTAATGGGTTTACCAAAGTTGCTTGGTAATTATTGATTTCTTTTGTGCTAAATCTTCAAGCTCATATATCATACAATGAGGGTTTTATTATATTGGATGGTGATTGAAATAAGTAGATGCTACTCTTTGAAGTTTTATGGTGCTGCTTATGGTTCTTTTTTGCTGACATGGAGGTTTTATTATCCGGTTGTCCTTTGAATTTCTTGATTTGTTATCATATTTGTTTGGTAATGTATTGTGATTAGGTTGTCATAAATGTTGTTGCACTCTCTATCTATTCGATAAAATGTATGAGAGAGTGTTTAATTGTCATTCTTAACTTTAATTAGCTCAAGTTATCATCCGAAATGGACTAATCTATGTAATATGTCCAGTAAAACACGTTCACTCAACAAATTACTAATCTTTACAAACTCAGCTAAATTATGGAGTTTACAAGTATGTAAAATTGAAAATTTTATGGATCTTATGCAAGTATGTAAATTTGATTACTTATTAGGGGGTTTATATTGGCATCACCGAACATGGAATCCTTAACTGCTGGAATTATTTAACTTCTGAAACATACATCAATTTATTTAGTAAGACAGTCATAGAAAATCAACAATAAAGTTTCTAAAGGATTGGCATTTATCCTTTGTGATGGTAGATGCTAACTAATCATGTAACTTTGTCTGCTTAACTTTTCATTGTTGTTGTGCCTAATGAATTGTAATCTCAAACTTCCAATATTTTCTTATTTGAGGTAAATTAAATAGTAATCTTTATTTGATTTAAATTTCACACGTTGGCGTCCCCTAACATTTTTTGAAGAAAGAGATTTCAACATGATGGAATTGTTGAGCTATTATTGGCAATATTTGGTGATTTGGCAATGCAAATTGAGGGATAAGTTACTTTGGGAGAGTTAGGGTGTCACTTGAACTGTATTTGCAAAAATTTATATGAGTGTGGGCTAGCTATTAAGGTTTTGTCGTACATGCTGGTGTTGGTATTCAGTTTTCCCAAATAATCATTCAATAAGAGATTTACTGCACTTTAGAGTCTCATTTCTATGGTAATGTTGTTGTATAGACTTTCTAGAAGTGATGCAGTTTTCATATCAAAGAAGATTTGTTTGATTTGGAAAATATATTTAATGAGGGTTTTAAGGCTTGGGGTTATGTATCTTCCTGGTTGTAATATGGTTCAAAGTCTTATGTAATTTGTCTCTTTGGGTTGTAAAATAGCAAAAGTTTGCACATATATGTTGGACTGCGTTCTATTTGATTAAGTCAAATTTTACTTTTTACTACTTATTTGTATATAAGTAATTACTTTATTACTACTTATTTGTATATAAGTAAGGACGTGAGTTAATTTTTACCCAGATACCGTTTATCTGTGTTCCATTTGACATGTGAGTATATGTTGTATACAGGAAAGGCTGTAAGTCAAATTTTACATTATTACTTGTGAGTTAAGTGAATTTTTATTTTTATTTTATTTTTTTTTTATTTTTATTTTTTTTTACAAATCAAGACTTACGTCGTATAGAAACCAACTACATGTCAAAAGGATAAAGCTTTAAAACTTTAAATGTAGATAACGTCTTTCGTCAATAAGGGTGTTTGAAGAAAACCAAATCCGAATAAACCGACTTGACAAAATAAGGTTTGTTTTAATCGGTTGATTTTATTCAGTTTTCAGTTAAACCGAAATTTTAAAACCTTATTTTATTTGGTTTTCGGTTAACATTTTGTCTATTTAGGTTAACAGAATAAACCGGTCAAGATTTTAAAATTATAAACCTTTTTATTTTTTATTTTTTGATTATACATATCTATTCCATAATAAATTAAACTATTAGTTGGAAACTCTTAATGAAAGTAATCGATTCTGCTTTATATGGGTTGTGTATGGTTACGATGTTATTTCTAAATCTTTAATTTTCGTATTTTTTAGCTTAAAATAACATATTTTTCCTTCTAACACAAAACAATAATATAATTATTTTTAACCCAAAAAACAACTTACTTTTATTTTTCACCAAAAATAATAACAAATTTATATTTTTAAACCAAAATCGTGGATATTTTTACTTTTTAATCTAAAACAACAATATACTTATATTTTTAAACCAAGACATGAACATATTTCAGTTTTTACAGACTACAATGTGTTTTCTTTGAAATATGAAATGTTTCACTGCAAAGAAATAAAAACCACAAACCGAGAGAAAACCGATCGCCTCTAGGAAACTATTCACCAAAATAAATCTGTCACATATGCCGCAACCAGAAGGAAATCATCTAATGACACCGAAAGGAAACCAATCGTTGAAATGAACTAATCTCCACCGCCGCATCGCGCGGGTACGCTACTAGTATATATATATATATATATATATATATATATATATATATATATATATATATATATATATATATATATATATATATATATATATATATATGGGTAAAGTGAATATACCTAACAACCCTATATAAGCTTAGTTACCTAACCATATCATACTACGTAATTTTGTATCATATTTGCATTGTAATCACCCAAACTTCTTAAAATTCAACTTTGTAACTGATTGCTTCCAAAATATTTAGACTTTTACCATTATCTTCCTTCAAATGACGTCTTTCTATGGGAGACCCCTTGGTGGGCTTCATATACTACCGTTACAAATCAAATGATGTAGGAGGAATATAATGGTGAATGTCTGAAAATCTTGGAAGTAAATTAAGTTAATGGTTCAACTTTAAGAATCTTAGATGATTGCAATGAAAATATAATGCAAAACAATGTAGTATAATGTGGTTAGATACCTAAGCTTATATAAGGTTGTTAGGTATATTCACTTTACCCTATATATATATATATATATATATATATATATATATATATATATATATATATATATATATATATATATATATATATATATATATATATATATATATATATATATATATATATGATTCAATAGAACATGTTTTTTTTTTCTGCACACAAATTAGAAAACTAATTTAATGAGATTTGGGCCAATTAGTGAATAAAGGGTTTCTGATTTGAACAAGGGCCCAAAAAGAAGAAAAAAAAACGTTTTTTTTTCTTTTATTTCTTTAGGGCAAAACACGATCTCTTCCTCGCAGCAAGTTCACTTCGTGTGTTTGGCGATCTTCCAAAACAGCTTACGAGCTCAAGATCATTCACGAGCCAAGTTTAAACTGTCGACGATTCTGAACAGGAGAGTTTTAATCGCCGATTTCTCTTGCTGCTATCACGATCTCAGAATAGGTAACGATCTTCTTAGAGATTATTTGCAGTCGCTAAGTTGTATTCCTCACGAGAATTACTGAGTAGTTTTACTGCTTGATTTCTCCAAACAGATTCTGGAATAGGAATCGATTTCAGGAACTTATTTTTCTGTTTACACGAACTTAGATAAATTGAGTACATGATCCTATCTCATTATATACTATACAAAACACACACTTTCCTAATATGCGCGAGTCCTACATACCTTTGATTATGTAGCTATTTTGGACTTATTTTATCGAATGACATGGAAAATTGAATTATAATTAAGTTAATCGATTAACTGACATTGGCTTCAAACTTCAAATTTATATATGTTTTACATCTTTCTTCTTACATGACTAATATCATTTAGATTGCACAATCTTGTTCTAGTATAATACTACAATTTATGTATATCCTTAGCTACAAGCTTTCATAAAATAACAACCTACTCTATATATATGTTAAAATAAGATCTAATGTCAACTTATTATACGTTTTTTTTTGCAGTTCAGTTTACTAACTTTTTATGGTTTTACCCAAACATATGTAATATATTTTTTTCATTTTTGGACAAATTTTGCTAATGATATGTTAAAAATGCCATTTTTCGGTTTCTTCACATCCCTGTTACCCTTGGTGACTGGGCATTTCTAAGTGTGACACTTTTTGAAGTAGAAAAAAAGAACAGTAGACAAATAAAATAAGTACATTGTTATTTTATAACCTTATCTTATTTTCTTTAAATAGACTACCCAACTTTGATTTCTACTATTTTTTTTGCAGATATCGCGAATGGGCTATTTTTAATCCAGCTAAAAAAAACCGAAGGATTATTCATAAATAATCGGAAATGAGTTTATTTCTAATGCTTAGGCACCATTTACCCCATGGATTTCAATTTCACACACGTGGTCCAATAATTTCCCTCAATTCCACATGGTTGACCAGAAAATTCAGTCAACCCGCAAAACAAACACAAGAAGAAGAAGAAGAAGAAATAGAAATGGACCAAAAACGTCTCCCAACGGATTACGACCCGGCAACATTCGATCCAACCGAACACCGGAGCCCACCGACAGACCGTGTTTGGAGACTCGTGGATGAAATGTCATCGCTCACATTACTCGAAGTGGCTCAACTCTCTTCAATTATGATGAAAAAAATGGGCATGAAAGAGCCGCCGGTGGTGGCGGTGATGAAACCGGGTGCCGCCAGTTTAGCCGCTGGCGGTGGTCAGACGGCGGCTAAGGAGGAGGCGAAGCCGGAAAAGTCGGTTTTTGAATTGAAGTTGGAGTCGTTTGAGGCGGCTTCGAAGATTAAGATTATTAAGGAAGTTAGGAGTTGTACTGATTTAGGGCTTAAGGAAGCCAAAGATTTGGTTGAAAAGGCACCGGTTGTGTTTAAGAAAAGGGTGAGTAAAGAAGAATGTGAGCAAATAATTGAGAAAATGAAAGGTGTTGGTGCTAAAGTTGTTATGGAGTAGTGAAGAATATGATAAATTTGAGGCGACATTTTTTTTTTGTTGTTGTAGGGTTTAGGGGCATATTTATTGTTGATGTATGCTTGGGAACCATTTCTAAAAGGGTGAAATTTGGATTTTTTTTATATTTTTTTTGGACCCTTTTGGGATGTATGCAAGAGCAAGAAGATTTAATAATGTGATATGCTTGTTTTGAGGGTGTTGATTTTGGTAGGTTTGATGGAATTGGATTATGAGTTTTGAATACTTTGAATTTCATGTTTGATAGATAAATATAAGTACAAGATTTATTTATATATATATTTAAAATGAACAAAAGAATAATTTTAATTTTTTTGTATAAATGTATTACTGAATTCCAATCCATTTAGTCCCATGCTTGTAGATCAGTATTGTTTGGATCTCTATGGTTTGGTTGTCATTTCTCATTATATATAAATATAAAGAATAAGATTTTTATTGCTTTTAATTTATCTCGATTAACAGGACCATAGTGATATTTTGATTATGCATCGTCTTTCCACAGACTATACCTAGCATGGAAGATTATGTAGATATTGTTTCTTCTGCACAAAACATTTTTACTTGGTTTTTTTCAAGGGTAAAATACACTAAATAGCAGCAATGTCATCCAAATACAAATGTCCTAATAAGATTCTTTTGTTATTGCTATTATCGAATAGCTTTTTCAAGTACAACGCCTTAATAACAAAACAATTAGAAAGACAAAAATGAAAATAGGATATTGTTGTGATACATAAATAAAGAAAGTCCATTGCTATTTCTTATAATGTTCATTCATCCTATGAGAATGTGATCAACCATGTAGTGTTTGATTTCTATTAAAACTTATATATATATATATATATATATATATATATATATATATATATATATATATATAGGTCTAACTAATTAACACATTGAAGAAATAAAAAGATGAATGCCATGGATGGGATTGTAATTGTAAGTTCTCATTTGGTGATACATTTTATGCATATCAATTTTGAACATCTTAAATCTCAGATTCTTCCCATTTTTACTTTTATTATCATCATATTTGTTGATTGGTTTTGGGGTTTTATATAAAAACAACATATTTATCATGATCTGGAATAAATATCGATTACCTCTCTCACTTGTACTTTTCAGTGAGTAGGAAATGAAATTTTAATATTTGTTGATTAATATAAGTAAATAAGATATTTATTTTTATTGATTTACCTTCCAAATAAGATGAATTACATGTTTAATAAATAACGTAATTTTGCATATTACAATACTTATAGCCAACAGTCAATATAATGAAGTCTCATGAAAAAATATCAATGTACTTTCATGATCTAACTATGTAATGGGATGCAGATTTATGATCTTTGGTATAATTTTATCATTAAAAAAATAGCAATGTACTTTCATCCAATTACAAAAAATATTTTTCACTGTTAAAATTGAATAAGTATAGTGTCCTCCTCATAAGAACAAATTTGAAAATACAATGCTATAATAGGGTAGATTTTTTAAATTACAATGTCTTTATAGGAAACAAAAGCATAGAATACCTTCTTTTGGTCTTGCTTCAGTAGAAGGTTGGTTTTGTCTGAAAGAGAACCAGACTTCACATTCTCATACCCTTTTCAATAACAGTGGGTCCAGATGTTTCCTTTAACTTATATGCAATTAAACAAACCAACATTCATAAAGCTACAAATAACACCACATTTTTTCATCAAGACACAAAAAACTAGAAATAAGACTCTGGGATGTTTTTTTTTTCTTTCACATTAAGTGTATCAACATTAAGTCAGAAGGAAAGAGCCTTCGTTCAACCTTATGTATCATTTCTATATTTTAGGATTAATATAATCCCCTAACACTTATTATTCATTGACATGCCAACTTGTGGAAGAAAAGTATCCACACATCATCTATTGGACTCATTGCTTCCACTTGATGCTTGAATACACATTCAAGTTGCAAACCACTTCAAAAGGAAATTTCAGTGAACATTTTCACAATTTAGAGACTGGTTTTTGGGTATTTTCTCTTTGAGAAGAATCCTCAATATATACAAGCTAATTATCAGCCTAATTTACAGCCTATGCATCAGGGCAGGATATTTTACCATCATCTCGAATACAAGGCTAGAAATAATGTTGAGTACAACAATTTTAAATTCGTCAATTTAATTCATTAGCCAATTTGTTTCTACTCATTTCTTTACAATAATCTATTTGTTTATGTTGTTTGTCCCAAATTCAATAATAAATATTCTAACATTCATCAACTTTTTCAACATAAAATGTTTCGGTTACTCATTCTCGAGATTACTAATTTTTGTGATTCAATCCATGAATCTCAATTCATTAATTAATTAAGCTGCAATGACCATAGTACCCAATCTATCTTTCCTCTTTGTTTCAATAATTCCAGAACTGGTAAAAGCATTCACAATGGAGAGTTTAATGGAAGAGTTGAATGAGGTGGCATGCCTACTTGTCATTCAATGGATACAACTCCACCATTGTGAAATGTCACCTTGACATTCAATGAATTTGGAGTTCAATGGTCATTGAACTCTTCAATAGGAAAAAGGAAAGTCTTTAAATCTTTAAATAATTATTTTTTTTAATATGTTCCACTGAACTTGTAGAGTTTAATGCATTGTGGGATAAAAATGAATAGAGTTGTATGGAATAGTGAATGATGATGTGACACTCCATTGAACTCTATAGAGTTCAAATTATTGTGGATGCCCTAACCTAAAACCAGTAGCAACTAAGTAGACCAATGCATGTGACATAATCACTAAATGCCACCCATGATTTTAGAGAAATATAACTCAATGCATTAGCTAAAAAATATCAACAAAGGCTTATTTGTATGTACCTTGGATCCACGAACAACATTATCAGGAATCAAGTGAACTCTGTAGCAGTAATTTCTGAATGTCCATCAATAAGCTTCAATTTCAATAGTCATTTACCATTTGAACCCCCTTCAATTTCAATAGCCGTTAGATGTTTACCTTCAATGCAATTAATTTTATGGACACCAACAATGTTAATCTTGGTTATATTAGTTATAATAAGAAAAATAAGTCATAATATAAAAGGAAGTCCTTTTTGGTAATTTTACACATATAAGCAGTTTTTTTTTGCCAAACACTTAAAATGACTTATTAGCTTATAACGTTTTGACACCAGATAAGTTTAACCAAACATTTTTTTAAAAACTCCGTTTTGACACAGCTATAAATTAAAAAATTAAAAACTATTTTAAATAAGCTTTGCCAAACACCCTCTTAGTAAAATTGATTATTAGTATGCCATAGATGATTAAAGATGTCATCGTTATGTTTTAATATGTGGTCGTTTAATGAATACCTTATCACTTTATATTTATTTTGATTTGTATGGTATGACTATTATGTTATTAAACAATCAATATTTAATTAATCAGCGTTAGAAATCTACTTTAATAATGAAAGTTTTTTTTTTTTTTGTTATACGTCGCATTCTCATTCAATTTGTCAAATGTCATTTTGTGGTTATTTTGAATTAATTTTTTTTTCTACATGTCATTTTATGAGTTTTTCTATTTTATTAATTTCACATAATATTTTAATATAATAATTGTAATAAATGTAGTAATAAATGGATATCAATTTTATTAATGAACGTAACTTTTAATTTTAAAATTCTCAAATTAAAGCTCATTACTTTTTTTGTTTATTTATTTAAATTTAAAAGATAAAAACATTTCAATTATAATAATTCGTTTATTTTTTATTTTCTTATAAATTCAGAGTTCTTAAATATGTTAACTTTTATATTTATTTGTTTTTAAATTAACCTATATAATACATGAGTCTCACAACTAATATATATATATATATATATATATATATATATATATATATATATATATATATACACACTAGCGGTGGACCCGCGCAAAGCGGCGGCGACGAATAATTTTTTCAGGTGATATGTTTCTTTTACAGAAATATTTGTTCCAAAGATAGTAGATGTCTTAAATAATTGAATACAACTTTGATGTTATTTGTGACACGATACATCAGATAATTGAAAAAAGAAACTGTACTTCAAGGCGGCACAAAATATGAAATGTATTAGCCGTTCAAATAAAAATAATACAATTATAAAAAAATACACAAAATATGAAAATATGTAATAACACATGATTGATTATACATTATTAACCGTACAACGCTTCTTTATACACCACTTTGTTTGTATAGACTCTATCACCTTTATAATTTCCGTTATGGTTGTTCAAAGTATCTGAAACCTATAAATAATTCCTATTTTTTTATTACCAAATCAGTCTTTGTGATTTTTTGACAATTAGTTTGGTTACAAAAGGAATCACAATAGATATATGAATTTTGAAAATCAATGTGTAGTTGAGATTTATAATTTTTGTTTAAATATAAACAATACCAAACTCCATATATCTATCCATTAGGTCTCTTTTTTAGAAATTTATCATCCTCCTTACTATCTTTAAGTTTACCTTACAATTCATATTTTGATCATCCATTTTTGACACCATAATAATTCGTTTGAAATGGTATCTCTATAACCACCTACCAAACAAACGGTAACTTGTTGCTTTGGTGTAAGAGTAATACCAAATAACCCATGAGTTTAAGAATACTATCAAACAACCACTGAATATATTTTTTTTTTATAAAACAACTTGTTCTTTTCGAGTCTTTTTGGTTTTTCCGATTCTATTTGGTTCCAAAGCAAGTTGTGCATGTTCTGTCGGCCTTCGGTTAATACCCGAACTGGAACCGACTACATCCGGACCGGAACCGGTCTCGAATTGGTGTAACGGGTCCGGTTTCGGTTCCTATTATTGTTGAAATTCAATTATCGGTTCTTTCTGTTCCAATCTGTTTCGGTCCGATTCCGAACCTAATAACATCCCTAGTCTTGTTGTCCCAATTTCTGCCATTTTGAAATATTAATATTACAATTCTTATGGATTCAATGAATCTTGGGAAATATCGATAAAGAATATATTTTTTGTGTTGTTGAGTTTATTGCTAAATCACGTTTCCTAGAATGGCTAATATTCTTGATTTTGTTTTTACATTTTGTGTGTTTGTCTTTACATTTCGGTCGATATGCGTGCATATCATGTGAAAGAACACATTAGAATTTGTTATATCCAAGGTTGTGAAAGAGCTTAAAGTTAGACAATTATTGATGAATATGTTAAACTCATTTTTTAATTGCTAATCATAGAAGAATCTTTTTAATAATAACCCTACAATTGTGGCTAACTGCATGTAAATTCAATTTAGTCCTTTTAAGAATGGGTTTTATGATCCATAAACATAGGTAAAGACGCGCAAATCCTGAGTACTCGAAACTGATGTGAAAATATATTTATTGCTACATGCTCTTTTGAAACATCTTTAAATAAAACATCTTAGTGTCTGCCCAACCTATGGTGGATTCCAGTTTTCATCTTTGAGCTCAAGCATAGCATGAATCAGTTGAGGCTCGTAATTCCATCATCCTTCCAATATTGTACTTTTAAAAAGTAGTTACAAGAAAAGGAAATACAGTTCAAAAAGAACCAACGCTACCAACATCACTATATTTGAGTTGGAACAACAATCATAATGTCCTATTACTCCTATATTGAGTATGGCAATGACAAGTAAAAGCACTTACAATATATGAACCCAAATCTTACAACCAAATTCAATTATTACACAAACGATTATCGAGAAACATTCCAAGTTTAGCCCAGTCCATGACGTTTTCTTTAGTGGTTGAAGATGATTTCACTTTTGCACTCAAAGTTGACACACCTAATCCTGCAAACTTTCTTATTCTGCAAATTATCACAACAAAAAACTTTGATGCAAATTAAAATACAGAAAAACATATAATTTGTTAGATGCTCACTTCCATGTTAAGCATAATCACCAAGTACTCAAGATATATAAACCTTTACTCATAGTTAATTAAACGAGATAGAAATGTATATCAATGGCTACTTGAGATTAATCTAAAGTGAGAAAATAAACAAATGTTAGAGCATAGAAAAATAACTGAAGATTCCAGAAATGACAAAAACTGGCAGATGCTTGATTTAACAAAAAATTAATCACGGAAGAGAGATAGAAAGGGTTTTATTTTTGCAAACACACAGATAAAGAGAGATAGAAAGGGGTTGGTTTACATATCAATGCTTGAGAACTTTACTTAACGACGAGGGCAATTTCGACTTCTAGATTTAGCTTCTCCTCATCCTTCTCAACAACAGGACAAGTTACCTTGTTCAAATTAGATAATTTGTAAATATTTTTTATTTTTGATTCATTGACCCTAGGAGATTATAGCCGCCTTACCTATGCACCCCACTTATGAACATGGCTGGATCCGCTACAATGTACTATCTAAACATCAGAAATGCGTATAATTATCATAGAAAGTTGATATTGTCTATATGATTTTCAAAGTTTTTTGCTTGATTCATGGCTTTCCTCATCAAATCGTAGCATCACCAAGTTCTCTATACCTAAAGAAAACGAAAACAAAACATTTGAGTTGGGGAGCAAAAATATATAAAAGGGTTCAACTTACTGGGTCGTTCCTTTCTCAAACCAGAAATAATACCTTAAAGACCTCTCTTTCCTTAGAAATAGCGGAGTATGTGATGCTCTTTCAACCTATGCCACAAAAAGTCCAAGAACATAATTTATGTAGGATCAGGCCTTCGAATCTAACCAACAAAATTAGGATTATTGGTAAAACCAAGATTTTACCTTCAAATTCCCTACAAAGACATGACCTTCAACTTGATCTAAGACAAAAACTCAAACACACATGAAGATCCAACCAAAAGAATATATGTTATAAAAAAGGTTAGTAAAGATTTTAACAAAAAATGACAAAACCTGTAACCCAAATATGACCTTAAAGTGAGTATTATGGTTGTAAGTAGCATGTGTTCGCCTTCAAATTGATCTAAGACAACAACCCATGCACACATGAAGATCCAATCATAAGAAGGCCTGTTGTCAAAAAAGAATAGAAAAGATTTTAACAGAAAATGACAAAACTGTTGGATTAGTGTCTAAGTCCATAACTATTTTGGTATGTACTTGACCCGATGGTGCATGGTCCTTTTGGGTTGCCTTCACCAAAGCAACTTGATAGGATGAATTATGGAGAGAAAGGATTAAATATGATTTATTAATATATTATGAGAATAATATATTAAAGGAGAAATCATATTGTTTAATTAATATTAGTCAAGAATTAATAAGAATTAAGTTTGTGACTAAAAGACATTAATTAAACTTAAGGGACTAGAACTGTCAATTGTATGATAGTTGAATATTGAGCTAATGGACTCCATATTAAAGGAGTGGACGAATTCTATGGGGAAACCCATTAGAAATCGTCCTAGGCCTTTAAGGAAGGAGTCAATGGGTTGCTTAGGGCTTAAGCATCCGAATTAGGGTTTCCTTGTTAGATAACCCTAATAGCCTCTCTATTTAAAGGACCCTTATGGCTCAAAAACGTGGTGAACTTGTGGATTAGGGTTTCCACACGTTTTGGGCAGCCTCCTTATCTTCTCTTCTTCATCCTTTTGCTCTTGGTGTTTGTGAACCATTAGAGGAGTGACATTTGTGACTCTAAGCTTTCTAAAGTCATTACAAGGAGGATTTGAGATTGTTATTGCTACATAACAATCAAGGTATGATCTAAACCCTTATTCATATGTTATATTGATTATCATATGCTAGATCTAGGGTTTAAAGTCTTGGATGAATTGCATGTACAATAGAGAAACCAAGATCCAAGCATTAGGGTTTATATGAGCACATAGGATGTTCTTATGGCCAAAACCCATCAGTGGTATCAGAGCCTTGATTGGTTTCTATTGTATTGATGCCTTGTATGTTTGTTCAAGTTGAAAAATCGTTTTTTAGCCCATCTGCCTGATGAACTCGGCGAGTCCCATTGTGGACTCAGCGAGTAGGCCCCTACTCGGCGAGTCCATAGGGGTACTCGGCGAGTTCGAGCGTCAGAAAGAGGGGATTTCAGGATTTCTTGCTGTTTTACTCATGGATACTTGCCTTATCTATTTTAGGTCATTAAAATCCGATTTTATACATATTTATGAGTATATCCTTGATTAAACAAAAGATAATTACCAATTGATTAGATAATAACTTCCTTATATGATTAAAGTTGAATATTTGTATTAATTGGGTAACTTATTTTGCAAGAAATTGAAATTAGGTCAAATATAGATAATGATAAAATTAATTGTTTAATTTATATTATTTGTTATTTGATCCTTGTGTTATGAAAAGTTTCAATTTTCCCCTTTAGGTTTTATAGTTTAAATTTGAACTCAAAAGTTTTGTTTTGAAATTTAAATAGTTGAAACCCTAATGTTTTGAAATGTTTCAAAACTTGCCCTCAAGTTTTAGAATTTAAAAGTTGATTAAAAGTTTAATTTAGGAATGTTAAATTCTAAAACCCTAGTATTGTTTTGAAAAGTTCATATCACACCCTTATGGTTTTATTAATTAATTAAGGTGTATAATTAAAAGAGATTTAATAAATCCATAAAAGTTTTGGTTTACAATTTAATTGAATTAAAAGTATAATTGTTAAAATTGACCACCTAGTATTTTAAAAGTGTAAAATACACCCTATACTATATATAACATTAAAAGTCTAACATTATATATATATATATATATATATATATATATATATATATATATGTATGAGTAAAAGTCAGTCTTACCGTTAGTAGACCTCATTCACGAAGCTAGTCTATAAGGGGTGTTTAAGGAAATTGCCTATAAAATGGCGATTGAATGGGTATCTAGTCTTACCCACCACACTCTTAACTAGTGGAGGGTCGTTAGCCGAACGGGTAGGATAGGACGAAACCTTCCATTATAAGTATAATGAAGTACAAAAGTAACTAAATGTTTTACAAATTCCCAATCTTAGTTACTTTAGGCAAAAGTGAATTGATGCAATTCCATGAAATTACACTTTGTGCCCTTGCGAAGACGTTGGTGGAGCGTGTGTGGTTTACCGGCACACTAAATGGTTCTAAGCAAAGGTAGCAAAGGGTGACTCAATGTTTGTCATAGTTCGGTGGAGCGTGTGTGGTTTACTGGCACATCGAATAGGTGACTGTAACATGTGGGGGCACCATGTAAGTTTGCATGGTTATTCACACCCGCTTTGTGATCCTCGGCATCTCAGTCACAAACTAGAGGGGCATATCGAGATTTAAACATGCCATTGAAAAGTTCAATGAATCTCAAAGGATCTAGGAGTTTTCAAAGCATTTAAAACTTAATTAGTTTTTCGTTTTTCATGGTGGAAAATTAGTGAATCGTCATTCACTTACCTTCAAATGTTCTGCAATTTGAGTTACGGCATCCCTCTCCCGAGTTGTGGAATATTGTGTTGGGTCCTAGCCTTAATATCTCATTTGGTTGATTTATTAAGGACTCAATCTATCAACTAACTTGAATTTATTTTTCTCCTGTTTTGTAGATGTCAATGTACGACAACTATGGTCTTCCCAAATCCCGTGGAACAAGCATTCCACATGAAGATGATATTCCACGATTCGATCGAGGAACAAGAAATCATGCTTCACTTCCTCCACCTCCTCCAATTATTCTCCCTAACCCGTAAGATCGAAGAATTGAAAGGTTCAATGTCACTAAAGCCCTATTAGAAATGAAACATGAAGATGGTAAACCCGTGTGTGCCCATGTTCTAGGAATGAAATCACACATCGATAGGTTGATAATGTTGGGCGCGTCATTCCCTGATAAGTTGGATGTGAACTGGGTTTTGCAGTCACTCCCTGAATCATATAATGAGTTCAAAAGAAAGTTTTATATGATGGATCATGACGAATACCTCATTGACCTAACTTACATGCTCATTGCTGCTGAATCAGAAATGATTTGGCAAAGCAATGGAGCGTATTTGTTGGGAAAGTCAATCAACCATGCTTCCGAGGACGTTCTAGGAGAACCGACCTGCGTTTGTTGCCAAGAGAAAGGGCGTTGGATACAAGTCTTCCCTAAGAGCCTGAAGAGTCCAGAAGATGGGAGAGTCAAAGAGTATGGCTGTGCTTCAGGTAAAATCCACTATCTAACTCCATTAATTTCCTATTCGTTGATTATTAATACATGATGTGATAAGATTGCATTTGAATGTTTTGCAGGATCAGTGAAAAGAGAGGAAGCTTGATGAAAGAGCAAGATGAGTCTAATCACAAAGAAATGGATCTCGATCGCATAGACTTGAAGATTAGATTTTAAGCTTAGAGAGTTATGATAGAGTTGTTAGGAATATTTGACTACATAGTTTTTCAGTTGATTTTGCACTGTAAGGACAAATGTTTTCCGCTGCTTTTATGAATACAATAAATTTTGTTTTGACTCATTTATTTATTTATTTATTTCCTTGCAATAAAATCGTTATGAAACATTGATGTTCGTATATTTCTACAACGAGTGAATGTGATTCTTAATTATGTTGTTTGTGGAAATGTCGAAAATTTACCTAATAGGGAGAGTTTCTCATCACCCAAGTTTCAATTGGATAGAAACTTGGTATCATGCAACTTGGTTGCACGATGAATGAGAAATTTCATATTTGGAAATTAGACTAATTCATTGACAAAGTGTTAAGTGAAAGACTAGGAGATCGAGTACAAAAAGTTGTGTGTTGATCAAATCCACCACAAGAGTAACAAAGATACTCGTCATGATTTACTAAAGGTCTAGTAAATGTGATTATACTTACAAGATTAAGTATAATTATGAATTGATTGAAAAAGTTTAAATCATTAGCAGAACGAATAAGAAGAATCAACTAGGCAGAAAGATAAAAGTTTCTCTATTCTAAGAAGAAAGGAGAGTACCTTTTATTATGTGTTATGATAAGTCTTAATGATTAAGAACCATATCTCAATTGATCCTCTAAGTGAGTCTTAGTGTAATGGTATGTCTAAGAAGAGGAATCGAGAATTGAAGAAATGGTTAAATCAAAAAGTCAATCATACTTCATTCCAATAACAAGTCTTAGTGTTAAGATTGTGACGTTGTGTCACACCCCCAAACCAGACGGCGGAAACGTCCGGGGGTGGAGGACTTCATTTGTAGTATCACAACACATGTATCATAGTAATCAAAGCACAAACAACCATTGTATTTAAAAGTATAATATTTACATGTGTTCAATCATTGTATATTGAAACCAAAATAGTATTACAAAAGAAGAAGATAAGACTCCTAATGGCTCCATCTTCTCAAAAAGCTCGAGGAGTACCTGTTATTATTTCCCTGATAATACAAGTAATTTGAAAAGAGAGTATCAACAATAAGTTGAGTGAGTACATAAGTCTTTATGTTTGAATGGGTGTCTTTGTATTTTGAATATGAAAACACTTCTAGAAAATCCCATATTTTTTGTGGTTTGTGAAAAGTAGTTTTATTCCCATAAAACCGTCTTATTTGTAAACCATTGTATTTGTAAAACTTGTATTTGAGAATGTGCCTGGCTTCACCAGCTGTTATCGAAAACTATAGTATAGCATTGTACTTTGCATTTTGTAAACTGGTACTTTGAAGATATACTTACGTTTAGTTGTTTATACACTAACGTGTTGTTAATATCTTTTTAATGAGTTATTATAACCATACTAAGACATGAACGCCTGAAACAAACGATTGATGAGCGCTTAAACTGTTGAATACAATTGCCACTCATTGGCGTGTATGTCTGACTGTAGCTAGCAGCCTGAGTGCGGGGTTGTCAATCCCGATATAGATCTACACACAACTTGTTTCGATCCCTGGACTGGAGATTCTGGTTATAATGTCAGGGCTTTACTTTGGTTGTCTAAACTGAATTAAACAACCTGAATTGAATGTCTCATAAAAAGCATATAAACGTTACATGTATATTAGTTATGAAAACCCAATCATTCTGAAATAAATGATTGACAGTATGTTCTTGACTTAGTATCCCGAACATGTATTTGATAAGTGTAAACCCTTGATTTGTTTTGAATTAAAACCCTTGTAGCATGTAAAACAGTGTATTCATATGAATTATAGCTCTATGTATCATAAATTATACCTATTATAATTTATACGTACTTTAGGAACTGGTAAATAACTATTTTTGCATGTAATCCTTTGCTCAACGTATTACAAAGGTTAATTAAACTGAAAAAATAACTTTTATATTTATATACATATACAATTTTATATATAGGTTAAATTTAAACGACCTTCGGACAAATAACCGGTACTATAAGTCCACATCCAAACAATGAAAAGGACCTAGAATGAATTATTAGTCCTAAGCCTTTTAAATCTTATTTATCTTATATTATATATACAAATATGTATATTTGGGAAAAATATAAGTTTATAAAAGAGTTCAATATTTGAAGTATTTTTGATGCTTTAAAATCATTTTATCGTGATTTGAAATCATTTATTTATAACACAAAGTTGTTGTGTTATACTTGTATTTCCCCCCTTAAAAGAGTAGAAATTATGAAAATACGGGGGTATGAACTCACTTGATAGGTGGTAATTCGGACAGGGTTTCGTTTCACGAAAAGGAGTTTATTTGTCGAGAAATCGGCTCAAATCGGGCAGAGTTTTGACAGGAGAGAGGATGAATTCTTGAGAATTTCGGGGCTTCACGGCTTACTTTGGGCTCGAGTCTTGATATCGGGGCTTTAAGGGATGTATATAAGCTTAAGGGAATGGAAAAGGTGAAAGAGGGTAAAATTTGGGGTGAAAAAGTGTAAATTCTTCGGAACCCTCGCATGGCTTATATAGGCCGAAGCCTCGGATCCGAAGCTTATGCGAGGCTATGCGAGGCTGACACTTTGCGAAGGGAAGCAGCTTCGGTTCGGAGGTGGTAGGCTCGGATTAGACCAGACCTCGGTCCAATGGGAAGAGGGCACGTGCGAAGGAGTGTCCGAGGAGGGTGCGAGGGGCGTCTTCGGGGTGTCTCCTGCGAAGTTGTCCGAGTAGGATTGGATCGCGGAGTTGGCCGAATCAGAAGGTGACACGCGAGACATCGGTCCACTCAGCAGCCGACACGTGGAGGTCTCGCATGCGAGGGTGACATGGTAGTCACTGTTCATGCGAATTTTCCCGGTTTTTGGTATTTTTCTTTATTTTTTTTGCCAAAACTTGTAAAATTCATAACTTTTGCATACGAGCTCCGTTTTTGACGTTCTTTATATGCACGCGTAGCTAAAATTATACTCTACCACTTTCGTTTAGACTTTGTCGGCTAATTTTGACTTTATTTTTAATATTATTATTTTAAACAGACCGGGACGTGAATCCGTTATAAATTCATAACTTCTTCATATGACGTCCATTTTTGTCTGTCTTTTTACCGTTGTACTACTAATGACGAGACTTTCAATTCTCGTTTAGGTTGTGTCGGTTAAAAACCACTCGATCTTTATTTCGAGTTTTTAGCTGTACACTGCTATACTAAAACTTAGAAAAATCATAACTTCCTCATACGAAGTCAGATTCTGGCATTCTTTTTCTGAAAGTTCTCGGTTTAACATAAACTATAACTTTCATTTAGATTGTTAAGGCTAGAAATCCTTTTATCAAAAATTCAGTTTTTACACTGAATAGTGTTTTGCCGGTTTTGTCACGGATTTTTGATTGGTCATAACTTCTTCGTTATAACTCGGATTTTAGTGTTCTCTATATTTTTTGGAAACCTTGTTACAATCTCTATCCCTTGGTTCAACCCAATTGAGATTATTTAATAATTTATTTTTGAGGGTCAATTATGTAAATATACATAGTATGCCAAAATTTCTCTTTATTTAATTAAAAAGAAGTACAATTTGACCTACACTATTACATAAGTTTGAAATAACGATTTGTTACATTATCCCCCCGTTAGAGAGAATTTCGTCCCGAAATTTACTTTACAGATAGACTAGGGAAAAAGATGTGGGTATTTTTGTTGCATTTGATCCTCCCGCTCCCAAGTGAATTCAGGTCCCCGTCTTGCATTCCAGCGAACCTTCACCATCAGGATGTGGCTTTGTTTGGTTTTCTTATCTTCCATGTCTAGTATCTATACGGGTTCTTCCACAAAATTGAGGCTCTCGTTTACCTCGATTTCCTCGAGTGGTATCACAAGAGTCTCGTCGGAAAGACACTTTTTCAAGTTCGAAACGTGGAAGGTAGAATGAATGTTACTTAGTTCTCCGGGTAATCAAAGTTTGTAAGCTACAGGGCCGATTCGGGCAAGAATCTTGAATGGTCCTATATACCTTGGGTTCAGTTTGTCATGCTTTCCAAAGCGTATCATGCCTTTCCAGGGTGAGACCTTTAGCAAACCTCGGTCACCAACCTGGAATTCCAAGGGTTTTCTCCTTTTGACTGCGTAGCTTTTCTGTCTATCTCTGTAAGCTTTAAGTCGTTCCCGAATTTGTACGATCTTTTCGGTAGTTTCTCGAATAATTTTTGGACCAGTGAGAGCACTGTCAGGAGTTTGACCTCTAGCTAGGTGCGTGTCACCCACTTCAGCCCAGCACAGAGGGGATCTGCACTTGCGGCCATAGAGGGCTTCAAATGGAGCAGCTTTTATGCTAGTGTGATAACTGTTGTTATAAGAGAACTCAGCAAGGGGTAAGTGAATATCCCATGCCTTTCCAAAGTCTATCACGCAAGCTCGTAACATATCTTCTAACATTTGAATCGTCCTCTCACTTTGTCCATCGGTTTGCGGATGGTAGGCTGTACTTATGTCTAGCTTAGTTACCAGAGAGTGTTGTAAAGACTGCCAAAAACGAGAGGTGAATCTACTATCTCGGTCTGAAATAATAGATATTGGTACACCGTGTAGTCTAACAATCTCCTTGAGGTATGTTCTGGTTAGCTTTTCCATCTTGTCAGTCTCCTTGATTGGTAAGAAGTGTGCGGATTTGGTTAATCTATCGACGATTACCCAAATAATATCATAACCACTTGAAGTCTTGGGTAACTTGGTTATGAGATCCATTGTAATCCGCTCCCACTTCCATTCAGGGATTTCAGGTTGTTGTAGTAAGCCTGAAGGTTTCTGGTATTCTACCTTAATTTTGGCGCAAGTAAGGCACTTGCCCACAAAGGTAGCGATTTCGGCCTTCATGTTAGGCCACCAATATAGCTTCTTAAGGTCCAGATACATCTTGTCTGAACCTGGGTGGATGGAGTATCGAGTTTTGTGTGCTTCATTCATAACCACATCTCTGTAACCACCGAACTTTGGTGTCCAGATCCGGTTCATGAAATAATAGACTCCACCATCCCTGACTTCGAAGTTCTTATCCATTCCTCTTAGAGTTTCACCTGCTACGTTTTTGGGTTTCAAGGCTTCAAGTTGAGCTTCCTTGATCTGCGTGGACAGATGTGAATGGATTGTCATGGTCAACAACTCTACCCGGCGTCCCGGGTATTCTTTTCTACTAAGGGCGTCAGCTACTACGTTTGCTTTACCAGGGTGATAACGAATTTCACACTCGTAATCGTTCAGTAGCTCTACCCATCGTCGTTGTCTCATATTAAGCTCTTTCTGGTCGAAGATGTGTTGGAGACTTTTATGGTCCGTGAATATTGTGCATTTCGTGCCATATAAGTAATGTCTCCAGATCTTCAGAGCAAACATCAGTGCTCCTAGTTCAAGGTCATGTGCTGTATAATTGACTTCATGTGTCTTTAGCTGTCTTGAGGCATAGGATATAACCTTTCCTCTTTGCATAAGAACACATCCAAGCCCTTGATTAGAAGCATCACAGTACACTACGAAATCCTCTGTTCCTTCAGGGAGAGACAGGATCGGTGCACTATACAAGGCTCGCTTCAGCATTTGAAACGTTGTTTCTTGCTTTTCTCCCCAGCTAAAAGTTACACCCTTTTGGGTCAGAGTAGTAAGAGGCTTAGCTATTCGAGAGAAATTTTGAATGAATCTGCGATAATAGCCAGCAAGACCTAAGAATTTATGGATTTCTGTAGGTGTTTTAGGTGCTGACCAGTTTTCAATTGCCTTTATTTTGGAAGGGTCAACGTGTATTCCTTCTGAACTGACCACGTGACCTAGGAAATCTACCTTCCTGATCCAAAATTCACACTTTGAAAACTTTGCATAGAGCTTCTCTGATCTAAGAGTTTTTAATATTTGACGAAGATGTTGGCCATGTTCCTCTTTGCTCTTTGAGTAGATAAGGATATCGTCAATGAAGACTATAACGAATTTGTCCAAGAATGGATGACACACTCTGTTCATTAGGTCCATGAACACTGCAGGTGCATTCGTCAATCCGAATGGCATCACTATAAACTCGTAATGACCATAACGAGTTCTGAACGTGGTTTTGGGAACGTCTTCCTCCAAAATTCGTAACTGGTGATACCCGGATCTTAAGTCTATCTTCGAGAAGTAGTTCGCCCCTTGAAGTTGGTCGAACAGATCATCAATGCGAGGCAGAGGGTATCGATTCTTGATGGTAAGTTTATTCAGCTCGCGGTAGTCTATACACATGCGGAATGATCCATCCTTCTTCTTTACGAACAAAACCGGTGCTCCCCAAGGTGAGAAGCTCGGTCTTATGAAACCTTTTCTTAGGAGTTCGTTAAGTTGGTTAGATAATTCCTGCATTTCAGAAGGTGCAAGACGATAGGGGGATTTGGCTATAGGGGTAGCTCCAGGGATTAAGTCGATTCGGAATTCGACTTGTCGCTCGGGAGGCACCCCTGGAAGATCATTGGGAAATACATCGGGAAAGTTGCAGACCTCAGGAATGCTTGCGATGTCTTTCACTTCTTGCTTTTTGTCTACCACATGAGCTAGGAATGCACAATACTCCTTGCGAAGTTATTTCTGTGCCTTGATGCATGAAATGATCTGAAGGTTCGTTCCGGGTTTGTCGCCATAGATAATAAGAGTTTCGTTAGTTGGCAAGTTCAAACGAACAACTCTTTCATAGCATAGGATGTCGGCATAGTTGGGGCACAACCAATCCATACCTATTATGATGTCAAAGCTTTTGATAGAGACCGGCATAAGGTCTATTGGGAAAGACAAGTCATTTAACGTAAGGGTACATCCTATGTATATATCATTGGTGGATTCGGATTTCCCGTTAGCCATTTCTATTGTGAAGGTTTTATTTAGTGGTTGGGAGTTCTGATTTAGTAGATGTTTAAAGTTATGGCTCACGAAGCTCCTCTCGGCACCACAATCAAAAAGAATGCATGCATAAGTATTGTTGAGAAGGAATGTACCCGTGACCACAGCAGGGTCTGCCACCGCTTCTTCGTGACCTATTGCTAGAATTCTCCCAACCCCACTGGCATTTCCAGCTTTTGGACAATCTTTCTTGAAATGCCCCACATCACCGCATTGGTAGCATGCTCGAATTACTCCAGCGGCAGGTACTTGGTTAAGGGGTTGAGGTGGTGTTCTACAGAATCGGGCAATATGCCCTTTCCTGTTGCAGTTACGGCACTGCATTTCAAGGCAATTTCCGGTGTGGTGAAAATTGCACTTGTTGCATTTAGGGAGGCTACCGGCATAGGGCTTAGTTGGTGCTGAGTAGTTAGGGGCAACAACATGTGCAGTAGTAGGTATGGTAGCAGGCACAGTAGTAGCATGGACTGCCACTATTTGTTGATTCTTTGAAGGTCCTAGAGGAGATTTTCCCTTCCTTTTGTTCCAACCCTTCTTCTTGCTGTTGTTGTTGTTTTCCCTCGGTTGTTCTGGGGCAGTAACCACAGAGTTTTGATGGTTTTCGTGGTCAATAAGTGACTGTGCCAGTTCCTTGCAACTGTCAAAAGTGACAGGTTTAGATGCAATGACACTTGCTTGTATCTGGGGCGACAGTCCCCAAATATACCTTTCAATCTTTTTTCTCTCTAGAGCAACCATCTCCGGACACATAATCGCCAAGTCACAAAATCGATTCGTGTAAGTCGTTATGTCAGCACCGGCCATAGTAATACCCCAGAGTTCTTGTTCCAGTTTCTGAATTTCCCCTCGTGGGCACTTTTCCCGCATCAACATGATTTTTAGGTTCTCCCAGCTTATAGTATTAGCCACTACCAAAGTTAGTGACTTAACATGGCCATTCCACCATGTTAGGGCCCTATCTAAGAAAGTAAAGGCAGCAAATTTAACTTTGCTACCCTCTGGACAGGAGCAAATTTCAAAGACTGCTTCTATCTTCTCAATCCACTGCCTTAAAACCATCACTCCTCCAGTTTCATTAAAGGTCCTGGGTTTGGCATTCGAGAAGTCTTTATAAGTGCACTCTCTCAAGTGCTCATGACCCTCGGCAAGGTTAGAAGGACGTGGACCAGCTCCCGACCCACTAGCACCAGGAGTATTGATATGAGATAAGGCAGCCGCTACAGCTACCGTGACTGCCGCTTGGAACATGGCAGCATCGAATTGAGGGGGTGGTGGTGGAGGTGGTGTCGGTGCTTCCGTTTCATTGTTACGTCTTGGATTCCTACGAGGAGGCATCTTTTTCTATAAAAGTCAATAGATAAAAAGATAGTGATATATCAAGAATGAATATGAATTTGATATCTCTGAACTTAAACACTTAATTCAACAGGAATATTGTAAAGAATTGAAAATGGATTTCCATTGCAAGTACAACTTGCAACTGGATAGATTAAAATGAAGTGGTTATTTTTCAAAGAGTATGAAAGTACATGTCGATTGTATTGGTATATTAAGTATATGTAATTTGGATACTTAACCCTAAAGTAGGTCTTTAATAAAATACAATATTGTAAAAGTATCGACTTCAAACCGGCCTACCGAAAATAAAAATTTTCGCGGTCGTATTTGAAAAGTATGAAAAATAACATTGAAACATATCCAATATCCCAAAACTTTGGAAATGGAATGTTTATGTAACTTGTAATAACTCTTGTTGAAGTAAAGTGCTTATTATTTTATTGATACTTGATTTATACATCTCCTGAAAGTAGTCTATACATTTAGTATATTAAACTAGAAAGTAGTGTAACACTACTTGCGGCGGTTGCTACGAAGGTTACTGGGTTCCGCTTCGTCTTGAGATTTCCAACGCCTTTCTTGGGTAGATTGATGCTCCCTCAGTCCTCTGATCTCTGATTCGGCAGCATTAAGTTGCCTTTGAAGGGCTTCAGTATGGTGTTGGGTATCATCTTGCATCTCATCAAGACGAAGGATATCGACAGCGTTAGCCTGTGCAGCCGCATTTACTTCTAGGATACGATTGGTTGACATCCTTGATTGATCGAATTGTCGGGCAATTCGGTTCACTATAACTGGAAGAGCTCTATCGGCTGTTCCTGCTTCTAAGACGTTATATAAACCCCGTGCCATTCCGTAGGGAGGGCGTTGGCCGTCTTGTCGACTCCAATGGTTTATGTATTGGCCCCACTCGGGTATGGGTATTGCTTCCTCTTGTCTCGGGGGATGTATCCCCGAGTTGCAAACTTGTGGCTCTGTATCTGTACCGCTTGATTCGCTGTCCTCAAATGGTTCTTCATCTGAGTCTTTTTCCGGATCCTCCTCCGGATCTTCCACTATCCATCTTTGATTGCCATGATTTGGAAAATAAGGGTCCCCTGGTAGATGATGTCCTGCCATTGTGTCTGTACGAGAATAAGGTTATGAGAAATTCCTGAAAAGAAAACTAAAGCATATCGATGTTTATAATGTTCTTATAGTATTATATGTTCTGTTCTTAGTGTTTATTCGGTAGTTGGTAAGTTTTAGACATGTCACAACACTACTATTACTCCCAAACACATGTTGGTCATATCTGAAATCAATATAGTTGATCAGGCTATATTAATTCTAGATATGATTACATAACTGCCCGGGTTTAACTGTAATGTTCAACCTCCAAATACTCTTAAGTTCTTATGACTATGTACTTGTAGGTATGAGGGTTAGTATACTTCTTTTAAAAATACTTAGAATTCTTAAAAGTATACTTGTAGTCAGAGCTCTCAGCCCCAATGTATTTATAGTTTGTATATCTTTTATGGATTGATATACTAAGTTCACTATAAATAATGCTTTGATACCAATCTGTCACACCCCCAAACCAGACGGCGGAAACATCCGGGGGTGGAGGACTTCATTTGTAGTATCACAACACATGTATCATAGTAATCAAAGCACAAACAACCATTGTATTTAAAAGTATAATATTTACATGTGTTCAATCATTGTATATTGAAACCAAAATAGTATTACAAAAGAAGAAGATAAGACTCCTAATGGCTCCATCTTCTCAAAAAGCTCGGGGAGTACCTATTATTATTTCCCTGATAATACAACTAATTTGAAAAGAGAGTATCAACAATAAGTTGAGTGAGTACATAAGTCTTTATGTTTGAATGGGTGTCTTTGTATTTTGAATATGAAAACACTTCTAGAAAATCCCATATTTTCTGTGGTTTGTGAAAAGTAGTTTTATTCCCATAAAACCGTCTTATTTGTAAACCATTGTATTTGTAAAACTTGTATTTGAGAATGTGCCTGGCTTCACCAGCTGTTATCGAAAACTATAGTATAGCATTGTACTTTGCATTTTGTAAACTGGTACTTTGAAGATATACTTACGTTTAGTTGTTTATACACTAACGTGTTGTTAATATCTTTTTAATGAGTTATTATAACCATACTAAGACATGAACGCCTGAAACAAACGATTGATGAGCGCTTAAACTGTTGAATACAATTGCCACTCATTGGCGTGTATGTCTGACTGTAGCTAGCAGCCTGAGTGCGGGGTTGTCAATCCCGATATAGATCTACACACAACTTGTTTCGATCCCTGGACTGGAGATTCTGGTTATACTGTCAGGGCTTTACTTTGGTTGTCTAAACTGAATTAAACAACCTGAATTGAATGTCTCATAAAAAGCATATAAACGTTACATGTATATTAGTTATGAAAACCCAATCATTCTGAAATAAATGATTGACAGTATGTTCTTGACTTATTATCCCGAACATGTATTTGATAAGTGTAAACCCTTGATTTGTTTTGAATTAAAACCCTTGTAGCATGTAAAACAGTGTATTCATATGAATTATAGCTCTATGTATCATAAATTATACCTATTATAATTTATACGTACTTTAGGAACTGGTAAATAACTATTTTTGCATGTAATCCTTTGCTCAACGTATTACAAAGGTTAATTAAACTGATGAAATAACTTTTATATTTATATACATATACAATTTTATATATAGGTTAAATTTAAACGACCTTCGGACAAATAACCGGTACTATAAGTCCACATCCAAACAACGAAAAGGACCTAGAATGAATTATTAGTCCTAAGCCTTTTAAATCTTATTTATCTTATATTATATATACAAATATGTATATTTGGGAAAAATATAAGTTTATAAAAGAGTTCAATATTTGAAGTATTTTTGATGCTTTAAAATCATTTTATCGTGATTTGAAATCATTTATTTATAACACAAAGTTGTTGTGTTATACTTGTATTTCCCCCCCTTAAAAGAGTAGAAATTATGAAAATACGGGGGTATGAACTCACTTGATAGGTGGTAATTCGGACATGGTTTCGTTTCACGAAAAGGAGTTTATTTGTCGAGAAACCGGCTCAAATCGGGCAGAGTTTTGACAGGATAAAGGATGAATTCTTGAGAATTTAGGGGCTTCACGGCTTACTTTGGGCTCGAGTCTTGATACCGGGGCTTTAAGGGTTGTATATAAGCTTAAGGGAGTGGAAAAGGTGAAAGAAGGTAAAATTTGGGGTGAAAAAGTGTAAATTCTTCGGAACCCTCGCATGGCTTATATAGGCCGAAGCCTCGGATCCGAAGCTTATGCGAGGCTATGCGAGGCTGACACTTTGCAAAGGGAAGTAGCTTCGGTTCGGAGGTGGTAGGCTCGGATTGGACCAGACCTCGGTCCAATGGGAAGAGGGCACGTGCGAAGGAGTGTCGGAGGAGGGTGCGAGGGGCGTCTCCGGGGTGTCTCCTGCGAAGTTCTCCGAGTAGGATTGGACCGCGGAGTTGGCCGAATCAGAAGGTGACACGCGAGACATCGATCCACTCAGCAGCCGACACGTGGAGGTCTCGCATGTGAGGGTGACGTGGCAGTCACTGTTCATGCGAATTTTCCCGGTTTTTGGTATTTTTCTTTATTTTTTTTGCCAAAACTTGTAAAATTCATAACTTTTGCATACGAACTCCGTTTTTGACGTTCTTTATATGCACGCGTAGCTAAAATTATACTCTACAACTTTCGTTTAGACTTTGTCGGCTAATTTTGAATTTATTTTTAATATTATTATTTTAAACAAACCGGGACGTGAATCCGTTATAAATTCATAACTTCTTCATACGACGTCCGTTTTTGTCTGTCTTTTTACCGTTGTACTACTAATGACGAGACCTTCAATTCTCGTTTAGATTGTGTCGGCTAAAAACCACTCGATCTTTATTTCGAGTTTTTAGTTGTACACTGCCATATTGAAACTTAGAAAAATCATAACTTCCTCACACGAAGTCAGATTCTGGCGTTCTTTTTATGAAAGTTCTCGGTTTAACATAAACTATAACTTTCATTTAGATTGTTAAGGCTAGAAAGCCTTTTATCAAAAATTCAGTTTTTACACTGAACAGTGTTTTGTCGGTTTTGTCACGGATTTTCGATTGGTCATAACTTTTTCGTTATAACTCGGATTTTAGTGTTCTTTATATTTTTGGAAACCTTGTTACAATCTCTATCACTTGGTTCAACCCAATTGAGATTATTTAATAATTTATTTTTGAGGGTCAATTATGTAAATATACATAGTATGCCAAAATTTCTGTTTATTTAATTAAAAAGAAGTACAATTTGTCCTACACTATTACATAAGTTTGAAATAACGATTTGTTACACGTTGAGTGAGAAGTCTAAAGAAGGGTTATAACATTCATCAAATGTAGAATTTGGAATAGGATTTTCTTATTTTCGTACATTTGAAATTGGAAAGTTGTGATGTCTTGTATAAGACAAAGACCAACTAGGACCAATTTTATGTGTTGTTTTGTCTTGATAAAAGCTGCACTAACTCTTGAATATTTGGTTGTCAAGAAATGTTTATTGACAAGAGAATATTATATGTCAAGGAGTTAGTGGGAGTCTTAATGGTCTTGAAAGGTTTCAAGAACAAATCAAGAATAAACCTTATCGATCATCACTGGCACACGAGTTGAGGTTCACAACCTATCGTGTTGACACTATCTTGTTTCTATGTTGTTCCAATTGAGTTAATTATGCATGTGGGTCCTATGAGTTCTCATATGAATGCATAAAAGGCAAGGACCTTGATCAATGAAAAGTACATTGATAGGAAAGGGTGAGCTGCTTAATTGCTTGGAAGACATGGTGGGCAACTGTGTTACCATAAGGCAAGAAATCAAGATTAAGAGTTCGGTCCATATGAGTTTGGATTTGTCGTAAACTTTGGTTTTAACAAATTCACATGGATAGGAACACATACACCATTAAAATCTAAGTGTCATAAGATTCCCTCCTTCATGAAAATGACTGTGAGGAAATGCTTTCACTAAAAGAGTTTTTAAGAAGATAGTGATTGTGAAAATTGGATTCTCGAATTTGATTATGGTTACGGTATCCCTTTCCATGATTCGAATTGTGAGATTTGGCAATTAGTCTAAATTGTTTAGACACACATATGAGCTATCTGAGGGAAAGGTGTATAAGCTTAGATAAAGGATTATCAAAGCATTAGGTATTAGAAACATGAACTTAAGAAATTCAATAAGTATTCTTTTTCTGAAAGTTAAGTTGTTTCTGAATACATGTCAAAGCTAGTGGGAGCATAAATGTTATGTTTATAATAATCATCGTGATAGTGGGAGCATAAATGTTATGATTGTATGATTATTAAGGCAAGTATTGCAAATTAGCAATATTAATTATAGAAAACAAGAGTCATACTTTGCAAAGTTGTAAGGGTTGAATAGTTGTTTTGCTATAATTAAGGGAGAGAATATTATGCTTCATTTCAAATCTAAAGGCTTAGGTTTTGGAATATTAATATTTTTAGTCAAGGATACATAGTGTGTTCTTAAATTTCGATCATGATTACGACATTCCTCTTCATAGTTCGAATTGTGAGAACGTAGCACATAAAATATTATGGCAAAAGATTGATAAAGTATCAAATCTTCATGTAAGACATTATGCATCGTGTACCATACGCTTCGGGTATAGGATCGATTGCAAATGCTGTAATATTTGACCATTCTAAAATTTTCCAAATGTCTAGCGCATTTAGAGGGCAAACGACAAGAATCGGTTTTGACTAAGATAATTAAACAACTATCAAAGGACAATCCAAAGTTCGCCAAGGATTGTTCTCTTGTGAGTAGTTGGAAGTATAGTATTGGATGGACCATATCGACATTATTATGAATAGATAAGATTCTATTAAGAATGAGTTGTCATATGGAAAATATGGAAACGTTTCCATATTGGGAATTGGATATTGAGAATCAATGTCTAGATTAGAAACTTTTTTGCAAAAGGATGTTCAAAGGAATGTACTTTGAGTGAGAGACATCATATCTAAGGAATTGTCTTGTAACAATCTCCGATAGAGGAATTTGTAATTACATTGGCAATAGTCATTGTGACTTTAGTGCAGTGACATTACGAAAGGATCATTGCATAAAATGTTAGAATCTAACATATTCCATAAGTGGCAAGAATTTGATGTTATTTCACTTATGAAAAAGGATTAAGAGTTGTGAAATGAGTATGATTGGAAATGTGTTCATTTGATCTATTTCACAAAGTAAGAACCATAGGTAAGCATTGTGTGCATGCGAAGAGCATGGGACAAGTGTAGTAATAATTCAAGTAAGAAGTTGATTACCCGAAACGACAAACAATGAGTAATCGATATGGTGATAAATAAAAGGTGTTTTATTTATACTCAAAGGTTTGAGGCCATATGGGATTAGTATTATTCATGTGTTTCACTTTGCATGTTTTGACTTCCTGAATAATTTAATTGGTTCAGAACAGTTAAATTATTCGAACGAGCCACAGTCGTTCATATGTTGGAAGTAAGTATGAATGAAGACTGTCGTGAATTGGTGTGTGGATTGTCTAAAGTATTAGACATAAGCAATTGTTTGCTGCAACATTCATGAGTGCTTATGAATATGATTTGAGCATTGGATTAAACCCACGCTCACTTGGATCACTTCATGGATTTTATCACGAGTGATTGGTGAGATGATAATATCTTATATTCTTGAAACCGAGATGTGTGAGTTGTATCTTGCGAGTCAGTTGCACATTGATAATATGTAAACGCACCAGTAACTTGGTGTTATAAAATATATTGTTGTGTGTGATTCGGTGAGTGAGTGCAAGCGAGCATTGAGTCAAAGTTTATCCGTTTCTTTTATTCAAAGTAGGATAAAAGCGATATTTGTGGGCCCCTCGATGATTTAGTGATGACACCTAAGTGCTTGGCCAAGCCGGGACTAATTTGATGTGTTCAAATTGTAGTATGTTGTCAGTCGTCATAAATCTGAATTCGGGAAACATCACATAGACAGAGAGAATAATTTAGATCCATGTCTCAGTCTATACGATATCTAGAATGGAGGAATATATGATCCCTTATCTAAAGGACACGCGTATCTGATAAGATCAGAGTTGACAGCGGCTTTGGAAAGCTACGATTGCAGATCGGGATCTGAAGTCATACGCAGAATAGTTATTAGACTTATCCAAGTGGGAGACTGTTGGATTAGTGTCTAAGTCCATAACTATTTTGGTATGTACTTGACCCGATGGTGCATGGTCCTTTTGGGTTGCCTTCACCAAAGCAACTTGATAGGATGAACTATGGAGAGAAAGGATTAAATATGATTTATTAATATATTATGAGAATAATACATTAAAGGAGAAATCATATTGTTTAATTAATATTAGTCAAGAATTAATAAGAATTAAGTTTGTGACTAGAAGACATTAATTAAACTTAAGGGACTAGAACTGTCAATTGTATGATAGTTGAATATTGAGCTAATGGACTCCATATTAAAGGAGTGGACGAATTATATGGGGAAACCCATTAGAAATCGTCCTAGGCCTTTAAGGAAGGAGTCAATGGGTTGCTTAGGGCTTAAGCATCCGAATTAGGGTTTCCTTGTTAGATAACCCTAATAGCCTCTCTATTTAAAGGACCCTTATGGCTCAAAAACGTGGTGAACTTGTGGATTAGGGTTTCCACACGTTTTGGGCAGCCTCCTTATCTTCTCTTCTTCATCCTTTTGCTCTTGGTGTTTGTGAACCATTAGAGGAGTGACATTTGTGACTCTAAGCTTTCTAAAGTCATTACAAGGAGGATTTGAGATTGTTATTGCTACATAACAATCAAGGTATGATCTAAACCCTTATTCATTTGTTATATTAATTATCATATGCTAGATCTAGGGTTTAAAGTCTTGGATGAATTGCATGTACAATAGAGAAAACTAGATCCAAGCATTAGGGTTTGTATGAGCACATAGGATGTTCCTATGGCCAAAACCCATCAAAAACCTCGAACCCCGAATATAACCTTAAACTGAGTAATGTGGTTGTAAGCAACGACGACATATGGCTGTGCTGCGAACGTCGTCAGTGGCGATGGAAAAGACAGAGGTGAGTGAAGAAAGTGTAAGGTACCATTGTGGTGGTGGCAGAGGATGGTAACGACGGAGGAGGGTTTTCAATGATGTTTGAAAACATAAATTTAGGGTTATAAAGAAGGGTAAGAGATTATCGGGTGGTTGAAGGTGGAGTACTAAGGCGATGATTCTTATCGCCAGCATAGAGGTAGAAGTGAGTGGTAGAGGTCGTAGTTGTGCTAGTTAGCGGCAATATGATTTGTTAGTGATGTGGTGACCTATGGCTGATTAAGTGGGTGGCATCATTTGAGTTTAGGTTAATAGAGAAAGGTGGGAGCGAATCTAAAGAGTGTCGTGTGGGATAGACGGAATGGCAATGAGATTTTGACGAAACAGACGACATCAATTATGGATTTCAAAATTCGAAATTGACTCCTTTTTAGAAAGCGTTTAGATGTTAATGAGTCTCCTTATTTTCAGTAAAAGATGAGTATAAAATCTCTTATGCAAGAATAATAGTACTTAAAGCTCTATAATTTGGACGATTTTAAAAAATCTAATTTGAAAAATATATAGATAATATTATTTTATTGGTGGTTGATTTTACTCTAAGCTTAGAGACTTGAACGTCTTAAAAAATATTATTATTATATTCACTATACTGTACCTGGAAGGGTACCTATGTGTGACTGGAAGGTCTGGTATGCTATAAGATATATGCATTGTATGTTAAGTTGCCTGTTTTGTATGCGTTATGTATGCTATGCTTGATATGGGCCGGAAGGCATTATGTTATGGGCCGTAAGGCATTATGATGTAGACCGGAAGGTCAGGGAGTTATGGACCGTAAGGTCGACACGGGTGGGACCGGAAGGTTTACCAGGTCGGGACGGAAGTCCCCTAAGACACATGGACCAGAAGGTCATCGCCTGGAAGGGCGTATGTGTGTAAGTTGTATATTGGGGAACTCACTAAGCATTTATGCTTACAGTTGCTGTGTTATGTGTTTCAGGTACTAGTGAGGACCGTGGGAAGGCGCCGCCATAACTCGTACACACACCCGCAGGCGGATTTTGATTTAGTTTATCTTGGGATTTGACATGTTTTGTATCATGACTATGTTACATTGGATTTTTATGGTTTTATTTGGATGAAATTATGTTTTTAAGAAATGAAATTTTGTTTTGAAAAAATTACCTTATTACAAGTTGGTATCAGAGCCTTGGTTTGAGGGACTCAGATGCACCTTTGGGCGTGTCTAAACTCAAACCGAGGATTTGAGAAATTTTCAACGATAAAAACTAAATTTTCTAAAAGAGAAAGAGGTTTTGAGACAACCAGAACAGAGCAGTGTGTACGGTCAGCCAACGCCCGAACGGTGAATCCCCAATTTACCCTTACATTATGTGTTATGAGATATGCTATGTTATATTATGCATGCTAGAGTAGGCTAGGTATTCATATTAGGACTAGAGTGGCCTGAGTTGTGATGCCTTAGCCTAGGAGATTTCTGCTACCGAGTTGCCTTGAGAGCGAGTAGGTAGTAGTTAGGAGCTCATGAGAGGTCTATCGGAGGGTAGCCAATGCATAGCGAGAGTAGAGTACTTGTGATCCGGGATCCAAGGAGGAGGACTAGGGGTGAATGCTGATGCGGTGTGGTCAGTAGTATAGGGCCCGTACTACTGAAGACACCGGATCAGTGAGCAGCCCAGGTAAGAATCCTTTGGGTATTGGAGGAAGAGTAGGGTTGCGTTATCGAGTGCGAGTATGCTCGATCGAGTCTATGATATTTTATGTTGTATTTCAGAGGCATCATGGTTGGGACACGACACACACCTGAGTGCAGTGGGGTCAGTGACGAGGAGATCCGTCGATTGATTCATGAGGAGGTGGCTGCTGCCATCCGGGATGAGATTGCAGAGATGTTTGGGGGCATCAATACCACACTAATTGATACCTTTGATGAGCGATATGCATCGGTGAATGAGGCTGCAGCTGCTGCAGCTACCGCATCTATTGCTGCTGCCAGACCTCAGGGAGGTGACTCATTGTTGTTTCGGGAGTTCAGCAACACGAAGCCACCAGTGTTCGATGGGACGCAGGACCCGATTGCGGCGATGAGGTGGATCTCTGACATTGAGGTATGTTTCTATACGTGTTCTTGTCCGGAACACTTGAGGGTGCGGTTCGCTTTGAACTAGCTTCGCTTGGGAGCGAAGGATTGGTGGAAGTTCGTGACGGCAAGCTTCACTCTGGCAGAGATTTCTGAGGTAACCTGGGAGAGGTTCACCGCCATGTTTAGGGATGAGTATGTTCCCCTGGTGGAGAGGGAACGGTTGGTTCAGGAGTTCTTGACCCTCAAGCAGGGTAATGATTCGGTTACTGTGGTTACTCGAAAGTTTCATGAGAGGGCGATGTTCTGACCTGAGCAGGTGTCGACTGAGCAGGCACGGATTAGCCGGTATTTGGGCATTTTGAGGAGGGACATTTGAGAGTTCATGTCGAACTCGATGTACCATACATTTGCTGAGCTTCAGGCAAATGCCCGGAAATGGGAGATCGAGTTGGAGACTCAGGCCAAGGAGGAGGCCGAGTCCCAGAGGATGGATCGGCGGTCGGCTCAGTCTCAGCCGGCAGCCAAGCGGGCCAAGCCCGCTGATTCGAGGACTGGAGGCCAGAAGGGCCGCACTTGCAGGAAGTGCGGCAAGGGTCATGAGGGAGCTTTTCGATTGGGTGCTTGCTACAAATGTGGCAAGGAGGGGCATATCGCCAAGGATTTCCCCAAGAGATTCATGGTTTGCTTTCATTGCAACCAGACTGGCCATCGGAAGGCCGAGTGTCCGCAGTTGCATCAGGGGACAGCGCAGGGATCTGCACCTGCTGCTAGGGTTACCAAGGTTCGATTGGTAAAGGCTGAGGCTCCGAAGGCTCGTGGGAGAGCTTTCCAGTTGACAGCGGAGGAGGTCTGCGCAACACCCGACGTTGTGGCTGGTATGCATTCTTCTCTCTACTTATTTAAGTCTGTGATATTATGCTTATATTATGTTATGCGTAGGTACTTTTCTTGTGAATTTTGTGCCTGCCTTAGTGTTATTTGACTCGGGAGCGAGTCGGTCTTTTGTGTCGTTAGCCTTCAGTCATCATATCAGTATTTGTTGAGAGGCCATGAGTCGACCTCTGCGAGTTTCTATAGCTAACGAGTGAGCAGTGTATGCCAAGGATGTGATTCGAGGATGTATCCTTGAGATCTTTAGTGTGGAGTTCCCGATAGATCTGGTCCCGATCGCGATGGGGGACGTGTGTGTCATAGTGGGCATGGATTGGTTGAGCCGATATGGAGCTGTTATAGACTGCGAGTGTCAGTTGGTGACGATACAAGACCCTAGAGGGGGAGTACTTACAGTGTTCGGTGAGGGAACCCGATGTGGGTTAGCGTTTTGTTCGGCTGCCAGGGCGAGACAGAGTTTGCAGCAAGGCTGCAGTGGATTCGTAGCTTATGTGATGGACACACGAGTGGCCGCTGGGAGGCCAAGTTCGATTGATGATGTTCTGATAGTGTGCGATTTTTCAGATGTTTTTCCCGAGGAACTACCGGGTGTGCCTCCCGAGAGGCAAGTGGAGTTCCATATCGATTTGGTTCCGGGAGCAGCACTTATCGCCAAGGCGCCTTATCGCCTCGCGCCGCCAGAGATGCAAGAGTTATCCTCGCAGCTTTAGGAGCTGTTGGGGAAGGGGTTTATTAGACCGAGTAGCTCACCTTGGGGAGTGCCGATCCTTTTTGTCAAGAAGAAGGATGGTTCACACTGGATGTGTATTGATTACTGGGAGTTGAACAAGTTGACGGTCAAGAACCGTTATCCGTTACCAAGGATCGACGATTTGTTCGATCAGTTGCAGGGAGCGTCTTGGTTCTCCAAGATAGATTTGAGATCGGGTTATCATCAGATGAGGGTTCAGGATGAAGATATCCAAAAGACAACGTTCAGAACTCGTTATGGGCATTACGAGTTCGTGGTGATGCCTTTTGGGCTCACCAATGCACCAACTGCGTTCATGGATCTCATGAACAGGGTGTGCAGGACGATGCTGGATCGGTCGGGGATCGTATTCATTGATGATATTTTGGTGTATTCGAAATCTAGAGAGCAGCACGAGGAGCATCTGAGAGAGATTCTTGGGGTATTGAGGTCGGAGAGGCTTTATGCCAAATTCTCCAAGTGTGATTTCTGGTTACGAGAGGTTCAGTTCTTGGGACATCTCGTCAACCAGAATGGGATATTGGTCGACCCGAAAAAGATTGAGGCAGTCATGAGGTGGGAGATGCCGAGGTCACCTTCTGAGATCAGGAGTTTCTTAGGGTTGGCAGGCTACTATCGGAGATTTATCAAGGATTTCTCCAAGATCGTCGTGCCACTCACCAAGTTGACCTGGAAGGGTGTTGTATTTTCTTGGGGTCTGGAGTAGCAGACCTCGTTCGAGACACTTAGCCAGAAATTATGCAAAGCCCCAGTGTTAGCCCTTCCGGAAAGGATGGAGGATTTCGTGGTATATTGTGATGCATCGATATCCGGATTAGGAGCGGTGCTTATGCAGAGGGGGCATGTGATAGCATATGCATCGAGGCAGCTAAAGCCTCATGAGTCGAGGTATCCCACTCATGATCTGGAATTGGGAGCGGTAGTGTTCGCCCTCAAGATCTGGCGTCACTATTTGTATGGGGTTCGGTGTACGATATACACGGACCACAAGAGCTTGAAGTATTTGATGGATCAGCCCAACCTGAATATGCGCCAGAGGAGATGGTTGGATGTAGTAAAGGATTATGATTGTGAGATCCTGTACCACCCGGGCAAGGCTAATGTGGTAGCCGATGCCCTGAGCCGTAGGGCGGAGGGCGCCCCGATTCGAGATATCTGCATGAGATTGACAGTGATGACTCCGGTATGGGACACCATTCGAGGGGCCCAGGCAGAGGCCGTGAGACCGGAGAACCACAAAAGGGAGCAGGTGATCAGGCAGGTATCGGAGTTTGTTACCGATAGTCGAGGACTTATGACCTTCCAGGGTCGGGTTTGGGTACCGTTTGTGGGCGGAACGCGTACCGTCTTGATGGAGGAGGTGCATAAATCGAAGTTCTCGATCCACCCCGGGGCCACTAAGATGTATTTGGACCTGAAGAAGGAGTATTGGTGGCCCTGTATGAAGAGGGATGTTGCATGGTTCGTGGAGAGGTGCTTAACCTGTTGCAAGGTTAAGGCCGAGCACCAACGCCCGCATGGTAAGTTACAGCCGTTAGAGATTCCCGAGTGGAAGTGGGAACAGATCACCATGGATTTTATCACCAAATTGCCGAGGACTGCAAGGGGTGTCGATGCGATTTGGGTGATTGTGGACCGGTTGACGAAAAGCGCTCACTTTCTTGCTATTAGTGAGAGCTCTTCTGTTGAAAAGTTAGCAGAGTTATATGTGAGGGAGGTGGTATCGCGGCATGGAGTTCTGATCTCGATTGTTTCAGACCGAGATGTGCGTTTTACTTCCAGATTTTGGAAGAAGTTTCATGAGGAGTTGGGTACGAGGCTGCATTTCAGTACCACATACCACCCACAGACCGACGGGCAGAACGAGCGAACGATCCAGACGCTCGAGGACATGCTTCGGGCATGTGTATTGGATTTCGGCAGAAGTTGGGACACGTAATTTCCCTTGGCTGAGTTTTCCTATAACAACAGCCATCACTCGAGCATTGGTATGCCACCTTTTGAGCTGTTGTATGGAAGGAGGTGTCGTACCCCCATTTGCTGGGGCGAGGTAGGGCAGCGTATGATGGGTAGTACAAAGATAGTGCTTCAGACGACAGAGCAGATACAACAGGTCCGACAGAGGTTATTGACCGCTCAGAGTCGCCAGAAGGGTTACGCGGATAGGCGACGATCCGAACTCGAATTTCAAATCGGCGATTTCGTGATCCTGAAGGTATCTCTTTGGAAAGGAGTGATCCGATTCAGGAGGAGGGGCAGGCTGGGACCCCGGTATATTGGGTCGTTTAGAGTGATCGCGAGGGTGGGCAAGGTAGCATATCGCTTGGAGCTACCTGCGGAGTTGGACCAGATTCATGATACTTTCCACGTGTCGCACCTGAGGAAGTGTATTGCCGACGAGTCAGCAATAGTGCCATTAGAGGATATCCAGGTGGACGCGAGTCTGAATTATGCTGAGAAGCCGATCGCAATCTTGGATCGGAGGATCCAGGTTCTGAGGAACAAGGAAGTGCCCCTGGTTCAGGTCCAGTGGCAACATCGGAAAGGGTCCAAGCTGACCTGGGAGCCAGAGTCGGAGATGCGGGAGCAGCATCCGGAGTTGTTCACAGCATGAGACTTCGAGGGCGAAGTCTAGTTCTAGTGGAGGAGAATTGTAACAGCCCGAAATCTAGGTTAGCTTTATAACCCTTCTATTTTGGAGAATTGGCTAGTTAGTCCCTTAAAGTGAAAGATGTAATGGGTGAGTACGCTGGGCGTACTGGGGTGTACGCCGCGCGTACTCGCTTTCTTAATTTGTACGCGGTTCGTTTGGGTACGCTGGTCGTACCCAAGGTTATGCCGGGCATAACCGGCCCAGATGCAAAACCCTAATTTGTGGCCTTGCACTATAAAAGGAACATGTAGTCCTTTGCCCTAGCCACCATACACCCTTGAGAGGGCCCTTGAAGAGCTGAGATTCGTGCTTTAGATTGTGAGTGAGTTTTTGAGCTTCAAGTTGTCTTTTCAAGGTGAAGAAGGAGAAGAAGGAGCCATTTTTGGAGCTAGAAGTTGAAGAACAAGTGTAGATCCGAGTTCTACAGTGGTTGGAGATCCTTCCTGAGGTAAAAAGCTCAAAGCTTTCCTTGTTCTTCATAAGTTTTGCTTGTTGTACCATTTTTAGGGTTTTTGGTTCAAAGTTGGAGACTTTATGTGCAAAGAGTCTCCATAAGCTTAGATTTGACCTTTTCTAGTGTAATATGTGTTGAGGAGTCATAAAAATCGAATCTTGGACGTGGATCTTGTGGCATGCATGAGTTATAGTCTCATTATGGAAAGAGGAAAGGTGTTTTAAGCACAAAGTGACCTTTACAGCCATGCAAAGGCTTAAAGGTTCCAACTTTATGGTTTAAGACATATTAGAGGAGTCAGATCTGAAGTTTGGATGCAAGTCTTAATCGTTTAAGACCTGAAGTTTACTGAACCCCAAAGCTCCATAAGATTATCAAATTGTAAAGACTCTACTGCACCCTTCATATGACGATTCCAATTAAACCTCCAGGTACAAATAGACCAAAAACCATACATTATACCATTATTCAATAAAGACATAGCAAAAAGCATATGGAACTGAACCTTGAAAATCAAACCACCACACCACACATCTTTCCAAAATTTAGCCATGTTACCATTCCCAAGAACTATAAACATATAGCTCCTAAAAATAATACTTGTCAAACAAACAATTTTTTTCAAGCCCTTTAATAATTTTAACCCATAAAGAATAAGGTTCATTAAAAAATCTCCACCTCTGTTTATACAACAAAGCAATGTTAAAAGCATCAAGGGTACCAATATCTAATCCACCTTTTTCTCTAGAATTTAAAGCAACATCTCATTTCACCCAATGAATGTGTCGTTGGTTCTCTTCCATACCCCAAAAATATTGAGATCTAAAAAACTACAACAACTGAAAAACAAAAGAAGGAAGTCTAAAAAGCGAGAAAAAATAACAAAGGCTTCCTAAAATAGATTTGGAAAGCGTTCACCGACAACCAATAGACAAAAGCTTTAATTTCCGTGAAGATAACCTCTTACGAAACCGATCAATAATAGTCTCCAAACCTTTGATACGCACCATCGACTCTCCCACCAGCATACCAAGATACATAATAGGAAGATAAGCTGAAGAACAACTAGTAATAGAAGCCATCAAAAATACTTCAGACTGTTGCACTCCTGTACCAAACAAATTGGACTTAAAGAGATTAATCCTTAAAACTGAGACCATATAAAAACACCAAAGTATACGAATGAGATTACATATATTTCTCTTATCCCAATCACCCCATAGACAAAGCATTATCTGTGTAAAACATATGAGTGATCACTAGATTACTTGAACCTATGCAGAAACCTCGAAAAATACCCCCATACATAGCATCCTCCATATCAACATGAAGCCCTTCCATGAAAATAAGGAAAGTAAAAGGATAAACAGGATCACCCTGCCTCATCCCTCTAAATAACTGAAACTCTTCAGAAGGATGACCATTCAGAAGAAAAGAAGATCTAGCATTCTTGAACAAACCTCTAATGTAACGCCGGTAGATCCAGGCTAGTCAATTTAGAGATAATAGGGGTCAAAAATGACTTTTTGACAATAGATTATTTAGAACAAATAAACGTAACCAAGTTGTAGAATACGTCTCAAGGGTTCCGTACATATAAATAACGTTGAAATCCGAGTTATAACGAAGAAGTTATGGTCTGTCGAAGTTTTACGGCAAAACCGGCACGACACCGGGAGACGTAAATAGTGAATTTACGATGGAGGACTTTTTAGCCTTAGAAATCTAAACAAAAGTTGTAGTATACGTTAAACCGAGAACATACAAAAAAAGAACGCCCAAATCTGACTTCGTATGAGGAAGTTATGAATTTTCTAAGATTTGGCTTAACAGTACACAACCCAAAAAGACGGACGAAAATAGAGTCCGTATGTAGAAGTTATGAATTTTACACGGACATTTAACAGTATAATCTCCTCGTACTGTTAAATTTAAGATCGTCCGAGAATTAGCCGATGGAGTCAAAATGAAAGTTGTAGATCTTATTTTTACCTACGCGTGGATATAAAGAACGTCAAAACGGAGGTCGTATGTGAAAGTTACGGATTTTATAAGTCGGAAGTGTGTTGTGCGAAAATGGATGATGTGGAAAAATTTTGGCCATTGCTTTCTCCCCAAGTCTTGCCACTAGATGGTGACATGTAGCACCAAGTTCATCCATTTTCACCCTATAAATAGAACTTCTCCCACCCTCATTTTCTTCACACCTTTCCCATTCTTTCTTCTGTTTACTCTTTCTCTAGAACCTCTCTCTAGCCCCGAAACCCCCCGAAGGGAACCTCCCTAGCACGAGGCGGAAGCCCCGGAGTGCTCGACGGCTCCGAGAAGAAGAGCTTTTTGGCTTGGGAACTCTGCTCCAAGCAAAGCCTAGTTTTCTATAAAACCCGCTGTAAGTGAGCTACACCTACGCTATTTTTAATATAGCTTTTATTTAATTATAGAAACATTATTAGGAACTTATAATAAGTACTTGGGCTATTATTATGAGTTATATAAGTATTGTTTAACGCTTATATAATAGTAATAATAGCTAGACTATTAATTAGTCTCGACGAATAATAGACTAAACTCTAGTGGTAATAATATTAGGTTTCGTCGAAGGAAATTATCTTTAAGAAGTGAAGCAATGTCTGACTTCGGAATCACCACCTTTTTAAGTGAGTACATGGTCCCTTTCATCTTACACATATATATGAAGTATTTTATATAAACTACGTGCTATATGTGCATATTATCTGTATACTTGCTATCTATGCTGAATGAACGATTTTATACAAGTTATATATGATTTAAACTGTATATGTATTTATATCTACATAATATGTTGGGTAAAATATGGGTAGATGAAATATGAGTTGGATGACGAGTTGAGAGGTGATATAGACCATGAGGTAAGGGTGAGAGGTGGACGATGTGAGAAGCCTTGTTCCCAAATGTTGGCCCCGTCATCTAGCAGAGTATGGATGGCAACCACAGACTATTCTAGACAGTCCAGTGGAACACTAGCAGGCTCGCAACCTGTAGGTGTTGTGAACGATGTGTTCACCGGTGTACTCTAAAAACCCATTGACATGTATTGCAAGTGGACTCTCGAAAACGATACTGTCAATAAAACCCTGGCAGATGCGCCTAAAGGACTCTACCGGAAGAAGCTCCTAATAGAGAACCTCATAACCCCGACAGATGCACCTAAAGGACTATACCGGCAGATGCGCCTCGTATAGAATGTCACAATTATGGCAGATGCGCTTAAGTGATAGAACTAGCAGCTGTGCTTGACAGCTGTGTTATTGACAATGATGGACTTCTTACCTATTCTTTAGGAAAATCCTTAGGAATGAATGAACGAGAAATAGCTGATTCTTAGGGTAGATCCTTAAGAGTAAAGAAGATAATGGGGATGGGTAATTAGTTTAACTGTTTGATGATTAAACATATATAATAATTATATTATTGTGGGTTGAAAACCCTATGTACTCACCAGGTTTCCCAACCTGACCCACTCAGTTTATTTATATCACATGTGTCGATATGAAGTCACGTTACACTGAGAGATTAAGGAGATATAGATCACTAGTGACAATGAATGTAAGTTCTGTTTATGCTTATGTCTCTGTATTGACGATGACATCCCAATGTTTTAAATGAATAAAAATACATTTCTTCGGAAATTCTTTGATAACAAATTTATCATGTTTTACTGGGTACAAATTCCGCAACATTTTTTATTAAAAGAAGTACTCTGATTTTTATAAAGCATAAACAAAATCGGTCTTTTTTTGGCCGTGAAAATGTGGATGTCACATCTAATCCAAGATCTCTACCTATCACCAAAGTCCAAAAATCCCATAATCTGATCCAGATAATCCCAAGTAACAAAATCACAAGCCTTCTCAAAACCCACCTTGAAAATCATAAGTCGGTGGGATGTCAAGTTCACCAAGAAAATTACACCCTTTGCTTGCAAATAAAACGTAATATAATGGTAAAAGGGGGTATCAATCCTCGGGAAAATTGTTGTATTCAATCACCAGTGCAATCTAATAGAACTAATGTAATAAAACTAACTGACTACAATTAAACTAAAGGGGGGGGGGGGAGGGGTGTGATTGTTTGAAAACTAAAAGACTTGAAGAATTAAAATACTTGCAATTAAGAAAGATGGTGAGATGCTCAAATATTGGAGTGTAACATCCATAAAAATCCACAAAAATTTAAAACTTTTTAAATATTAAAAACCATTATTTAATTACAAAATGTTTTTAAAATACTTCATATCAGAGAATCCCAGAAATCCAAATCATAAAATGTGAGGAGGTGTACAGTCATGCCTTAGCCTTCCCGCGATCATCCGAAGTACCTAAAACAAAATCCATAAATGTAATCTCGAAGTCTTAGTGAGTTACCCCAAAATACCAACGCCATACAAACCAGAACAATATCATAACGAACAATATGCGTATAGAGTCTACAGTATGACTGGTCCTCCTCACTGGCCTACAATCTATCTAGCCCACTCTCAGAACCTTTAGCATATCTGGACCGCCCTACCGGGCCTTCGGCCTGACTGTTACGACCCATTAGGCCTTCAGTCTATCCGGGCCGCCCTGGGTCTGTTAGCCTTCAGCACAAAGCAGGACCGCCTCAACCCCCCGCAATCACAATCAACACATAAATATCAAATGCTAGCTAGCATGCACAGTTATACAAATCTAACAGATCACTAATCATATCATCATCCTATGTACCATAATATAGATCTCTAACAGATCACTAAGCTGTAGTGACAAAGAACATGGTTTGGCATGCGGAATTAAAGCTTGCACAATTTAACATGGTGATTTGGGTGATCAAGAGATGTATTTATTGTATATGGTGTTACAAAAAGGATCTAGATCTAGACTACATAAATAACACACACTTACACACTCACTTTTACATCTCTCAAGCACACCTCTACAAGTGGTATGAACCCACTATTTATAGAGGTGTTTACATGTCTCTCTCACTCTCTATCTCTCATGTGTCACAAGGCTAATACTCCACATGCAAGTGGGTTTTACAAAAGTCAAACATTACAAAGTCATTCATGGAAAACTTTGTACCCCAACATTCTCCCCCTCAAATTTAGGAATGAATGACCCACTTCAAATCTTCCAAAGTCAAGCACTACGCGGTTCAAGCCTCAAAGGTGACACATGTCGAAACGAACTTCAATCTTCAATTCTTCCATGATTCTTCAATTTGGGCTCTAGGATGTGAGACCATACAATCCGAGCAGCAACGAATGATCAAGAGTATTCCAAACTCCAAATAATCACCCTAAAGTTGCGCATAAAAACACACCCCAAAAATCTTCAATAATTCCAAACCCCTTTTGAATACATCACTTCCGAACTTCCAATTGCATCATCCCGTGGCTTTAAAACTTCAAGATCACTTCAGTCTTCAAATCCACGTAATATGAAAAATTCAACATGTTCGAATTTCCATATAAAACTTCTCCCCCTTTTTATAATCGAAATTTGATTATAAAACTGCAAGGAAAAAGAACGTGCTCTATTCGGAATTTTTCATGTCAAAACTCCCCCTTAACATGTGGCATAAACTTTGTGCTTCAATCCGGAAAACCTAAAAAATATTCAATTTTTATTGCCGTTACCGGATTGCCTTTGACAAAATTTCTCAAAAATGGGTAGAAACTGTCAATTTCAAAATTCTGCAGTGACCCGTTGCGCTCAAAACAGCCAAATATGCGAAACACACCCCCATTTGCGAAACTGAGTAGAATGTGTAAATTCGCACAAACTGCAGGGACCAGATTTGAAAATATTCCCATTTCTCAAATTTTTTACCCCAAATGCGAAACTGGGTAAAATTTATCATCTTACGAAAACTATAGGGATGCAAAATGGAAATTCTACATTTTTGTCATTTTATAACCCCATTTGCGAAGTTGGACCAATTGTGTCATTTCGTGAAAAGATCATGGACCCAATTCGAAAATATTTGTTTTCTTCTTCATTGAACGAGTTATAAAGGAACGCTTTGCATATTCATATTCAGTCAAATTCTTCGCACATCTATAAACCATGAATACTTCGCATCTTTAACCCATCTAACCAAATGCGAACTGAATTTCAACCTTAATCACCTTCACATCTTTAACCCAATTAACCAAATGCGAACTCATGTTTGAAACCCAGATGTGAACTCGATTTTGATCACATATGTGAACCGTTCTTGACCTCAAATGCGAACTCAACAGAAATCAATCAAAAAACATTTATTATTCGCATTTCAACAATCGAACTTGCGAACTCAGTTTATCCAAAAGTATTCAAGATGCAAATATGAACTTTGTTCGACATCACAACTAATTGATCAAATCGTCAATATCAAAGCCTTCCAGTCGATCCAAAATCCCAAAAACACATTCAATCCCCAGCAGATCAAAATCAACGGCTCTCGTTTTGAACCTAGATGTCGAAATTAACATGGATTCTAACTTTGAATCCAAGCGATTTCAATCAGCCCTCTTTCCAAATCGACTTCTAGATACATCCGATCATTCGCCAATTCCAAAATCAACTAATTCACCAATAGCAAACCATTCGATCGTTGATCATCAACATACATTCCTTCGTTAATTGAGTTCTTCCATTCACGAATCGTCAATCAACTCAAAAACACACCCACCGACTCCAATTGAGTTAGTCATCAAGAACATCGACAACACCAAATGCTAAATTACACTCAAATCAGGCTAGATTTTGATTCTTTCAACTCTGAAAATACTTGTAACTATTGATTTCAGTGTACAATTTCACCGATTCATCTCTTAATTCCAACTTTTTCACAGTTTGACTTTTTAGAGTCAACAAACCATAAACACGAAATCGAAGAATTCAACACCAAATTTCAGATCAAAAAGTGTTCAATTAACTGTTCTAACAATGTTCTTCATCGATTTCAAGTGTTCTTGACTCAGATTATCAAGATTAAAAACTCAATCTATGATTTCTTAAATATAGCTCAATACAATCGACATCATCATATTACAAATCATATGAAATCGATTTATAACCTCAGATTATCAAAGAATATTGATTGATTATACATACGAGAAACGAAAACTAGAACACAAGAGCTATCGATCATGAACCAGCGAGTCAACAGTACAAGACATTAAGCGTAAGTACAAGTCAAAAGTATGAACAAATATGCGTAGACTCATACCAAATGGATATTACTCGAGACTTTGGGCTAAAACATGTTTGATGAACAAATGGAAAATCAAATTTGGGCTCAAACCGAGATCATGAACAGTAGACGAACATTAAGATTTTGGGCTTGAATTTTGATTATATGAACAGTAACGATTCAAGATATTAGATCATAAAATGAATTAAGATCTTAAATCTCAATTCAAAAGAACATTTGCAATTTGAAAATCAAATCAAACAAACAAATAAGATTGGATCGGGCTTGATCAACGAAAAAATTATTGGATCACAACAAATGGGTTTTTCAATAAAATTTAGATCCAACGAGTTAAATGATCACAAATCAAAAATACAACACACGAATCAAATATTACGAGAGATCATAGAGAGAGACTCACCAAAATTGTTCAAGTTGCGACAAAAATTGCCAAACTGAGAATCGTTCTTCAAAAGTCACGTTGATCGTGAAAACCAAGCTCTGATACCAATTGTAGTGACAAAGAACATGGTTTGGCATGCGGAATTAAAGCTTGCACAATTGAACATGGTGATTTGGGTGATCAAGAGATGTATTGATTGTATATGGTGTTACAAAAGGATCTAGATCTATACTACATAAATAACACACACTTACACACTCACTTTTAGATCTCTCAAGAACACCTCTACAAGTGGTATGAACCCACTATTTATAGAGGTGTTTACATGTCTCTCTCTCACTCTCTATCTCTCATGTGTCACAAGGCTAATACTCCACATGCAAGTGGGTTTTACAAAAGTCAAACATTACAAAGTCATGAATGAATAACTTTGCACCCCAACATAAGCATATCACCATCCTATATACCAAGATGCAGATCTAACAGATCACTAATCATATCATCAAACGATAAACCATGATACAATCCAATAAGGGTCCGAGTTGGTGCCGTAGACCCTATCAGTATAGTAAGGAGAACTCACTTTATAAGTAGCACTAGATGATAATGTCAATCTCCCAAAACACAAATCCAAACTCAAACACATACAACCATCACAGGACAGACTCCATCAAAACCCATATTACCAAAATACCCTCAGAAGTCAAACTTAGTCAAACCTGGTCAAATTCAAAGTCAACGGTCAACAGCCAAGGTCAACAGTCCATGTTTACGCAACTCGTCGAGTGCAGATACTGACGCGTCGAGTTCCTTTAGAACTCAAAAACTGTGAAAACCCGAGTAAACTCATCGAGTTGTCAAACTAACTCGTCGAGTCCATGCAGAATCCATAAAATGGGAAAACCCGACTCTACTCGTCGAGTTGGCTAAGCAACTCATCGAGTTCCTTCATCCCTTTTCTCATTAATACGCTTTTAAACAAAACCAAGGCTCCAAACTGTAGATCTAGTCTTCTAAGGCTGAGATATTACGTAAAGCTGCAAGCTTTACGTCCATGCATGGCATTAAGGGGCTAACTTGCTAAAACAAGTCTTAACAAGGGGTTTAAGGCATGGAAGTTGGCCAAAGCTTGATAAAGCTTGAGTCTTTAGGCCTAAGGGGCCTAGTAGTGTCTAGATCCAAAGTCTTAGCTTCAAAGCATGCTCAAAACCAAGAATGACTCAAGAAGAGGCTAGAAATGACCATAAACTCTCTAATGGAGAGATCTAACAAACAAGTGATCAAGGTAATGGCTTTTTACCATCAAATGGTTGCTACAACTGAGTAGATGTCGGATCTATAAACTCCTTGTTCCAAGCTCTTAAATCTTTGAGTTTCTTCAAGAAATGCACCAAACACACACTTTTTAGCCTTACACACACTCAAAATGGAAGGTTAGCTAGATTAGGGTTTGTTTCTGGATGATAAGGTGGTAAGGGAGGCTGGAGAGAGGACTTAAGGTCCTTTAAATAGGGTGCAAACCCTAAAAAATAGGGTTTTCTCATTCAGCTTCAACTCGTCAAGTTGGGTCCTCCAACTCGTTGAGTAGGTCTTGAGAGATACACGACTAAAATAACTTTAACTCGACGAGTTGGCACCCTAAAGCTTAAATTCGAACATGAAGATTGGGATATTACATGGAGAGAATTGATCAACCAAGGCAATTCAACATAATGAACATTTGTGTGTTTATCATTAGGATTCAATATATAAGCTTATCATTCATCCCAAATTGTTTATAGGGATCATGAAACATGATATGCCAAGATTACTCAAAGGTAGTATAGAGGTTGAGGAAGCTCATAACACACCTTCTTAATCAAAATCAAGGGTTCAATTCAAGCAATGGAACCCAAGAAAGTTGATTAGCCTTAAGAATGAAGGGATCCCCAATTCCTAAAGCATGTCAATGCTTACACATCCATAAAGGAGTCATGATCTATAAGCTAGAGATGATTTCTACCATAATAAAGCCCTTGTTCTAAGAAAATTCAATGATTCAATGCTAAATTAAAGAAATAAACCAACAACTACTCATTGAAATACCAAGCTCATGATCAAAATATTAAACAAACATAAAAATTATAAACTAAGGATCAATAACATAAGATAAATGACAATAAAATATGAATCCTTCAAAACCCACAAATATCCAAGGGCTTTAGCCTAAGTCAACCAAAATAAAGAGATTAGCCACTCATGGCAACAAGATAACAATCACAAAAGTGTTCTTGCATCAAGAAACTAACAATTACTAGAAGGATGAGAAGAATGTAGATCTAGTTCTCAAAAATTGCTTCCAAGGTGCTCTAATGGTGGAAAAAAATTGAAGTGTGGTTGTCAAACCTAACCCCAAGGTAAATGATGAGCAAAATAACCAACATGTCCAAAAGTGTGCAATTACGCGGATACCCTTGCAAGTTTGCACGACTGAAACCCCCACCCTCGCAAATGATGCTAAAACACTATTGACTCGTTTTCTCCACTACTCAACCCCAATACTCAAGATTCCATTGGTCCCCTCCACACCTCACATGATTCAAATTTAGTCAATCATCTTCAATCTTCCAACGGATAGTCCAAGTCCAATAACAAGAGTCCAAGACCCATCTTCATAAGCCCACTACATCCAAGTCTTCAACATTTTAAGCTCAATTCTTCTTTGATGGATCCATAAAGCTTAATAATGCCTCAAAAGCCCACCAAGCCCATTTTCAAGCCAAACCGCAACCACATCGAGACTCCATAAGCCTGCAAAACACCTCGCATAAGATAGAAAGTACCTGATATGATCCAAGAATAAAAGGAATAGAATGCACAATGAAATAATAATAAAAAGGGCTAAAAAATTTAAATAAACTATAAAAAAAATAAGGAAATAAAATAAACTATCATAAGCTTTTTTTTCTTTTTAAATCAATAGACTAGTTCATTAACCATTGATGACCCATTCAATATTTGACGCCCTTGAGAAAGGTTGAGTGCTGAATACCAATGACTTCATATAAAAACAAAGAAAGTCTTTTTGCTAACAATTTAACAATGATTTTAAACTACATCCCATTGAGACTTATCGATCTATAATCCCTGACCAAAATAGGATTACCGACCTTCAAAATTAAAGTAATAAAAGAGGAGTTACAACCAACATGAATGGACGATTTATGAAAGAATTCCTACACAAAAGCAATCGCATATGAACCCAAGATTTCTCAATATAGCTTGAGAAATCTGAAAGAAAACCTATCTGGCCCGGGAGCTCTATCACAACCACAATCCCAGACAACATCCTTGATCTCATCAACAGAGAACACATATTCAAGAGAGGCAACAACATCAGGGTTGATAGAAGCGAACCTGCTACTACGGGACACTAATTAAATACCCTGAAACGGTTGGAACTTATCTAAAAAAAAAAATTTAAGAACTCCTTTTTAACAATTAAAGGATTCGTGATCCACTCCCCTTGCACAGTGATACTCGAACCATCATCTGTCTTCTATGTTTTTACAACATATCATGGAAAAAAACATAATTTACATCACCCTCTACGGACCAAGTAACCTTAGCTTTCTGAGCACCATCTAAGGCATTAATTTATTATAACTTCTCCACACTGAGTAACATAATTTCCTATCAATAAGTAGACTATCAAAAACATTACCATCATCAATGATGCTATCAATATCCTTCAATCGAGCTTCAAGATTGGTCTTCAAAGCATCAGATTTTGCCTTAGACTCCAAACGCCAATCTCGAAGCCTATTTTTAAGGAACTTTAGCTTGTTTTTAAACAACACAAACTTGCCCCACCTTTGATCTACCACAAAATTAGCCACACTGCCATTAACCACCTGATAAAAACCATCCATTTACAACCACGAATTGAACAACTTGAGAAAAGTCGGACCATAATCAACATAATTGTCATGAAGAAAAAATAAGGCAATGATCTGTCTAAAACCACCACCTAAAGATTATGAAACAAATCAATAACATCCTCCAAAACTAAGAACTGATCTAACTTACTTAGTTTAGAAGTTGTCACACCCCCAAACCAGAATGGCGGAAACATTCGGGGGGGGGGGGTGGATGACTTCACGTAGTACCATAAACAATTGAATATTGTAAAGAAAGTAATACAACCATCATATATATAATAAAAACGTACATTGTTGCGTTATAAATGTTTCCAAAAGAATATTACAATATGATGATTTAAAATGTTTGATAATAAACGCCTTTAGCGTTCCTTCTTCGAAAGCTGGTAGTTACCTGTATTACTGATTCCCTGAGAAATACAAGTGGTTTCGAAAAAGTGTCAACAATAAAGTTGGTGAGTTCATAAATGTTTTATGCTGAAAAAGTATGTCTTTTTGGAAGAAAATCGATGAACGTGGCTTTCAGAAAATCCAATATTTTCCACATATAGTTTGAAAAGTTCCCAAGGTTGGAGGGCGTTAGTATCTTTCGTATTTAAATGATAAAGATAAGTTTTGTACTCAAAATAATGTAAATACTGAATGCATGTATGAATCTCGTAAATCAAGCTTGTTTTTATACTTTCGTGTGAGTCTTATAACCATATTATTGACACAAACTGCCTGTAACAACATTCTTCAGGTGTTGTAGTGTTATGACATTTGTCACCCCACACCTGCCGGTCTAACTGTAGCTAACAGTTTAGGTGCGGGGTTGTCAATCCCGTATAGATCTATACACAAGTATCACGCTCTCCCTCCAAGAGATTATGGCTTATAATACAGGACTTGAAATGCATACATAAAAGTACGTTGAAGTTTGAATATCTCACATCACTTAGTATAAATAGATTTACGATAAGAAAGTATTTATTTCACTTTAGAAGAAAGTATTTCGTTTTTTCAAGATGTATACGTAAGAATGTATGAATAACTCGCAAACTATACCCATTATAGTTTTTCAGAAAGTATGTTCCATTTGGTGAAAATAACTTGGTGATATACTAACTTTATACGTAAAGTAAGATGTTGGTATCGAATAATAATAAGATAGATGTTGCATTTATATAAAACAATACGTTTTCTTGTATTGTACTTGTATTCCCCCCTAAAACATGAAAAGACTTGAAAAGTAGGGGTATGAACTCACTTGTTCGGTTTGAAGAGAGCGAGACTAGAGTCGGGCAGAACTTCAACTGTGGAAAGCTGCGTCTTCGAGCTCTGCGGGGATCTCGGTAGTGTAGAACCTTTGTTGGGGGCTCGAGTGTGGAACCGAGGGAGTCGGTATGGTCTCTGGTATGTAAGAGTGTGTGAGGGTGAGTGAAACTTTGAGTGAGGTGTGCTAAAATTCGGAGTTTATGCCTTCTATTTATAGGGCTGAAATGTGAGTACGCTGGGCGTACCACCAGAGTACGCTGGGCATACGCGTTACGTTGGGCGTACTTCGGTTACGTTGGGTGTAACTTTGCGTCATGGCTTACGACTCGGGTCTAGCTAGGCGTAGAGCTTGCAGCCGATGGGACTCGACCCTACACCTGAGTACGTTGGGCGTAATTCTGGATTCCGTCTTCTAAATTCCATAACTTTCGCGTACGGGCTCTGTTTTTCGCGTTCTTTATATCCATGCGTAGGTGAGATTATGCTCTACAACTTGCATTTAGGCTCCGTCGGCTAGTTTTGACTTTATTTTTAATGCTATGTTTTTAATAGTTCGGGACTGCTAAAGTCCGTTAAAATTTCATAACTTCTTTATCCGACGTCTGTTTTCGTTTGTCTTTTTATCATCTTACTCCTATTGTGGAGACCTTCTACTCTCGTTTAGGTTGCATTAGCTAAATATCGATCGATCTTCAATTCAAGTTTTTAGCTCTCTACTATTGTTACGTAACTTAGAAAATTTGTAACTTCTTCATATGAGGTCCAATTTGGGCGATCTTTTTATGTACGTTTACAATTTAACAAACTCTACAACTTTTGTTTAGATACTTAAGGCTAAAATACATTTTATTGGAATTTCACGTTTTACGTTAAATAGTGTTTTACCAAGGGTGTCGTAAATATTTGAGTGGTTATAGTTTCTTCAATATAACCCAGTTTTGAATGTTCTTTATGTTTTTGGAAACCTTGGCACGATATCTAACATTTGATGCATCCCAATTTAGATATTTTGAACACTTTATTTTTGATGTTAATTTCGTCGATTCCAAATAGTTTTCGTTGTATTTGACTTTTGAGTGTTACATTGCTTTTGGAAAAATATAGGGTTGTCACATCATCCCCCCGTTAGAGGAATTTCGTCCCGAAATTTAATCTAAGACTGAGTTTACGGGTTAGGGAAGAGATACGGGTACTTTTGTTTCATCTGATCCTCGCGTTCCCAGGTGTATTCAGGTCCTCGCTTGGCGTTCCAGCGGACCTTTACAATAGGTATGCGGCTTTGTTTAGTCCTTTTAATTTCCCGATCCATGATCTCTACTGGTTCTTCTACGAATTGGAGATTCTCATTTATTGCAATTTCGTCCAGAGGGATGACAAGGGTCTCATCGGAAAAGCACTTCTTTAGGTTTGATACATGAAAGGTAGGGTGTACGTTGTGGAGTTCCTGAGGTAATCGAAGTCTGTAAGCCACCGGACCGATCCTGGCATGGATCTCGAATGGTCCAATGTACCTTGGGTTCAGTTTCCCACGCTTTCCGAAACGTATTAACCCTTTCCAGGGCGAGACTTTTAGTAGGACACGGTCTCCAACCTGAAATTCCAAGGGTTTCCGTCTTTTATCCGCATAACTCTTTTGTCTGTCCCTTGATGCTTTTAGTCGTTCCCGGATCTGAACAATCTTCTCCGTAGTTTCCCTTATGATTTCTGGCCCAGTGAGTGTGTTGTCTGTTGCTTGTCCTCTTGCTAGTTGTGTGTCACCTACTTCAGCCCAACATAGAGGTGATCTGCATTTACGGCCATAGAGGGCTTCGAACGGGGCTGCCTTGATGCTAGTGTGGTAGCTATTGTTGTACGAAAACTCGACCAAGGGTATATGGGTGTCCCATGCTTTGCCAAAATGGATTACGCAGGATCTCAACATATCCTCTAGGGTTTGTATGGTTCTCTCACTCTGGCCGTCAGTTTGCGGGTGTAAGCAGTACTCATGTCTAATCTTGTTCCTAGAGATTTTTGCAGCGACTGCCAGAACCTTGAGGTGAATCTACTATCTCGGTCTGAGATAATGGATATGGGCACACCATGTAGCCGTACAATCTCTCTGAGGTATGTTCTAGTTAGTTTCTCCAATTTATCCGTTTCTTTGATTGGTAGAAAGTGCGCTGATTTAGTTAACCTGTCGACGATCACCCAGATGGTGTCGAGTCCGCTTGTTGTCTTGGGTAATTTGGTTATGAAATCCATGGTTATCTGCTCCCACTTCCATTCGGGTATTTCTGGTTGTTGCAACAATCCCAAGGGCTTTTGGTATTCCACCTTGACTTTGGCGCACGTCAGATATTTGCTCACGTAGGTAGCAATTTCAGCTTTCATGTTCGACCACTAGTACAGTTTCTTGAGGTCGAGATACATCTTATCCGAGCCAGGATGTATGGATTATCGTGTCTTATGGGCTTCGTTCATGACGACTTCTCTGAATGCACCAAACTTCGGTGTCCAGATCCGATCCATGAAGTAATGAACTCCATCATTCTTGACTTCAAACTTCTTATCCATTCCCCTTAAGGCTTCCCCTGTCACATTTTCAGATTTTAAGGCTTCCATTTGGGCTTCCTTGATTTGCGTGGACAGGTGTGAATGGATTGTCATAGTTAGAGACTTCACTCTGCGGCCCGAGTATTCCTTCCAACTGAGTGCATCGGCCACCACGTTAGCCTTTCCAAGATGATATCGAATTTCGCATTCGTAATCATTTAGTAGTTCTACCCACCGTCTTTGTCTCATGTTGAGTTCTTTCTGGTTGAGGATATGCTGGAGGCTTTTATGATCGGTGAAGACTGTACATTTCGTGCCGTAGAGATAGTGCCTTTATATCTTTAGAGCGAAAATGACTACTCCTAGCTCGAGATCGTGTGTTGTGTAGTTTACTTCGTGTGTCTTTCGTTGTCTTGAGGCGTAGGCGATGACCTTTCCTCGTTGCATCAAAACACACCCAAGTCCTTGGTTTAACGCATCACAATAGACCACGAAGTCCTCTGTTCCTTCTGATAAGGTTAGGATGGGCGCACTACATAAGGCTTGCTTTAGTGTTTGAAACGCGATATCTTGTTTTTCTCCCCAGTCAAAGGTCACACTCTTCTGAGTTAAGGTGGTAAGTGGCTTAGCAATCTTCGAAAAGTTTTGTATGAACCTTCGGTAATATCCGGCGAGTCCCCAAAATTGCCGGATTTCTGTTGGGGTTCTTGGGATCGTCCAATTCTCTATTGCCTTGATCTTAGAAGGATCCACGTGTATCCCCTCTTTTCTTACTACATGACCTAGGAAATCTACTTCCCGAATCCAAAACTCACACTTTGAAAATTTTGCGTATAGTTTTTCTGCCCTCAATGTTTCCAAGACTTGGCAGAGGTGTTGGTTGTGTTCTTCCTTGTTTCATGAATAGATGAGTATATCATCTATGAACACGATCACGAATTTATCCAGGAAGGGACGACATACCCGGTTCATGAAGTCCATGAACACTGCTGGTGCATTCGTCAATCCAAAGGGCATCACTACAAACTCATAGTGACCATAGCGTGTTCGAAATGTTGTTTTGGGGATGTCTCCTTCCAGCACTTGCAGTTGGTGATAACCGGATCTTAGATCGATTTTTGAGAAGTAGCTTGCTCCCTGTAGTTGGTCGAACAAATCGTCTATGCGCGGTAGGGGATATCGGTTCTTGATCGTGAGTTTGTTCAGTTCTGGTAATCGATGCACATGCGAAAAGATCCATCCTTCTTCTTCACGAATAGGACTGGTGCTCCCCATGGTGAGAAGCTCGGTCTGATGAAGCCTTTGCTCAACAGCTCGTTCAATTGACTGGACAGTTCCTGCATCTCGGCTGGGGCTAGACGGTAAGGCGACTTTGCTACTGGAGTAGCTCCGGGAATTAAGTCGATTCTGAACTCGACTTGGCGCGCTGGTGGGATCCCTGGAAGATCTTCTAGGAAGATGTCTGGGAAGTTGCAGACTTCTGGAATGTCTTTAATGTTCTTCGGTTCTTGTTTCTGGTCTACTACGTGGGCTAGAAAGGCATGATATTCCTTGCGAAGATATTTTCGTGCTTTAACACAGGAGATGATTTGTAAATTTGTACTAGGTTTGTCACCATAAATGACAAGAGTTTCTCCGTTTGACAGATTGAGGCGAACGGCCCTTTCGGGACAAAGTATATCGGCATGGTGAAGACTTAACCAGTCCATACTGATGATGACATCAAAACTTCTTATCGAAATGGGCATAAGATCGATTTGAAATTAGTGCTCGTTTAAATTTAGTGTGCACCCTACGTACATATCGCTTGCGCTTTCCATTTTACCATTTGCCATTTCTATAGTGAATATTTAATTGAGTGGTTGGGGTTTTTGATTAAGTAGGTGTTTGAATTTATGACTCACAAAACTTCTCTCTGCACCGCATTCAAAGAGTATGTATGCATAAATGTTGTCGAGGAGAAACGTACCCATAACCACCGTGGGGTCAGCTATTGCTTCATTTTGTCCTATCGCCAGCACTCTCCCAACACCGCCAGCATTCTTTGCCTTGGGGAAATCCCTCTTGAAGTGCCCAGTTTCTCCACACCCATAACATGTCTGGCTTATTCCAGTACCAGGAACTTGAGTGATTGGTCGCGCCGGTGCTTTACAGAAACGGGCAATGTGCCCTTTCCTGTCGCAGTTTTTACAGTGCATCTCGCGGAAATTACCGTGGTGATGGTAGTTGCATTTGCTGCACTTTGGCAGGTTCCCAGCATATTGTTTCGTTGGGGTAGGGGTAGCAGGAGTTGTAGTGGGATCAGTGGCTGCATGAACCGCCACCATTTGTTTCTTTGAAGATTCTTGCAAAGTTTGCCCCTTTTTCTTGTTCCAGAACTTCTTCTTGCTGTTGTTGTTGGCATTGTTATCGTTGTTGTTGTTCCCTTTGGTTGGTTCAGCGACGATAGCCGTGACGCCTTGACAGACACCATGATCAATGAGAGATTGCGCCAGTTCCTTGGCGCTGTCGAATGTCATGGGTTTGGAGGCTAACACACTCCCTCGAAGTTAGGGTGATAGTACCCAGATATACCTTTCCACCTTTTGGCTTTCCAGGATCAACATTCCTGGGCAAAGTATTATCAAGTCACTGAATCTGTTGGTATAGCCCACAATGTCCGAGCCTACCATCGTAAGGCCCCACAGTTCCTGTTCAAGCTTCTGAATCTCGTCTCTTGGGCAATACTCTCGTAGGAGCATTCGTTTCAAGTTTTCCCAACCCATGGAGTTCGCCACCACTAGGGTTAGTGTCTTGACGTGGCCGTTCCACCACGTCAGGGCTGGTTCGGAGAAAGTAAAGGCGGCAAATTTTACTTTGCTTTCTTCAGGGCATGCGCAAATTTCGAATACAGCTTCCGTTTTCTCTATCCATTGGGATAGAGCCATCACTCCCTCAGTCCCATAAAAGGGAATAGGTTTTCCGTTAGTGAAGTCTTTGTAAGTACATACTCCAGAATGACCTTGGATTTGGCCATTTGTAAAGCTGTTTGTTCCTCCTCCTGACCCGTTGTTGCTCATTTGAGCCATCGTTGCGGTTACAACGGCTGTTACAGCAGTTTGGAACATAGCTGCATCCATAATTGGAGGAGGTGGTGGAGGTGGTGTTGGAGCTGAGTTTCTGCGTGATGATCTACGAGGAGGCATGTTCTGATAGAGAAATAATAATGAAGACTATAAGTTTCTAATGATTTGACAATCGTGCACTAGAGGGTTAGTTGTATCTTGTAATTTGTTTTGACTTTAGTTTATGGTTTCAAAGTAGATATAGCAATTTATAAGTTTCGAGAGGTATGTAAAGAAGTACTTCATATTTATATATATGTCACACATACGGTGCGTTACATTATGCTTCATGTTTAGGAAAATTTGACCTATCCAGAGGTCTCCGATTACAAGTTCAAAGGAAATAAGAAAAACTTTATCCGAGGTCCTATCCTATATCAAAATTGTTGGAGTTGGGCAAGTTCTACTTGCGGCGTGTTGTGCGTTTGGAGCTAGACTCGGCATCCGACTGCTTGACTCCCATTAGGCGCCTTTCAAGAACTGCTTATTGTTCCTTCATCTCTCTTATTTCTGCCAGTGCTGTCACCATTTGGCTTTGAAGCGTCCCTGTGTGGAGTTGGGTACTTTCGTGTAGTCTGTCCAGACGACGGATGTCTGCGGCATTACCCTGTGTAGCAGCATTGACCTCACGGATTCTGGCCGCTTGCATGTCTGACTGGTAGTTCTGGGTGGCTATTGTGCCCACAAGGATGAGAAGTGCTCGATCGGATGAGCCTCCTCCACTGACATTGTAAAAATCCCGACACATGCCGAAGGGAGGGCGTACACCTAGTTGACGGCTCCAATGGTAGAGGTGGCTTCCCCAAATGGGAATGGGACCTGGGTAATATGGTCTGACTTCGGGAGGAAGAGGAACAGGAGGGTTGATTACTTCCGGCTCAGAGTCTGTTCCATCAGTATCTTCTTCTTCCTCCTCGACCTCCTCGTCGACTTCGAATTCCTCTCCGGCTTCCTCTTCGACTTCGAATTCTTCTTCGACTTCCTCTTCGATTTCCTCCGGGTCTTTTTCTATCCATCCGCCGTTACCTTGGTTTGGGTAGTAGGGATCTCCCGGTATATGGAATCCGGCCATTTGTCTGTACTAGGATAGAGGTATGAGAATTTTATAAGAAAAGAAATTTCTATTTAACGACATCCTAAGTTCAACTATATCTTAATGTGTGTAGTTTTTTCATTGTCCTATTATCCTATGACAATACTCTTATAGTATTTCAAATTTGCGAGTCTAAAAATTTTATTTGGTAAGTTTTTGACTTGTTGTCCACTACGATCATTCCTCGACGTACGTTGGTCAAATCCAGGATAAATATAGTTGATCAGGCTATATTTATTCTCGATTTGATTACATACCTCGAGGCCCAATTGTAGTGTCGCAACTTGCCTTAATACTTTTTAGAAAACTTTGTTATGATATGAGACCGATGCATGCGAGTAAAAATGTATATATATATATATATATATATATATATATATATATATATATATATATATATATATATATATATATATATAAAAGAAAATATTTTGTTTATGAAAACGTTTTGTCAGAGGGTTTTTGGTCCCCTTTGCATTTATAGTTTGTATATCTTATGTGGTTCGATATACTTAGTTCACTATAAACATTGCTCTGATACCAATCTGTCACACCCCCAAACCAGAATGGCGGAAACATTCGGGGGTGGATGACTTCACGTAGTACCATAACAATTGAATTTTGTAAAGAAAGTAATACAACCATCATATATATAATACAAACGTACATTGTTGCATTATACATGTTTCCAAAAGAATATTACAATATGATGATTTAAAATGTTTAATAATAAACGCCTTTAGCGTTCCTTCTTCAAAAGCTGGTAGTTACCTATATTACTGATTCCCTGAGAAATACAAGTGGTTTCGAAAAAGTGTCAACAATAAAGTTGGAGAGTTCATAAATGTTTTGTACTGAAAAAGTATGTCTTTTTGGAAGAAAATCGATGAACGTGGCTTTCAGAAAATCCAATATTTTCCACATATAGTTTGAAAAGTTTCCAAGGTTGGAGGGCGTTAGTATCTTTCGTATTTAAATGATAAAGATAAGTTTTGTACTCAAAATAATGTAAATACTGAATGCATATATGAATCTCGTAAATCAAGCTTGTTTTTATACTTTCGTGTGAGTCTTATAACCATACTATTGACACAGATTGCCTGTAACAACATTCTTCAGGTGTTGTAGTGTTATGACATTTGTCACCCCAGACCTGCCGGTCTAACTGTAGCTAACAGTTTAGGTGGGGGGTTGTCAATCCCGTATAGATCTATATACAAGTATCACGCTCTCCCTCCAAGAGATTATGGCTTATAATACAGGACTTGAAATGCATACATAAAAGTACGTTGAAGTTTGAATATCTCACATCACTTAGTATAAATAGATTTACGATAAGAAAGTATTTATTTCACTTTAGAAGAAATGTAACACCCAAGATTTTGAAAGCCAAGAAAGTAAAGGAAACCCTAAATTTAGGAGGGACTCGGCGAGTCCAAGGAAGGACTTGGCGAGTCGGAGCGGGATCCGGGTCGAGGAGTTAGTGACCAACTCGACGAGTCGGCCAAGTGGACTCGGCGTGTCTGGTCTGTGCGGGGAAAACCCTAAATCCAGGGCTTGGAGCCTATTTAAACGTCTCAATCTTTTTCCTAGGGCTCCTTTACAGCCTCTCACACCCAGAACGCCGCACCTTAAGCCCCATTGTGTTCATTCAAGCTTTTAGCCATTTTTGAGTAGTTTTAAGGAAGAAGAAGGAGTGGGAATCTTTGAAGCATCAAGGAGTGGTCTTGGATCCGAAGTTTGGGGAGCATTTCAGAGCATTGGAAGGTATTAAGTCGTTTCTCTTCTCCAGAATTTCCTTGGTTATGAGTTTTGGGGCTTTTAAGCCATGTTTAAGATCAATCTTGAGCTTGAGGTCCAGATCTGAGGTTGCTACCTCAGATCCATGCTTGTTTTGGTTTAGAATCCCGTAAAGTATCATCCATTGGGTGGAATTTGGAGCCTCTTGGTCCTAAACCCTAGCTATGGGTGTATTTTGCCTAGATCTCTCTCTCTACACGTAAAGTTTGCAACTTTACATGGGGAATAGGCTTGGGAAGGGTAGATCTACAGTTTGGAGTTCATGCATGACTCGGAAGTCATCTGCATGTAAGTGGATCTTATTGGACTCGGCGAGTCCTTCGAGTGGACTCGGCGAGTAGCTTGAAGATGAGGAGGAACTTGACGAGTGGGATGAACAGCTCGTCGAGTCGGATGAAGATGGGCATGAACTCGGCGAGTTGGATGAACAACTCGGCGAGATGGATGAAGATTGTCGTGTGCTCGGCGAGTCTGTTCTTAGACTCGGCGAGTCAGATCGCGTGGTCCCAAACCCTTCGAGTTAAGTCTCAAGTCAGCGAGTCGAGCCAGGACTCAGTGAGTTGGACAGGATAGGAATCGGGAATCAGTAGACTCGGCGAGTCAGGGGCTGACTCGGCGAGTAGAGTCGCGAGTGGAAGGACTCTGGACTTATGAACTCGGTGAGTCAGTAGGGTGACTCGACGAGTAGGGTTAACCTGGAAGGTTGACTTTGACCAGGACGTTGACTTTGGCCAGAGATGACTTGGTTGACCTTTGAAGGTTAGTTAGACTAAGTGTTATGTTGATATTGGTAGCTCGGGGAGCTAGCGGAGCAGCAGTTCGGAGTCAGTGGTCAGGTAGCGGTCAAAGGGGTTAGCAGCAGCAGTTCAGCAGTATCAGGTGAGTTTCCCTTTGTATGAATGGGTCTACGGCCACAATGCCGACCCATGTAGTTATGAGTAGAAGACCCGGGGGTTAGCCCTAGGCACAATATGCTAGTATGATATTCGGACGAGGTCCAATGATAGAGGGCGGGTGCCCAAGGAGCGGTTTATGTGATAGTTTATACTTGTTGTCTGTGTGATACTTGTATGTGTCTGGTAGGGAGGTGAGTGTGGGCGAGGTCCCGTATCTCACCAATAGCAGAGTGTGGATGGTGTTCCACATCTCAGTAGCAGAAGAGCAGGGGCGAGGCCCAAGTTAGGAAAGGAGTGAGGGTGGACTAGGCCCGTATCTCACTGTCAGTAGGAGTATGGACGAGGTTCCATGACTCATCAGTAGCAGGACACGGGCGGGGCCCAGAGATAGGCGAGGCCTTAGAGCAAGAGTTGTTAGTATATGTTTAGTTTATGTAATGTTATGGGATATGTTTTTGTGCTATTATATGTTAGTGGCGAGGCCCTGTGACAGGCGAGGCCTAAGTGAAACAAATCTGTATCCGAGCGGGGCTCGAAGCCAGGCGGGGCCTGGAGCGGCGGGGCCGTTGTATCGGGCGAGGCCCGGAGTAGGGGCGAGGCCCAGGATAGCGGGCGTGGCCCAGTATGTGCAGTATGTGGTTATGCATGGTATGTGGTAAGGTGGGGAACTCACTAAGCTTCGTGCTTACGGTTTTCAGTTTTGTTTTCAGGTACTTCCGGTAGCGGAGGGAGGAGCTCGGGGTGATCGCATGGCACACACCATAGATTAGTCAGCCTGGGAACGTTTACTCTGATAATAAACATGTGTTTTGAAAACTTATACTCAGATTATGTTTTGGAATGATGTCTTTGGTTAAAGTAATGTTTATTAAAAAGAAATTTTTAGTCTTGAATTTTGGGATGTTACAAGTTGTTATCAGAGCCTTGGTTTGAGGGATTCGGGCATACTCTCGGGTGTGCCTAAACTCAAACTGAGGGGTCGGATAAAAGTTTTCAAAAGTGAAAAGACAGTTTTGTAAAAAGAATTTTGAGAAACGAAAAACAGTTTTAGAAAAGCAAGAAGAATCCAGAAAGAGAAGAATTTTGAAAAGAGAAAAAGGGGTGTGGTGCATGCAATCAGCCGAGTGGTTGATAGAACAGCATGCTAAAATAGGACTAAGGATCTAGGGATGATGCCTTATGTGCTTGTTATTTGTGCGTTTGAGTTGCATGATAGCGCTGATTAGACAGTAGTAGGATAGCCTGTTTAGGTTATGCCTGAGTTATGAGTTTGTGTTGCATGCTAGTTCAGATTCTTGCTATGTGGAGATGATTGCTTGAGTATGTTATGGTTAGATTTTCCTTTGTTCGAATGCTGCTTGCTTTGTGCATTGTGGGATTTTGAGTGATGGGAGTTAGCCATTAGGTGGACACGACATGTCACATGTGATCAGGGTTGAATAATCTCAGAGTGCTGGAATTGGTCCTATTGCGCAGCTCTTGTCTGAGTCCAACCGTTGTAGGAACGAGTCTTTTACTTGAAGGATTATTTGAGCCTCGTCGCATGTGATGGTATCCAGGTGATGGCTAATTGGCATCACAAGGAGACCTTCAGCAGCTGAGGACTGGTTTGAGTTGAGTCAGAGGTTTCCCTAGGGTAAGCCTAGGATGAGATAGTGTTGGGAGCAGTATTAGTGGATAAGGGACCTGGTAGAGTCAAAGCAATTCCTGAGGAAAGTACGGATAGATGTGGAAGGTAGTATGGGCCCGTACTACTGAAAGCAGAGGATCCGTACTCGATTCGGGAAAGGCCGAGACAAGACCGGGAACCTGGCAAGGGTATGTTTGGTCTCGCATCAGTGATGAGTATTCTGATAGTGGTTGTGGTATATTTTCAGCATGGTGACATTGCGAGAGAGACCAGTGGGCGGATCAGGCGCCGGAGAGGGATCAGGCTCGGGCTCAGGGACCGAGTAGCTCGAGGAGCGGATGAGAGAGTTGATATCAGCTGAGGTTACGCACAGTATTCTAGCTCAGACTCCTGTGATCTTTGGCACGGTCAAAGAGGGTATACTGGAGATCTTGGAGGAGAGGCTGGGAGCCTTCCGTACTGAGATGATGGCATTGATGGGAGCGCGTACCTTGACGTTTCGAGATTTCAGAGCCTGCGGGGCACCAGATTATCATGGGGCTAGGGACCCCATTGCTAGCAGCAGATGGTTGGCTGATGTTGCCAACGCTTTTCGTACGAGCAAGTGTCCTGAGGGGGACAAGGTTAGACTCGCCTCTTGTCTTCTGAAGGACAAAGCGAGGGATTGGTGGGAGGAGATTGGTCATGCTTTGGGGGATGATGCCGCGTTGGACGCGATGACTTGGAGCGATTTCTCGGCCAGGTTCAGGGCAGAGTTTTCGCCGATTATTGAGGTGCAGCAGCTGGCACGAGAGTTTCAGGATTTGACGCAGACTACTGAGACTGTGGCGGAGATCACTGCCAAGTTCAGGGAGAGGGCTCTTCTTGTACCACAGTATGTCGCGGATGAGGAGATGAAGAAGGCTCGGTACCATGAGATGTTGAGGGATGACATCAGGGAGTTCGTGAGCAGATCCAGCTGTAAGACGCTGGAAGATATGATTTCTCGGGCCAGAGAGAGGGAAATTGATTTGGAGCAGATCCGGAAGAGGAAGCCGGATGAGGTCCAGGTAGCTACGAGTTCGGGCAAAAGGCCCAAGGGATCGGATTCGAGATCGAGGGATCATCAGGACCGCAGTCGGTGCGGAAAGTGTGGCAGGGCGCACGGGGGCGCGTGTAGGAGTGGTAGTGGTGGTGAGTCTGGCTGCTTCAAGTGCGGTCGGACTGGTCATTTTAGCAAGGATTGTACTGTTACCGCCGCGCAGGGATCAGACTTGATATGTTTTCATTGCAATCAGCGGGGCCACAAGAAGGCCCAGTGCCCCAGTTTGTTTTCGGCAGGACGGGTGATGGCACCCGCCCCTACAACTTTGAGGATTACAGATGGCCGTCAGGGCCGGGTAGAGGCACCTGCGGCAGGGAGCAGGGCTTTTCAGATGACGACCATGGAGACGCGAGCAACGCCGGACGTTGCAGGTATACACTTTCCATTCTCGGTTCTTTTATATTGTGCATGATTTCATTGTTATGGTTCTGCATCATTATCGGTATGAGTATTTTATTTTGATTGGTTGATTGTGATCGAGCTATATGCCATCTGCATACCTTGGATATTCATATGGTAGTTAGGGGATGTGCCCTATTGAAGAAGGTTTCGAAGGATGCAGTAACTGTAGCATGCTTGGGAGGGATTTGGTACGTTTCGCCAGTTCGGAGTGGTGCAGTGATTGTGATGGATTGGCTAAATCCATAGCTATGGTGGGCTCGGGTTCCTCAGTAGATGGGTTATGGAATGGTAGCAAAGATCGATCTCTTTGAGTATTGAGCAGCAAGGGGCAAACAGGATCGAAGTGGGGGAGAATCCTCCGGGTGTGCCCAGAGGGGAGCACGCAGACCCAAAATGAGTATGTGACCTCCGAGAGGGAAGAGAAGTAGTTCAGCGCTTGATGGAGTGAGGATTTCAGGGTTGGGAGTTTGAGAAACTCCACGTCAGCTAGTGTGTGATGGTAATGGTTAGTTATGGTTGAGAATTCAGGTTGTGGATCGCCCGAAGGACTCGCGGGAGTCGGAATAAGGATCTTGAGAAGCTTATGGCACGTGGGTGCCTTCGTATTAGCAGTCAGTAGTGGAAGTGTTGTAAGACTACAGGACAGCTGTAGCATTCACTAGCAGTCGGCAATGGTTGGTGATGTAAGACTACGGGTGAGCCGTAGCATTCCTTAGTAGTTTGTTAGCGGAGTCAGGGCGAGGCCCTTATCTCCTAGTGATCAGGTAGGGATCAAGATTGAGTAGTGGATGAGAATGATAGGGAGTTGCCTGTATAGCTCTAGAGAGGTGAGACCTTGGGAGAGGCCGCTCCAGGATATAGTTGGGTGAGACCCGTGGGCGAGGCCCGTATGAGATTAGCAGTGTAGATGAGACCTGGGAGCAGGGTTGCTCAGTAGTATGGTTGGGTGAGACCCGTGAGCGAGGCCCGAGCGAGAGTGACTAGACTAGTGAGACTAGAAGGATAGAGGCGGGTGGGACCCGTGGGTGAGGCCCGTGAGTTTTAGCAGTGCAGGTGGGACCTGGTAGGGACCTTAGTGTCAAGTTAGGGGATCGGGGATCCCAGGTTTATAGTGCCTGGATGGCAGGATTGATTGAGCAGTTATAAGTGGTCGAGGTTTTTTTTTGGAAGTCGCTGAGAGCGACCAGTGATGGTGTTGGGACTAGCTACCGGTAGGAGCCGGTAATCCAGTCATTGATAGGTTGGTAGGGACCAGGGCAGTCCCAGTTTATCAGGGAGTCAGACGAGGAATAGCAGAATTGCCAGTCGGTGGTAGTGCGAGTATGCAGTCTATGGTTGATTTCAGATAGTTGGTCGGGGGGTGCTAGGCACCATGTTCTGTCAGAGAGCAGTGTCAGTGGTGACAGACGGTGATGACCCACTCTGGGAATAGCGGGGGTGATGGAGTTAGTGAAGGATAGGACCTTCACAGTGTCAGAGGAAAAGTCGGTTATGAGGCTTTGCCTTGGCAAGGCAAGGAGATTGCACTAGGAAAGAAATGGAGAACCTTTGCGGGTTCAGTGCAGTACTCGGAAAGTACCAGAATGATTGGCGGTGGAGTAAGATGTGTTTCCAGAATGTTCAGGGTTAGGGTTGACCCGAGATGATTATCCGCAAGGATTGATGCTAGTAACCAGGAGGAAGACCAGCGAAAGTAGGTAGCTGGTGTTGGATTAATTAGTGGGGGTATTGGAGGCAGATCGCAGGCGGTGGGCTATGGTAAACTTCGAGGACGAAGTTTAGTTTAAGTGGGGGAGAGTTGTAACACCCAAGATTTTGAAAGTCAAGAAAGTAAAAGAAACCCTAAATTTAGGAGGGACTCAGCGAGTCCAAGGAAGGACTCGGCGAGTCGGAGCGGGATCCGGGTCGAGGAGTTAGTGACCAACTCGGCGTGTCGGCCAAGTGGACTCGGCGAGTCTGGTCCGTGCGAGGAAAACCCTAAATCCGGGGCTTGGAGCCTATTTAAACATCTCAATCTTTTTCCTAGGGCTCCTTTACAGCCTCTCACACCCAGAACGCCGCACCTTAAGCCCCATTGTGTTCATTCAAGCTTTTAGCCATTTTTGAGTAGTTTTAAGGAAGAAGAAGGAGTGGGAATCTTTGAAGCATCAAGGAGTGGTCTTGGATCCGAAGTTTGGGGAGCATTTCAGAGCATTGGAAGGTATTAAGTCGTTTCTCTTCTCCATAATTTCCTTGGTTATGAGTTTTGGGGCTTTTAAGCCATGTTTAAGATCAATCTTGAGCTTGAGGTCCAGATCTGAGGTTGCTACCTCAGATCCATGCTTGTTTTGGTTTAGAATCCCGTAAAGTATCATCCATTGGGTGGAATTTGGAGCCTCTTGGTCCTAAACCCTAGCTATGGGTGTATTTTGCCTAGATCTCTCTCTCTACACGTAAAGTTTGCAACTTTACATGGGGAATAGGCTTGGGAAGGGTAGATCTACAGTTTGGAGTTCATGCATGACTCGAAAGTCATCTGCATGTAAGTGGATCTTATTGGACTCGGCGAGTCCTTCGAGTGGACTCGGCGAGTAGCTTGAAGATGAGGAGGAACTCGACGAGTGGGATGAACAGCTCGTCGAGTCGGATGAAGATGGGCATGAACTCGGCGAGTTGGATGAATAACTCGTCGAGTTGGATGAAGATTGCCGTGTGCTCGGCGAGTCTGTTCTTAGACTCGGCGAGTCAGATCGCGTGGTCCCAAACCCTTCGAGTTAAGTCTCGAGTCAGCGAGTCGAGCCAGGACTCAGTGAGTTGGACAGGATAGGAATCAGGAATCAGTAGACTCGGCGAGTTAGGGGCTGACTCGGCGTGTAGAGTCGCGAGTGGAAGGACTCTGGACTTATGAACTCGGCGAGTCAGTAGGGTGACTCGACGAGTAGGGTTGACCTGGAAGGTTGACTTTGACCAGGACGTTGACTTTGGCCAGAGATGACTTGGTTGACCTTTGAAGGTCAGTTAGACTAAGTGTTATGTTGATATTGGTAGCTCGGGGAGCTAGCGGAGCAGCAGTTCGGAGTCAGTGGTCAGGTAGCGGTCAAAGGGGTTAGCAGCAGCAGTTCAGCAGTATCAGGTGAGTTTCCCTTTGTATGAATGAGTCTACGGCCACAATGTCGGCCCATGTAGTTATGAGTAGAAGACCCGGGGGTTAGCCCTAGGCACAGTATGCTAGTATGATATTCAGACGAGGTCCAATGATAGAGGGCGGGTGCCCAAGGAGCGGTTTATGTGATAGTTTATACTTGTTGTCTGTGTGATACTTGTATGTGCCTGGTAGGGAGGTGAGTGTGGGCGAGGTCCCGTATCTCACCAATAGCAGAGTATGGATGGTGTTCCACATCTCAGTAGCAGAAGAGCAGGGGCGAGGCCCAAGTTAGGAAAGGAGTGAGGGTGGACTGGGCCCGTATCTCACTGTCAGTAGGAGTATGGACGAGGTTCCATGACTCATCAGTAGCAGGACACGGGCGGGGCCCAGAGATAGGCGAGGCCTTAGAGCAAGAGTTGTTAGTATGTGTTTAGTTTATGTAATGTTATGGGATATGTTTATGTGCTATTATATGTTAGTGGGCGAGGCCCTGTGACAGGCGAGGCCTAAGTGAAACAGATCTGTATCCGAGCGGGGCTCGAAGCCAGGCGGGGCCTGGAGCGGCGGGGCCGTTGTATCGGGCGAGGCTCGGAGTAGGGGCGAGGCCCAGGATGGCGGGCGTGGCCCAGTATGTGCAGTATGTGGTTATGCATGGTATGTGGTAAGGTGGGGAACTCACTAAGCTTTGTGCTTACGATTTTCAGTTTTGTTTTCAGGTACTTCCGGTAGCGGAGGGAGGAGCTCGGGGTGATCACATGGCACACACCATAGATTAGTCAGCCTGGGAACGTTTACTCTGATAATAAACATGTGTTTTGAAAACTTATACTCAGATTATGTTTTGGAATGATGTCTTTGGTTAAAGTAATGTTTATTAAAAAGAAATTTTTAGTCTTGAATTTTGGGATGTTACAAGAAAGTATTTTGTTTTTTCAAAATGTATACATAAGAATGTATGAATAACTCGAAAACTATACCCATTATAGTTTTTCAGAAAGTATATTCCATTTGGTGAAAATAACTTGGTGATATAATAACTTTATACGTAAAGTAAGATGTTGGTATCGAATAATAATAAGATAGATGTTGCATTTATATAAAATGATACGTTTTCTTGTATTGTACTTGTATTCCCCCCTAAAACATGAAAAGACTTGAAAAGTAGGGGTATGAACTCATTTGTTCGGTTTGAAGAGAGCGAGACTAGAGTCGGGCATAACTTCAACTGCGGAAATCTGCGTCTTCGAGGGATCTCGGTAGCGTAGAACCTTCGTCGGGGGCTCGAGTGTGGAACCGAGGGTGTCGGGATGGTCTCTGGTATGTAAGAGTGTGTGAGGGTGAGTGAAACTTTGAGTGAGGTGTGCTAAAATCCGGAGCTTATGCCTTCTATTTATAGGGATGAAAATGTGAGTACGCTGGGCGTATGCGTTACGTTGGGCGTACTTCGGTTACGCTGGTCGTAACTTTGCGTTATGGTTTACGACTCGGGTCTAGCTAGGCGTAGAGCTTGCAGCCGATGGGACTCGACCCTGCACCTGAGTACGTTGGGCGTACTCCTGAATTACACTGGGCGTAATTTTGGCTTCCGTCTTCTAAATTTCGTAACTTTCGCGTACGGGCTCCGTTTTTCGCGTTCTTTATATCCACGCGTAGGTGAGATTATGCTCTACAACTTTCATTTAGGCTCCGTCGGCTAGTTTTGACTTTATTTTTAATACTATGTTTTTAATAGGTCGGGACTGCTAAAGTCCATTAAAATTTCATAACTTCTTTATTCGACGTCTATTTTTGTTTGTCTTTTTATCATCTTACTCCTATTGTGGAGACCTTCTACTCTCGTTTAGGTTGCGTTAGCTAAATATCGATCGATCTTCAATTCAAGTTTTTAGCTCTCTACTACTGTTACGAAACTTAGAAAATTCGTAACTTCTTCATATGAGGTCCAATTTGGGCGATCTTTTTATGTACGTTTACAGTTTAACGAACTCTGCAACTTTTGTTTAGATACTTAAGGCTAAAATAAATTTTATTTGAATTTCACTTTTTATGTTAAATAGTGTTTTACCGAGGGTGTCGTAAATATTTGAGTGGTTATAGTTTCTTCAATATAACCCGGTTTCGAATGTTCTTTATGTTTTTGGAAACCTTGGCACGATATCTAACATTTGATGCATCCCAATTTAGATATTTTGAACACTTTATTTTTTAGGTTAATTTCGTTGATTCCAAATAGTTTTCGTTGTATTTGACTTTTGAGTGTTACATTGCTTTTGGAAAAATATAGGGTTGTCATATAAGCCACCACCCTGCCCCTAGCCCTACCATGGAAGAAAGATAGGCGGCGGAAGAATTTCCGATAGCGAATTACTTGACTCGATGGATGGAGGTAGAGGAAAAGGCATGACCAGAAGAATTGTGTGAAATAAGTGAATTGATCTAGTTGAGGCATGATTGATTCAGTGATGTGACTTCTCCTGCTCCAGTAACGAGTCTATCCGAGTGAACCTCTTCCCAACCATAGGCACATCCACAAACCCGACATCATGAATAAACTTATTAAAAGCATGAATAAACTTATTAAAAGCATCAACAAACACATGACAAAAAAACTTATCCAAGTCTCTCTGAAACACTCCTAAAAAGTTAAAGTCACCAAAAAAACATAATTATCCCCAACAACTAACAAATGAAGAAAGATATTTAAACAATTCTTTATTCTTGCAACCCCTTGAGCCACATAAACATTCACCATAAGACAATTCTATTTAAAAGACACCCATTTTCCCCTACCATAACCGCATTATCCGTACAGACCATCCAAGTTTTTGAATAAAAAAAATATTTAGGTCCAAATAGACAAGATCCTACCCGAACGACCACAAGCATTACAACAAGCAAATCAAACATTTGATTCCCCACATACTGTAAATTTTAAACATATCAACCTCTGTCATTCTCATTTTTGAAGACCTAAAAAGACATATCATTATGCACACATAAAGAATGTACCCAACTTCTTTTTGAGGAAGCAAGTATCACAAATATTCAATGAAAGGCAATTCATTAAAAGTTTGGATAAAAACCTATGAAACTGTAGCCACCAGTTTCACTATTGTAGCTTCCGCAATAGAAACAGTCGGGTGCACTGCTACAATAGCGACCGAATCATGAGATGTCGGACAGCAAAAGATGGAGCGGACAAAAGACTTGGAGAAACAACAACATGTGAAACTCAAAAGACCTTGTTGAGAAATGTTATTTTTATATTTGTTACAAACCTAAACATTAATTATAGATTATTGGGTAAGTATTGTATATTTGTATATTTGTGGGAGTGTATTGTGTTATGTTTGTGCAGGTTAACGGGTTTACACGGGGGTTAGTGGTCATACCCGATGGAGTTATGACCCGGTGTATATAAAGCTTAGTCTCAGCCTCATTTGTAGATAAGAGTGTAGATATTTTTTGTGTGAGACTGTTCATTCTCTCTATACTTTAGTTTAGGGTTTCAGTTTATACATCGTGTTCTTGAGTAATCTGTAATAGATTAGGAAAGTGAGAGTGAGTGATTTTGTAGTGAGGTTTGATATGTATTTGTTGATGTAAACCATCTGTTTCATAGTGAATGAAATGATGATGTTGGGAAGATTATGTGCTGATTCAGTTTCTTTAGATGGTATCGGAGCTTAGGCCTCTTGTTCCTATAACAATCGTTGAGTTCTTGTTGTTCCTGTGATGATCGTTAAGTTCCGCCTCTTTCTCGATCGACTAGGTAACTTCTGAATCTTTCTTTCTTCCTGTTTTTTGATCTGATTTACACAGTTTTAGGTTACTTGGAGTGTTCTTCTGAACTCTATTTACACTATAAATGTAACGTCCGCAGATCCGGGCTAGTCAATTTAGAGGCAATAGGGGTCGAAAATGACTTTTCAACAAAAAGATTATTTAGAGTAAATAATCTTAACCAAGTTGTAGAATATGTCACAAGGTTTCCGTACATATAAAGAACGCCGAAATCCGAGTTATAACGAAGAAGTTATGACCCGTCGAAGTTTCGCGTCGGAACCGGCACGGCACCGGGAAGCGTAAATAGTAAATTTATGATAGAGCGAGATTTAGCCTTAGCGCTATAAACGAAAGTCTTAGAATATGTTAAAATAAGAACATCATAAAAAGAACGCCCAAATCTGACTTCGTATGAAGAAGTTATGATTTTTCGAAGTTTCGGATTAGCGGTGTACAGCCCGAAATTCGAATTTTAGATCGATTGATTTTTAGCCGACACAACCTAAACGAGAATCGAAGATCTCGTTATTAGTAGCGTAACAATAAAAAGACAGACGAAAATGGACATCAGATAAAGAAGTTATGAGATTTTAATGGACCAATCCTGTCCCGGCCAGTTAAAAATATAACTTTAAAAATAAAGTCAAAATTAGCCGACGGAGTCTAAACGAAAGTTGTAGAGTACATCTCCACCTACGCGTGGATATAAAGAACGTCAAAAACGGAGTTCGTATGAACGAGTTACAAATTATAATACCATATTTACGTATTAAAATAAAGTATAAATCATGTATACGTACACACACACACACACACACACACATATATATATATATATATATACATATGTATATATCATTAGAAAGGTATCGACGATGCGGTCATTATAAGACTAATGTTGAGTTCTTTCGACATTAGTTTAGTACAAATATCATTAAATCCATTTAAAATAGTATTATAGAGGGGTATTTAGTTGTTTATATAACTAAAAGGTCATTAAGTAATTATGGAGGGTAGTTTTTGAAAACTCAATTAGTATAAATAAGAGCCTTGGGCTCTCATATTTCTTGCACCATTCTCTTGATTCAAGAGTCTTTCTCTCCTTATCCCCCGAGCATTTCGGTCCCTCATGATTCGACGTCTCTTTATGTAGTTTAGTATAGTAAGGTGAGCGCTGAAGCGCTGCATGAATCTTTCTTAGAAAGATTCAGCGACGAAGTTCTGCCCCTGCAGAGCCCGACTCCTAGCTAAAACCCCCTTGTAAGTAAGTTATGCTTACCTTATTTTAATATAGCTTATATTTAAAATTAGTACTGTTATTATGAACTTATAATAAATATTTGAGCTATTATTATAACTTATATAAGTGTCGTTATAATATTTTTTTAACTACTCGCGGTACGGGGAATCTGGTTTAAAGGGCCGCATAGGGTTGTTGGATTTCAGAAGTGCTATATGCCAAAATGGTCCTGCCCTCCGGTGTTTTATGTCTGGCCCCTGTCTATACATAGTGGTTGGAAAATATTGTTTAACGCTTATATAATAATAATAATACTAAGACTAATAGTTGGTCACGGTAAATATTAGACTAAATTTTAGCGATAAGAATGCTAGGTTTCGTCGAAGGAAAATAGAATCGTTAGAAGCAAGCGCTGCCCAATTTTGGAATCATCACTTTAACAAGTGAGTGCATAGTTACTTTCAGCTTAGACATAGATATGAAGTATTTTATATAAATTATGTGCTATGTGTGCATATTATCTGAATACTTGCTATCTATGCTGGATGAACGTTTTATACATGTTTTCAATGATTTAAACTGTATATGTATTTTATATCTACAAAATGTGTTGGGTAAAACATGGGTAGATGTAATAGTTGTTGTGTGACAAGATAAAACGATGAGAGGCCTCGTTATAGATGTTACTGATGATCCAGTCATCTAGCAGAGTATAGATGACGACCACAGACTATTCTAGACAGTCCAGTGGAACACTAGCAGGCTCGCAACCTGTAGGTGTTTATTCGAACTGTGTGTTTATTTGAACTGTGTGCTCACCAGATGTACTCCATCCCCCACATGGTTGCCTTAAGGACATTTATTGCTGAGGAATCCCCTTAGCAGTAGTGTCCGTCCCGATGATAATCCTTAGGATAGGTCCCTTATGATAGATGCTTAGGGACGTAATGTGAGGATAACGGGAACGGGTAATCGGGTTTGTTTAATTTAATGAAGTTAATAAACTTATTTATTGTGGGTTGAAAACCCTATGTGCTCACCAGGCTCCCAAGCCTAACCCACTCAGTTTTATGCATTACAAGTAGTGGCGCTTGAGCATAGTTATGATGTTTGGACGAGGGATTACGGATATAGGCCTGTAGATATGAAATAATGTATTAAGGCTTATATTGTACTGTTTATGCTTTTGATCTGTACGAACATGACATCCCAAGTATTTTAATGAAATACATTTCTATGGAAATGCTTTTGATAAATCTTTATCATATTTTGTTTTGGGACAAATTCCGCAACACTTTTATTTAAAATGTTACTCTGATTTTTAAACAAAGAATAAACAAACCGGTCTTTTCTGGCCGTGATTTTGGGGATGTCACAATAAACTGTGTTCTTCTTGGTATTTGGTTCGGTTTATTGAAGAAAAACCCTAATTCGAAATGAATATCTATTTTGTTTTTTGTCTCTAGATCTTGGTACTACGAGCGTGTTTGTGATCTTGCAGGTTCTGCTATGTGATTATTGATTGCAATACTGCTCTTCGGTTGGAAACCCTAAACTTCGATCGATCAATCTCTTGTCTGAAATAACTCTCTAGGGGTCGGATTTCATCACCGATAAACCCTATTAGAGAACGGACTAAGAGAGTCGATTCCTTGTTATCTCCTCTATAATCTCTGTGAGGTTTTCTCATTCTTTATCCTTTTCTATATCTTTTCTGGGAGATCTTGGTGTCTCGTGTATCCCAATTATTGTGTTCTTTGCTAAGTGTTATATTGTTTATTGTTCTATTATTCTCTCTGTACAAATTGTCTTGGGCCTCGACATACGTGGTGACCATCTGGACATAAGATTTGTACAGGGACTTGTTTTCTTACTGTTTTTTTGTTGCTCTTGATTGTTTCTATTTGCATATATGGTGGGTGGTTCAACTGATCCACCTAGTGGAAGTGGAAAGGATGATCAAATTAACTTTGATGTTCCTCTTTACATTCATCCTTCTTATAATGTTGTTACTTCTATTATTACAACCAAGTTAACTGGTTATGAAAATTTTAGATTATGGAGAAGTTCCAATTCTAGGGCTCTTAAGGCAAGAAACAACTTAGGATTTGTTGATGGTTCTTTTAAAAGAAGTAGTGTAGATGAGTCTAAAAAACTAAATGGGATAGGGAAAATGTTGTTGTTTGTTCTTGGTTGTTATCTTCTCTTTTTGACTCCATTTATCAGAGTCAGGCTTATTCTGAAGTTGCAGAGGATATTTGGGAAAATCTTTTTGAAACTTACAATAAATCTGATGGGTCTATTGTTTTTAACATTCATCATCAAATTAATTCTCTTAAACAAAATGGTATTTCTCTGTCTGATTACTTCAATAAGCTTGATTCCTTATGGAAAGAGTTTGATGGTCTTACTGGTTTAACTGAATGTAGATGTGATGCTTCTATCAAATTGAAGGATCACTCTAATCTCATGAAACTTATGCAGTTTTTGTCTGGTCTTGATGATTCATATGGTCAAGTTAAAAGTCATATTTTGTTGATGGACCCTTTACCTAGTGTTAAAACTGCTTTCTCTATTATGTCAAGAGAAGAGTCACTTCAAAGAAATGGTTCTTTGACTTCTCTCCAGTCATCTCAGTCTGTGACTAAATCTCAGTCTTCTGCTTTTAACACCAGGTTTAATAATAGAAACAATAATAATAAGAATAAGAGTCAAATAGTTCAATGTAAGAACTATGGTGTGAAAGGTCATACCATAGAAAAATGTTTCAAGTTAATTGGATATCCTAAGGATTTAAAGTCAAGGAGTGAAACAAATAATCAAAATAATTTTGTTAAAAATTATTCTGCAAACTCAACTACTACTTCTTCTTCTGGAAGTACTGGTATAAATAATTTTTCTACCTCCATTGGGGATTCTGAGTTTCATCAACTCACTAAGGATCAATATGTCAAACTTTTACAACTTATTGGTGATAAGCAAGTCAATGAGGAACCTTCTGCTAGTGTAAATATGGCAGGTACTAGTTTGTTTAAAGCTTTTAATTCTTCTGTTAATGGTCAAAAATAGATAGTTGACTCAGGAGCTAATCATCACATGATTGCTTCTGAGTCACTACTCCATACACTGTGGATGTGTCTAAGTTAGATTTACTTGTCAGTCATCCTAATGGTTCATCAGCTAAAATTGATAAAATTGGTAATATGAATTTGTCTAGTTCTTTGACTCTATTTGATGTTTTTTCTGTTCCTAACTTCAATGTTAATTTGTTATCTGTGCATAAGGTTTGCAAAGACAGTAACTGTGAAGTTGTTTTTAATGAACATAATTGTAAAATTTAGGATTTACAATCAAAGGTGATGGTGAGGAATGGTAGAGAGTCTGGAGATCTCTATTACATAAATAGTGTACCTTCAGGTAATCTGTCTAGTTCTTCTATTTCCTCTTTTGTTTGCTATGTGTCTAAACTAACTTGGCACAATAGACTTGGTCACCCTTCTGATCAAGCCTTAAGTTCCTTAAGGAACAAACTAAAAATTGGAAATGAAAATCTTCCACCATGTGATGTTTGTCATAAAGCTAAACAGACCATAGAACCCTTTCCCATTAGTCAACATACTACTTCTAAACTTGGTGAGTTAGTTCATTTAGATGTCTGGGGTCCCTATAGAGTGACAACTGCAGAATGATTTAGATATTTTTTTGACAATAATGGATGACTATACTAGGGCAACTTGGGTTTATCTGTTGAAGTCTAAAGATGAAGTTTATAATTGTGTTCTTATTTTCTTTAATATATTAGTTAATCAGTTTTCTATTAAAATCAAGGTTGTGAGATCTGATAATGGTACTGACTTTTTAAATAGTAGGATGAGACAATTGATTGAGTCCAAAGGAATTTTACATCAAACATCTTGTGTTCATACTCCACAACAGAATGGTGTTGTGGAGAGGAAACACAGACATATTTTAAATGTTGCTAGGTCATTAATGTTTCAATCTGGTATACCAATCAAGTACTGGGGAGATGTTGTCTTAACCTCTGTTTTCCTGATTAATAGGACTCCTACTTCTGTTTTATATAGTGCTTCTCCCTATGAACTTGTTTATAATAGTACACCGGTTTTTGATAAACTTAGAGTTTTTTATGTTTTGCCACCAAGTTAAATAATTTAGATAAGTTTTCTGAAAGGGCTGATAAATGTATTTTTCTTGGTCATTCATCTGATAAAAAGGGTTATAAAGTGCTTAGTATTGATTCCAATTTTGTTTTTGTTTCTAGGGATGTAAAATTTTATGAGTCAGTGTTTCCTTTCAAGCTTAAATCCTCATCTTTGACAGATAAATCTGTTGTCACAGTAGACTCAAATGATCCACTTTCCTATGATGACTCAATTGACTCTAGTTTTGTTCTAGATAACACTAGCATAGAAAGCTTGAGAAGTGACCATCAGTTGGATGGTACTAATGTAGACCATAACCTGGATGAGACTTGTCCCTCTGCATTGTCTGAGGAAAATGTTTCACTTAATTCTAGTCCTTCTGATAGTTTGTCAACTAGGGTTACTAGATCTGGTCGGAATGTTAACATGCCAATTAGATTTATTGACTATGTTTTTGAGGGAAAGCATAAACATGGAATTGAAAGGTCTGTTAACTATTTAACTCTTAATAAGGATAATTTTTGCTTTGTTTCTAGTCTAAATAAAACTGTTGAACCAAAATCCTATAGTGATGCTGCCTTGGATCCTAATTGGATCAAGACCATGAATAAAGAAATGGAGGCTCTCTATAGAAATAATACCTAGGAAATAACTAATGAAATTGAATTAAATAATGTTAAGAGTTTGCTTAAGTCTTAGTTTTTAATCAAGGACTTAGGTGATCTGAAATATTTCTTAGGTATTGAGGTATTAAAAACTGAGAATAGGATTTGTCTTAGTCAAAGAAAGTATTGTATTGAATTACTTCATGAATTTGGAATGCTTGCTTGTAAACCTGTTAAAACACCACTGGAGCCTAATTTGGTCATTAAAAGAGAGTATGAATTGGAAAAGTCTGGTTATTTGGTCAATATCACTGAATATCAGAAACTTATTAGGAAATTGATATATCTTACTGTGACTAGACCTGATACTTCTTATGCTATTCAACTGTTGAGTCAATACATGCATAAGTCATACAAATCTCATGTTAATATTGCATTCAGACTACTGAGGTATTTGAAAAATAGTCCAGGTATGGGAATTCATTTGACAAAGTCTAGTTCTTTTACTTCGGTTGGTTTTGTTGATGCAGACTGGGCTAAATGTCTGATTAGTCGAAGGTTTGTATCAGGTTATCTAGTGTACTTAGGAGGATCTCTTATTTCATCGAAGAGCAAGAAACAGAGTACTGTTTCTCGCTCCTCTACTAAATCTGAATATAGGGCTTTAAGTAGTATAACTTGTGAGATAATATGGATTTTAAAGTTGCTTTATGATTTGGGTATAAAATCAAACTTACCTATGAATGTTTTTTGTGACAATGAATGTAACACCGTAAAAATAGAAACAAATTTTTAATTTTCAACACACATTTATTAACAAAATATCATTGTATCATATCTTTGTTTCACAAAAACATTTCCCAATATCAAATTACTTAAAATCCCATGCGTGTGTACGAATCATGTCGGCGCCTTCCCGCGATCATCAGTGGTACCTAAAACACATAACACATAACACTGTAAGCATAAAGCTTAGTGAGTTCCCAAAATACCACATATAACACATGTTAGCCACTCGAGGCTAAAACTCTATGGGCCCACTGGCCCTAACTCTGTGGACCCTCTGGTCCTAACTCTGTGAACTCTGGAATACACACATCATAAATCACATAGAAATAATGCAGTGCAACACATCACAAACATAGCATACAAGATACTCTGTCATTATGAACTCGCCGAGTCTCATTATGAACTCGACGAGTTCTGCCTTGAACTCCAGTCCTCTAATTCCTTCTGACTCACTGAGTCATTTTCCCAACTCGGCAAGCACTCACTGAGTGAACTATGGGGAAACCCTAACCCTACTCGCCGAGTCTGCTCTTGGTACTCGGCGAGTTCATGCCATGCTCGAGCTCAAATGAGCTCGTGAGGTCAGATCTGTTCCTCTAACTCATAGATCTGGCCTCCTTAAGCAATATAAGCACGTAAAGTTTGGATCTTGATGCCCATGCAACGACCCAATGGCTCTATTTGAAGAAATGGCCTCAATATGCCACCCTAAGCTCATAACTCTCCATGACACCCAAAAAGATCAAGAAGTTACGGTCTCTGGACCTCTTTGGATCTAGATTCGAAGCCTCAACACAAGAAGGGACCAATTGCTTCACAAATCTTACTCAAAAAGGGGCTAGAAACCCTAACTCTAAAAACTTACACCAAAACTGAAAGGGAATCGAATGTATACCTCAAAATGAAGTCCCTAAGCTCTGAAATCCATAGATTAGCACCCTCTTCAGTTTCCTCTTGCCTTGGTCACCTTCTTCTTGCAAAATCACCCACAAAGGGATCAAAAAAGGCTTCCTTTCTCTCTCAAAACGCTCACACACTCTAGGGACTCTCTCTATCAACTGGTAGCCGTAAATGAAGGCCATAAGGGCCTTTAAATAGGTCTCAAACCCCGGAAATTAGGGTTTCATTAAACAACGTGGACCCGCCGAGTCCACTAGTCGACTCGCCAAGTCCGGTCATTAACCCAGATGGAAAATCGCGACACTACTCGGTGAGTCTAAGCATCAACTCACCGAGTCCCTCCCAAAATCTCCAAAAATGAATGAATAAATAATGTACCTAAAAATCCAGATGTTACAATTCTCCCCCACTAGAATCAGACTTCGCCCTCGAAGTCTCTTTCCACAAATAACTTTGGATGCTGCTCGCGCATCTCTAACTCCGGCTCCCAGGTCATCTTGGAGCCCTTCCGATGTTGCCACTGGACCTGAACCAATGACATCTCCTTGTTTCTCAAAGTCTTGATCCTTCTATCCCGAATCGCGATCGACCTCTCAACATAGTTCAGGCTTAAATCCATCTGAATGTCCTCTAATGGAACCACTGCTGACTCATCAACGATGCACTTTCTCAACTGAGACACGTGGAACGTATCGTGAATCTGACTCAACTCCGCAGGTAGCTCCAAGCAGTACGCTACCCTGCCCACCCTGGTGGTCACCCTGAAAGGACCAATATACCGAGGCCCCAACTTGCCTCTCTTCCTGAATCGGATCACTCCTTTCCAAGGAGATACCTTCAGGAGTACGAAGTCACCAACTTGGAACTTGAGCTCCGAGCGACGCCTGTCTGCGTAGCTCTTCTGACGACTTTGAGCCGTCAGTAAGCTCTGTCGGACCTGCTGAATCTGCTCAGTCGTCTGAAGTACTATCTCTGTACTACCCATCACACGCTGACCGACCTCACCCCAGCAAATGGGAGTCTGACACCTACTCTCATACAACAGCTCAAAGGGTGGCATACCAATGCTCGAATGATGGATGTTGTTATATGAAAACTCAGCCAGAGGCAAAAATGTGTCCCAACTCCCTCCGAAGTCCAGTACACATGCCCGAAGCATGTCCTCGAGTGTCTAAATCGTCCGCTCGCTCTGCCCGTCGGTCTGTGGGTGGTATGCGGTGCTAAAATGCAGCCTCATACCCAACTCCTCATGAAACTTCTTCCAGAACCTAGAAGTGAAACGCACATCTCGATCTGAGACAATCGAAATTGGCAGGCACCCCATGCCGTGATACCACCTCCTTCACGTACAACTCTGCCAACCTCTCAGCGGAAGAGCTGTCACTGATAGCAAGGAAATAAGCGCTCTTCGTCAACCTGTCCACAATCACCCAAATTGCATCGACGCCCCTAGCAGTCCTCGGCAATTTGGTGATAAAATCCATGGTAAGCTATTCCCACATCCACTCGGGAACCTCCAACGGCTGCAACTTACCATGCAGCCTCCGGTGCTCGACCTTAACCCTGCGACAGGTCAAACACCTCTCAACGAACCATGCAACATCTCTCTTCATACAGGGCCACTAATACTCTTTCTTCAGGTCCAAATACATCTTAGTGGCCCCTGGATGGATCGAAAACTTCGATCTATGCACCTCCTCCATCAGGATGGTGCGCGTTCCGCCCACAAACGACACCCAAATCCGTCCCTGAAAGGTCATAAGCCCTCGGCTATCGGTGACGAACTCCGATACATGCCCGATAACCCGCTCCCTCTTACGGTTCTCTAGTCTCACGGCCTCATCCTAGGCCCCTCGAATGCCGTTAAATACCGGGGTCATCACTGCAGCCTCATACAAACATCCCGTATCGGGGCGCCCTCCGCCCTACGACTCAGGGCATCGGCTATAACGTTAGCCTTGTCCGGGTGGTACATGATCTCATAATTGTAATCCTTCACCACATCCAACCATCTCCTCTGGCTCATATTCAGGTTGGGCTGATCCATCAAATACTTCAGGCGCCTATGGTCCGTGTATATGGTACACCGAACCCCATACAGATAGTGATGCCAGATCTTGAGGGCGAACACCACTGCCCCCAACTCCAGATCGTGGGTAGGATACCTCATCTCATGAGGCTTCAGCTACCTCGATGCGTATGCTATCACATGACCCCTCTACATAAGCACCACTCCCAACCCCGATATCGACGCATCACAATACACTACGAATTCCTCCATCCCCTCTGGAAGGGCTAACACTGGGGCGTCACATACTCTCTGGCGAAGTGTCTCGAAGGAGGCCTGCTGCTCTGGGCCTCAAGAAAAAGCAACACCCTTCCGGGTCAACTTGGTGAGTGGCACGACGATCTTGGAGAAATTCCTGATGAATCTCCTATAATAGCCAACCAACCTTAGGAAACTCCTGATCTCGGTGGGGGATCTTGGCACCTCCCAACTCATTACTGCCTCGATCTTGGCCAGATCGACCAATATCTCATTATGGTTAACGAGGTGCCCAAGGAACTGGACCTCTCGTAACCAGAAATCACACTTGGAGAATTTGGCGTAAAGCCTCTCCGATCTCAGAACTCCAAGGATCTCCCTCAAGTGCTCCTCATGCTGCTCTCTGGATTTCGAATACACCAAAATATCATTGATGAACACGATCACCGAGCGGAACAACATCGGCCTGCACACTCTGTTCATGAGATCCATGAACGCCGCCGGTGCATTGGTGAGCCCGGAAGGCATCACCACGAACTCGTAATGCCCGTAACGAGTCCTGAATGCTGACTTATGGATATCCTCATCTCGCACCCTCATCTGATGATATCCAGACCTCAAGTCAATCTTGGAGAACCAAGATGCTCCCTACAATTGATCGAACAAATCGTCGACGGGTAACGGTTCTTGACCGTCAACTTGTTCAACTCCCATTAATCAATGCACATCCGATGTGAACCATCCTTTTTCTTGACAAAGAGGATAGCCCCCCCCCCCCACGGAGAACTGCTCGGCCAAATAAAACCCTTCCCCAGCAGCTCCTGAAGCTGCGAGGATAACTCCTGCATCTCTGGAGGTGCAAGGAAATAGGGTGCCTTGGCGATAGGTGCTACCCCCGAAACCAAATCGATACGAAACTCTACCTGCCTCTCAAGAGGCACGCCCGACAACTCCTCCGGGAAAACATCCGGGAGCTCCCGCACTATTGGGACCTCATCAACTGTCCTCGGCCTCCTTGAATCAACCCTCGTATCCATCACATACGCCACAAACCCACTACAGCCCTTCTATAGACTCTGTCTCGCTCTAGCGGCCAAACAAAATGCTGACCCGGATCGTGTACCCTCACCGTACACCGTAAGAACTCTCCCAATGGGGTCTCGTATAGTCACCAGCTGTCTCTCGTAGTCGATGACCGCTCCAACTTTGCTCAACCAGTCCATGCCCACGATGACACAGACATCTCTCATCGCAATAGGAACTAAATCAATCGGAAACTCAACACCGAAAATCTCGAGTACACACCCTCGGATCACTTCGGTGGCATACACTGTCCTATCGTCAGCTATGGGAACGCTCAGAGGTTGACTCAACGCCTCTTGGATAATACTGATGTGCTGACTAAAAGCCAAAGATACAAAAGACCAACTCACACCCGAGTCAAATAACACCAAGGCAGGTACAGAAGTCACAAGAAAAGTACCTACGCATAACATAAAATAAACAAAATATCCCAAGCATCAGAATAAATACAAGAAAGGATACATACCAGCCACGAAATCGAGCGTCGCACGGACCTCCTCCGCAGTCAACTGAAAGGCACGCTCTCCCTCGTGCCTTCGGTACCTCGGCCTTCACTGGCCGGCTCTCAGTAGCTCTGATAGCAGCAGGGGAAAATCCCTAAGATGCTCCCTGGGCTGTCCCTCACAACTGTGGAGACTCTGCCTTGCGATGTCCGGTCTGGTTGCAGTGACAGCATACTGCAAACCCCTTGGGGCAATCCTTGGCCATATGCCCCTCCTTGCCACATTTGTAGCTAGACCCCGCTCTGCACACCCCATCGTGGCTCTTGCCTTACTTACCACAAGTGCGGTCCTTCTGACTCCCAGATCTCGAATCAGCGGGCTTGGCCTGCTTGGCTGCCGGCTGAAACTGCGCCGGTCGTCGATCCCTCCCCTGAGACTTAGCCTCCTCCCTAGCCTGGGTCTCCAGCTCTATCTCCCTCTTTCGGGCATTTGCCTGAAGCTCAGCAAATGTCCAGTATGTCGAGTTCGCCACGAACTCCCGTATATCCCCCCTCAAAATGCTCAGATATCGACTCATAGGTGCCTGCTCGGAGGACACGTGCTATGGGCAGAACATCGCCCGCGCATGGAACATCCTCGTAATCACTGTGACAAACTCAGTACCCTGCTTGAGGGTCATAAACTCCTGGGCCAAACGCTCCCTCTTCACCTGGGGAACGTACTCATCTCGGAACATAGCAGTGAACCTCTCCCAAGTCACTGCAGTAAGCTCAACAGGCGAATAATGCGCCGTCACAAACTTCCACCGGTCCTTCGTTCCCAAGCGAAGCTGGTTCAACGCGAACCGGACTCTCAAATGCTCTGGAGATGAGCAGGTGAAGAAACACCCCTCGATGTCTGAAATCCACCTCATCGCTGCAATCGGGTCCTGGGTCCCATTAAACTCTGGTGGTTTTGTGTTGCTGAACTCCCGGAACAGCAACGCATCACCACCCTGGGGTCTAACCGCAGCATCAGAAAGAGCAGCGTATCTCTCGTCAAATGTCTCTATCAGGGTGGTCTTGATAGACCCGAACATCTCTGGAATCTCAGCGCGGATGGCAGCAGCCACCTCATCATGAATCATCTGGCGGAGCTCCTCGTCGCTCACACCCCCCCCCCCACTAGTCCCTGGTCTGTGGCGCGTCCCCACCATGATGCATCTCTGAAATACAACACAAGATATCAGAGACTCGCTCGGGTGTACACACACTCGATATCCCAATCCTACTTGGTGTCTGGTACCCTAAGGATTCTTACTTGGATTGCGCACTGACCCGGTGCCTTCGGTAGTACGAGCCCAATACTACCGACCACACAGCCTCAGCATTCATCCCAAGTCCTCCTCCCAGAGTCCTAAATTCCAAGCACTCTACTCTCTTAAATCATATGCTACTCACTAGCTGATCTCTTATAAGCTCCTTGCTGCTATCTAAACACTCTCAAGCATCCCTAGCAGCAAAACTCCTAGACTAAGGCATCATATATCAGGCCACTCTAGTCCTAATAAGGATACATAGTCTACTCTAGCATGCATAATATAGCTCATCATATAACATAACATAATATATCTCGTAACACTTATTACAAGGGTATTTTGGGAAATCATCGTTCGGGCGTTGGCTGATCGTACACACGGATCCTCTCTATTTGTCTCAAAACTCCTTTTTTACTCTTTAAAAATTGTTTTGTTAATAAAACTTTTCTCAAATCCTCGGTTTGAGTTCAGACACGCCCGAAGATGCATCTGAATCCCTCAAACCAAGGCTCTGATACCAACTTGTAACACCGTAAAAATTAAAACAAATTTTTAATTTTCAAAACACATTTTCCAAACACATTTATTAACAAAATCTCATTGTATCATATCTTTGTTTCACAAAAACATTTCCCAAGATCAAAATACATAAAATCTCATGCGTGTGTACGAATCATGTCGGAGCCTTCCCGCGATCATCAGTGGTACCTAAAACACATAACACATAACACTGTAAGCATAAAGCTTAGTGAGTTCCCCAAAATACCACATATAACACATGTTAGCCACTCGAGGCTATAACTCTGTGGGCCCACTGGCCCTAACTCTGTGGACCCTCTGGTCCTAACTCTATGAACTCTGGAATACACACAGCATAAATCACATAGAAATAATGCAGTGCAACACATCACAAACATAGCATACAAGATACTCTGTCACATAACCTTATTTACCACTTAAGGTAAAGTATAGTGAAAAGACTCACCTCAGATGTCTCGGTAAATCTCTGACTTTGTAGAAATACGGTCTAGCCTCCGCCTAATCACATAAAGTAAAATACTCTCATAAATACAACTCTAGAGGCTAGACTCAACCCTCTCTTGACACGAAGACTCTGTTGTTGACCAATCCTCAAAGTCAACAAAGTCAAAAGTCAGCTCTGAAATCCACATATTAGCACCCTCTTCAGTTTCCTCTTGCCTTGGTCACCTTCTTCATGCAAAATCACCCACACAAGGATCAAAAATGGTTTCCTTTCTCTCTCAAAACGCTCACACACTTTGGGGACTCTCTCTATCAATTGGTAGCCGCAAATGAAGGCCATAAGGGCCTTTAAATAGGTCTCAAACCCCGGAAATTAGGGTTTCATTAAACAGTGTGGACTCGCCGAGTCCACTAGTCGACTCGCCGAGTCCGGTCATTAACCCGGATGGAAAATCACGACACTACTCGGCGAGTCTAAGCATCAACTCGCCGAGTCCCTCCCAAATCTCAAAAAATGAATGAATAAAAAATGTACCTGAAAATCCGGATGTTACAATGAATCTGCAATCAAATTAGCTCTAAATCTTGTTTTTCATGAAAAAACAAAGCATTTTGAAGTTGATCTTCATTGTGTTAGGGAAAAATTGAAAATTGAATTTTAAAAGTGGATAAAATTGTGTCTTCAAATCAAAATGTCGATATATTTACAAAATCTCTTAGTAGTATTCAGCATGAGTATATTGTGAGTAGGCTTAATATGATTGATGTGTTTAAAAAGGATGATTAAGTACATGTGTGCTCAAATTAATGTTTGGTTTGAGGGGGCATGTTGAGAAATGTTATTTTTATATTTGTTACAAACCTAAACATTAATTATAGATTATTGGGTAAGTATTGTATATTTGTATATTTGTGGGGGTGTATTGTGTTATGTTTGTGCAGGTTAACGAGTTTACATGCGGGTTAGTGGTCATACCCGATGGGGTTATGACCCGGTGTATATGAAGCTTAGTCTCAGCCTCATTTGTAGATAAGAGTGTAGATATTTTTTGTGTGTGACTATTCATTCTCTCTCTACTTTAGTTTAGAGTTTCAGTTTATACGTCGTGTTCTTGAGTAATCTGTAATAGATTAGGAAAGTGAGAGTGAGTGATTCTGTAGTGAGGTTTGAGATGTATTTGTTTATGTAAACTATATGTTTCATAGTGAATGAAATGATGATATTGGGAAGATTTTGTGTTGATTCAGTTTCTTTAGATTATGTCTCTTCTTCGAACGGTCGAACCATCTTGATTTAATGCAAACCTTCCTTTCCAATCTACAAAACCCGCACCACGTTCACCTTTAAGAGTGTAGACTTTTCCACTTTCAACATCACCAATTTCACCTTCTTCTCTGTCATCATTCTTATAATTAGGAGTACATTAATTAATCCTCAATATTTTCATGTTCAAGGATGGTCTCATTATCCGATTCACCCAAATGCCCAATAGATGTGGAATGTCCCGATCCAAACTCTCCCCATTATCAACCATGTCAGGTTTCCAACTAGAAACCACGTCTAGCATATTAATATAACATAGTCATAAAATAACAACAAATATCATAGACTTAGGGGTCATTTGATAATGAGCTGACTAGGTCCGGTCAGCAAATTTTGGCTGACTCGGTCCGGTCAGGCCGTTTGGTAGAGGCTCAAATTAACCGACTCGGTCAGCAGCTGACCAATCTGCTGATTCGGTAAGTGCAAAAAACTTAGCTGACCGAGAAAGAGACCTTATTTGCCCTTCGTTCTTCCTTTCTGGTCCATCGACCTCTCCTCTCATTGTTCTCCTCAAACCTGCCACTCTATCAACTTCTTCTCAAATCGATGATTGAAGGGTCGATAAGAAGGGTGGATTTCAATCGATTCCTTATGGTGGTTTACAATTGATTTCATAAGGTGGATTTTAATGGATTTCATGATTCTTCTTATTGTTCGGCTCCTCATACGATCCTTCCATCTTAATCAAGCCCTCGATTTGAAGAACATGATTCTTTGTTGCACCGCGTATATTATTTCTTTTTTCTCTCTGTCTTGATTTCTTTTGCAATCGGTCTTTGGGGTTAGCTTCATTATACGATTGGTTGTAGAACCCATCCATACGTCAAAAAAAATTGGATTTTGTTTTAGTCAAATTACAATTGCATACCTAATGGGAATTGGGTTCTTAATTGTTTATTCTCTTAATCATTTTCACCAATTTTAATTTTGTATATTTTAGTCAATTTTGCATATAGTCTTGAACCTTGTTGGAATTTCCATATAATCCTTTGAAACTTCTTTGTTTCGCTTTTTGTTCTTTTTGGTTTTGATTTTTGGTTTTGTTAGTAAACTTGAATCTTGTCCAGGTATCCCTAATATTTGGTTGTTTGATTCTTATAGTGAACATAAAGAATGATGGAAAAGAAAGTTGTTGATTATTACAGTGAAAAAGGAAGTAAAGCAAGACCAATCAAATAATTGAGGCTTAAAGAATGATGACAAAAACATGTTTGTTCGTGCAACCCTCTTGCATAACGAAGAAGATCCAGCTTTGTTAATTGTGTCACACATAATCACAAAACATAATGATGAAGCTTCTACAAGAAAATAGGAAATGGTGGCTAATAGATTTTGTATAATGCTATTATGTGGTTCCTTTTTGTAATCTTTAGTTTTGGTTTTTTTTCTATGTTGATCTTATGCCCAGTAAATAAAGGGTAGAAATTGGATCCATAGATTGGTCTTATGTCCAAGTCTAATTTATGGTTCTCATATAGTGATATGCAAATGTAATTTATGATTCTAGAGTTCGAGAGTTTTTTCAAAAGAAGATGCCAACCAGTGAGAATTGTAATTGTGGATTCTGAAATTGTTGTTTGACTTTTTTTTATTATTGAATTTGGTTTAAGTTTCATTGTATGACAATATGTTTTTTAATTTATTTAACAGTGTAATTTACCTATGTTTATTAAAACATGGTAAAAAGATGTAATGTTATAAATTAAATGGTAAGTCATAAAATATTTATTATAGAAAATATTGTTTGAGTGTAATATAGTCATTTTGTACAGTCAGTAGATGCAAAATCAAACAAGTTTCAGTTAGAAATTAACTCAGTTAGAACTTCTAACTCAGTCAGCTTCTAATCCAGTCATCTCTTACCCAGTTAGTAACTATCAAACGACCCCTTAATCTTATCACATCAAGACAATGCATTTTTATTGGATAATTATATCACGTCGGATACCAATAAATTGACACAATATCAATACCTGATAAACCTAAATAAATAAAGTATGTCATTTTAAAGTCATAAATACCAATTTACTCGTTAAAAAGTTTTCTAGAATTTCCGGTCAGCAACGACGATTCAGAGTCCACGTGCTCATTTGACTTCAAAAAGTTCCGGTCAAAGTCTCACGTATGCGGCTGCCTTTTCTCATCTGAAAGAAACTTCAACCTTTCTTCTTCTTTAATTCCCGATATCTGCATCTATTTATACACAAACTCATTCCAAAAACTCTCATTCATCCATTCATTCTTCTCATTTCTCTAACTCCTTTCTGTTTTACTTTTACATCTTCTTTATTAAATATTATTATTATATTATTCTCATTCTTCTGGGAATTTTAATCGAAAATGATGATGAGATTAGATGTTCTACCAGTTATCGGTTTCATGGTTATGGCGATTCTTCAACTTCAACTTACTCAAGCCCAAAACTTTGCTCCTTCACCAACTCCAAATCCTTCAAATGATGGTGGGTTTAGTTTAATTTCCTTATTTTTTTTTTCTTAGATAATTATTATATGTTGATTTTTTTATTATATATAATGTTTTAATTTGTGAAAGAAAATACTTATGCTATATGGTAATTAAATGCAGGGGCAGCAATCGATCAAGGGATAGCTTATCTGCTTCTACTCGTAGCATTGGCAATCACATATCTTGTACATTAATAGTAATACATTTATTTTTATTCAATATTAGTTAAAATTCTTTTATTATTATAATCCATGATTTATGATTGATGAATGTTGCTTTGATTTTTAAAGGTATTGTGGGATGTGAGAATCGATAACTTTGTGTATTTGTAAACTAAAGAAGCTTTAACTATTTACACAAGCTCAATTGAACAAAAATATAAAAATATTAATTGAGCATTAACAATAATTTATTACAAAGTAGTAGAGTTTTTGTTATGATAGAAAAATGGGATGTTTGAACATGAATTTTAATATATTAACAAATTTAAAAATAAATGTTATATATATAGGCTTGCACAAAAAAACCGATTCAGGATTCGAATCGGCCACTGAACCGGTAAATCGGTTCACCATGAACCGGTCCACTATGAACCGAACCGATTCAAGAACCGAACCGCCGGTTTGAACCCGTTCGAGATTTTAGACATTAAAACCGGTTTAAAACCGGTAGTCAAACCGATCAAACCGGTTTAGAACTGATTGAACCAGTTTTGAACTGGTGTAACAAGTTTAGATAGATTCGAGTTTAATAATGATGGAACCGATTTGAACTGAACCGGTTTAAGATTGAACCAGTTTTACTATTCACGAATTAGAACCGAACCGGTTTTCTAAACCGATTCGGTTTGAAATAAAACTGAGTTGCTCACCCCTATATATAGTTCTTTTAGGGAGCTTTGGTTTGTAAGGCCCGTAGCTTTATTGTTGTTGATTTGAGGAAGCCCATTTTGAATTATTTCCAAAATGGCTCAAATGAGCCAACAACCTTATCATATAGCCCACAACTTTATTAACATAAAAAATCTTGAACATAAAAATCCTGAATAAAATTTGATATTATCTTTGAGGAATTGTTTTCACTATTTTAATAACTTTTAATAATAAATATTTGTCTAAAAAAGCATCACTTGAAATTGAAACCAAAAACCATATTAATTTTGGTTTGGTCTAAATATGGATATTTTATCACCAAACCCAAATCTTTCAGTTTTAGTTAACCTGTTGAGGGTCCGAGTTTGTGGTGGGCAAAATTTATAAATTTAAAGTAGGATTAGATGTGTGTAAATTAGTTGTTCTAAAAAATTATTACACAAAATTCAGTAACTATATCATTGGTAAGTTAAATTGTGAATTATTGTGTTGCATAAGTATATCTTTGACTATTTTCCTAGATTTCATTTTTGTGGAGCATAGGATGCTTACAAGGACTTATGTCAATTGTTTAAGTGCTTTTTTTGCTAACTTTAACAGAAATGGGCTCCCCATAAAAGCACATCAAATTGGTCTTATAAGGGTTCACGCATATTCAAACAATAAAGTGTCCGTTCCAATAATGAACAGGTACTAATAAAAGAATTTCACATCAAAGGGTTTCAAACTCTAATGAGAGGTTAAACTTCAGTATTATATAAATATAAATTTTTAAATCAAATGGAAAAGCCTCCCTAGAAAGGCTAGAACACAACTTTTGTCATTTATGAAATGTCTTTCGCACCTTATTTATCGCATTATCCAAATCAGTACTCTTAAAATACACTTTTAGTAGTTAATTTATTTTGAAAATTTATTACTTTATATAAGTATGATCGATTGTTAGTATGTTTTACATTAAAGCTCCAAGTGATCTTTGATATTAACTTCAATAAAAAATTTGATCATACTATATTGAGCTTTAACCATCGTTGCAACTTGCAAACTTTCTATTTATAACAGTTTGGTTTATCAGTTTATCTAAAAACCACAAACAGTAACATTCTGATGTCGATGGCAATCTAGTTTAATACAAGATAAATGATCAAAACACTAGGGTATCAAATGTAAATTGGAATAAAACTTATAATTTCATTTGCACAAAATTTCTAAGGTTTGTATACTATTTAGTCTTATAAGTTGGGGAGTTGTATCACTCATTGTTTTAAAAAACCGGTTTTTTAGTTGAACCGGTATGGTGACTGGTTTCCGGTTTAACCGGTTCGGCCGTGGGTTCAAACGGGTTCTATAATTTTTTTTTCTATTTTCCTACACACACATAGACATCAACAAGTTTAAACATTAAAAATACACTTAAATACAAGTTAAAGATCAATCCAAATATATTAAAAACACATAACCGTAAGTTTTATATTAATCCACATACATCAAAAATAAAATAAAGTGTATTAAAGAAACAAAATATAATTTTAGATGAATAAAACGCATTAAAAAACTTTATAACATTTATCATGTGTTTTTATTCAAAAAAATCTAAATAGATGTGAAAAAAATCATAGTTTGTTATGCAAATGATTCATTTCCATGTGTTTTTATTTTATATAACCGGTTTGATCGGATTTTTGTAAAAAACAACCGCTTGATTATGGTTTAGAAATAGACATAAAACCGGTGCTAGTTGAACCGCTCTCTTCTCTGGTTTCCGGTTGAACCGGCCGGTTCAAACCGGATTTTAAAACATTGGTATCATTTGGACATTCATTTTTTTAGGGTGGCAAATATTTATTCATTTATTGAGTGACTCGTAATACTTAGATTTAATTTTGACTTTACTACTTTCAATCAATGTTTTAAAAACCGGTTTTTTATTTGAACCGGTATGGTGATCGGTTTCCGGTTCAACCGGTTCGACCGCCGAGTGAATCGGTTTCTATATTTTTCATGTTTTTTTTTTCTATTTTTTTCTATTTTCCTACACTAAATACATATATAAATTATGAATCCGATGTTTAAAAGTTCAAACATTAAAAATAAACATAAAAATAAGTTGTAAATGAATCCAAATACATTAAAACAACACATAACCATAAATTTTAGTATTTTACATCAATTCATATACACCAAAAAGAAAATAAAATATAATACCGAAACGAAATACAATTTTAGATGAATACAACCACATCAAAAAACTCTATAACATTTATCATATGTTTTTATTTAGACAAAACTAAATACATTTGAAAAAAAAATCACCAAAGTTTATTATATAAATGGTTCTTTTTCATGTGTTTTTATTTGGTTTAACCGATTTATTTTGACCGATTCAACCGGGTTTTTCTAAAAATCGGCCGGTTCAATCCGGTTCAGAAATCAATATAAAATCGGTGATAGTTGAACCGCTCTTTCCCCTGGTTGTCCAACCGGTTCGACCGACCGGTTCAAACCGATTTTTAAAAGATTGCTTTCAATAGATATTTTGACTTTTCTTTACACCAAACTTCTTCATCCTTCGACCCTTGTTATCTTCCTCATAGCCTTAAATTTCTTTCCCCCTTCTTATTTTCTCCTTAATCTCTTCCTCGTCCGAGAAAAATTCAAATATTGTCTTCTAATGTCATTTCCCCACCATACGATATTGTTTGGCATTATTATTATGGAAATCTGTAGTAGTAATAGTAATAATAATAATAATAATAATAATAAATAAATAATAATTTATATTTTGGTTCTATTGACAAAAAAAGTCACTTCTCGTATTTTTTTTTTGTTTTTTTTGCAATTTAATTATTGAAACCGGCTATTAGTTAGTTGTAACTTGGCTCAATTTGTAGGTTACCATAAACAATAGTAGGTTTCGATGGTTAAATTGTAAACAGATCATCAATGGACCAAAATATAGATTTTTTTCAATGCATAATAATTTCTAACCTCGAGTCTTATATATTTTAAGAATAAAAGGGTGTTTGGGATTTCATTCTGAACCTAAAAAGGATTTTTAGGCAAAATGACTTACTGATTTATGATTGTGAGAAATGAGTTTTAAAAATTGTTTGGATTGGTTTTTGTGGTGGAGAAAGTCAATAAGTTATTTCTACAAAAAATGTTTGTCTTAATTTATATATGTTTTAAAGGGTATTTGACTTTTACAACCCTAAAAGTTATAAGAAGTTTTGAAAAGTTAAAATCCTAACTTATTGAAATCTTTTTTTTCTTGAAACACTCTCTAAATTATAATCTATTTTTGTTGAAATAACAATTACAATTTGTTTGATTTTTAATCTCTCTCTATTCTAATAAAAGAATAAGTTTATTCTCATATTGACACGTGACATACTATTATAACTCCTTACTAATATTACATGTTACCTATCATACCACTTGTCAACATATTAATTATTCATTTCAATTTTCAATTTTTAAATTTATCACTCTAACTATATTAAATTAATAATTGATTCTCTATTTTAAATTTTATCATTCTAATTATATTAAATGAATAACATTAGATTAAAAAGTAAAATAAAATTAATACCGATTACAAGGTGATATATTTCACATATTTATTTAAATCAATGATTTTAATTTTATATAACTAAAAAAATATCTCTTAAGTAATAATTTATTTAAAATAATTGATTAATAATTTTGATTTTTTTAATATTAAAGTTTAATTAATTTTATAACAGTGATTCTCACGGGTTATAAACTAGTATGATAATAAATAAAGTATACTTCTATTTAATAAAATATAAAAACCGATTAAAATATAAAAATGTATTGTTATGAAATGTATATGTCACTTTTTTATGATGAAACTAAATCAAAATTTGATACATAATATACATCCACATACCAAGTACTTGGTTGAAAATATAATATAGATTACAATATACCACACTGATACCATGTCTATGATTTTAAAGTCCAAACAATAAAAGTCATACGGTCTTCTTTCTCTCTTGGATTTTCATAATGGTTACCAATGTCTATAGTGATTTCATAGTTGTCTAAAAACATAATAACATATTTATGAAGCTGACAAAAAAATTCTATCTGCAAATCATCTTCATTTTAATCATGTTTTTTATACACACCAACCCAATGAAGATTTTTCAACCAAGTATTTTGTATGTTGATGTATTTCGTATCAAATTTTGATTTAATTTCATCATCAAAAACTGACGATACATTTCATAACAATATATTTTTACATATTAATCGCATTTTACATTTTATTAAATAGAAGTATAATTAAAAAATTGTATATATTTATTATTATATATTAAAAATTAAACAAATGGTAATGGTTGTTTCAGCAAAAATAGATTATAATTTAATCTTAAAATATATAAGACTTGAGGTTAAAACTTATTATACATTGAAAAAAAAAATTACTTATATTTTGACATATTAACAAAAAAGTTACCCTTGATATTTTATTTACAATTTAACCATCAAAACATGCTCTTGTTTGTGGTATTGTTTACAATTTAGTCCCAAAGTATTTTTGTTGCTTTATGATGACAAAAGGGTAGGTTTCGACATGCTCTGTTAGTCCCTTTGAATCTTTAATAACCTGTACACAATGCGAAGGAGACCATTTAAACCAAACGAAACTCACCTTATGTCCCCCATAAAACCAAAAAATAAGTTTGTAGATCATTTAAATCAAAAAACTCAAAGATTCATAAAAACAAATATTTCCTCAGTCGTCTGAATAACTACACACTGACGATGAGGAATATGTTTCCCAAAAACACAGCGTCACTGTCTCCTGCTCGGAATGACCGAAAAAAAGTCCCACAAACTGTTCCCAGTCACCTCGACTCGTTGGTGGAGTGGGAGACGTTGGGGAACAGGAAATGTGACATCCCCAATTTCACAGCCAGAAAAGACCGAATTATTTATGTTTATTAAAAACGTTATGATGTCATCGTCAATACACTACATAAGCATAAACGAAAATAACATAGGCCTTACAAACATCTATTATTCTACTGGCCTATAATCCATAAATCTCTCATATGATCATCACACTTGTGCTCTTGTGCCACTACCTATAATATAAGAAACTGAGTGGCTTAGGCTTGGGAGCCTGGTGAGCACATAGGGCTTTCAACCCACAATAATTAAATTCCTTATTTCCACCAAATCATTCAACCCAATTACCCGTTCACGTTATCCTCACGTTTTGTCCCTAAAGCTTATAATTTACGGGACCTATCCTGAGGTTTATCTTTGGGATAGACAATAATGCTTAAGGTTTTCCTTAGCAATATATGCCAGTAAGGCAACCATGGGGAGATGGAGTACACCCGGTGAACACTTAGTTCAAAAACACCTACAAGTTGCGAGCCTGCCAACGTTCCACTGGACTGTCTAGAATAGTCTGTGGTCATTATCTATACTCCGCTAGACAATTGGATGATCTTTAAAGTAAAGGCCTCTCACCATATATTTCATCTTTCATCTCTCATCATCTATATCATTTTTCATCCACCCATCTTTACCCAATATATTTATAGGTATAAAAAATACATATACAGTTTAAATAAAGTAAAACATGTATAAAATGTTCATCTAGTATATATATATATATATATATATATATATATATATATATCAGGAACAAAAATAATATGCACATATAACATGTAATTATCTTGAATACTTTGTATCTATGCATAAGATGAAAATAATTATGCACTCACTTGTTAAAGTGATGATTTAAAACTCGGGCAGTGCTTCGCTTCTAGAAACTGTCTTTTCCTTTGACGTAACCTAGTATCACTATTACTAAGTCTTAGTGTAATATTTCTTACGACTAATTATTTGTTTAGATTCATCATTAATTCAAAGTCTACTGACCTATAGCTGATAACGGACAACCAGGTAAGATCATATCAGATGCATGGTTTATTTAGCATACAAAATATATTGTTTGGAAAGCCCACTATAAACACCTCACTAAATCTAGCATTGTCATCATCTCCGTAAGTAGATTAATCAGTATAACTATTTGAAATCACTGATAAATCTTGTTTATAGGCTCATAATAACGATAATGAGCTTAAACAAAAGTTACACGTAAAATGTTATAGGTGTAGCTAAACTTACAGGGTTTTTAGCGAAAACTTATAACTCCGTGTTTAGAACTTCGTCGCTGAATCTTTCTTCTAAAAAGTTTCTTATAGTGTTTCAGTGCTCACCTTACTATACTAAAACTACAGAAAGAGAAGTCGAATTATGAGGGACTGAAATGTTCGGGGATAAGAAGAAAAAGACTCTTCAATCAAGAGAATGATGCAAGAAATATGAGAGCCTAGAACCTCATATTTATAGTAATTGAATTTTCAAAAACCACCAATTATAGTTACTTAAACGACCTTATAGTTATTTAAATGACCAAATGCCCATTTGTAATACTATTTTAAATAGATATAACAATATTTGTACTAAACTAACGTCGAAAGTATCCAATATTAATCTTATAACGACCGGATCATCGATACCCTTCTAATGATACACACACACACACAAACACACACACACACACACATATATATATATATATATATATATATACACACTAGGTGTGAAACCCATGTATTACACGGGTTGATTAAAAAAAAATATATCAAAGTTTAAATATTAAAAAAAAAATTAAAATAAAATTTCAAAATAAATAAACATATTCAACTAATGAATAAATAGAATCACGATTAAGAAGATCATCCATAATATCAATGACTCTTTTGTCATATTCATTAAATTTATTATTATATTCAATGTATTTTAATATATCTTATATATTTTTTAAGATTCTTTGTATTTATTATCACATTAAAATATATTTAATACTTTACATATATAAATTTAGTATTATGTGGCATATTGATTGATTTAATTCAAAAAAACCACAAAATGACATGTGGATTTAAATTTAATTAAAAAAAATTACAAAATTACATGTGGCAAGTTTAATGAGAAGATGACATTTGGCAAAATGATCTTCATTTATTAGGATAGATATAAACCCTTTCTAATAAATACCTTACATATATACTACTTTACATATTAAATGTGGAAATCTAATTTAATAAATGAAAAATACAATAAAATGACAAGTGGAAAATATAAAATTTAAAAATGTTAGAAAATGTCATGTGTCCAAATGAAGGAGAAGAGGACATGTGGCAAAAAAAAACTCTCATTTATTATAGTAGATATATATATGTTTTATACTTTATTTTAATACGTAAATATGTTATTATAAATTATAACTTGTTCATACGAACTCCGTTCTTGACATTCTTTATATCCACACGTATCTATAGATGAGATCTACAACTTTCGTTTAGACTCCGTCGGCTAATTTTGATTTTATTAATAAAGTTATATTTTAACAAACTTAGACTGTTAAAGTCCGTTAATAATTCATAATTTTGTCATCCGACGTTTGTTTCTAACTGTCTTTTTATCGTTGAATTCCTATCAACGGGATCTTCAATTCTCGTTTAGATTGTTTTAACTAAAAATCGACCGATCTAAAAATTCGATTTCTAAGCTATATACAACTATGCTAAATCTTAGAAAAACCATAACTTCCTCTAACGAAGTCAGATTTAGACATTCTTTATATGCGTGCTCTCGATTTGAAGACTATTACAACTTTCATTTAGACCACTTAGGCTAAAAAGTAATTTATCAAAAATTTACTTTTTACGGTACGCAGAACCGTGTCGGTTTAATGGCGGAACTTCAACGGGTCATAACTTCTTCGTTATAAGTTGGATTTCAGCGTTCCTTATGTCTCCGAAATTCTTGTTACACATACTATAATTTTTGCTAATACTATTTGTCCTAAATAATATTATATTAAAACGTCATTTTTAACGTTTATTATCTCTAAATTGACTAGCCCGAATCTGCGAGTGTTACAGGAAACAAGTGAATCTCAAAACGAGATATAAACACTACTTACGTGTTAACGGCGAACTTTCGTCGTGGAGAAATTCAGTCATGCATGATATTCCTCACCATAGCGTCACCTAGGGTTGGATCAATTGGAAAATCGATATCGTCGATGTCCCACTCTAGTTGCGACACCAATATCGTCGACGCATGTAGTTCCTCATTCCGATTCCCTTCCTTCATCTAAATCCAACTCGCCATCAACAATTTGGTAAAAAAATCCTCAACATTCAGGAATCAAGAGACATGTGTAATGTACATATGATAGATTGATAACAAAATCACACTCCTAACTTGAATTCAGATCATCTATTCATAATCTAATTACAATTTTTTCTTCAGTCGATTGATTGGCCAATCGAAGAGATAAGAAGGTTGAACGATATACTACCATGTGGTTTCCAACGATTACAATTATATGTTTTTTTGAGATAAATCTAAGAATATAAGATATTGCCTTCCAACAATTACAATTATATGTTTTTTTGAAAAAAAATCAAAGAATATAAGATATTCCCTTCCAACAATTATAATGATCAAAAGAGAAAAATAATGGGTTCGTATATATTTTATATGAGCAGAAAGATGGATATGAACAAAAAATAAATGGTATTTAATTTCTTATAAATAAAAAAACAAAACACACAAAAAGGTATTCTTAAACGAGAAGAAAATGTCGAGTAGAAAAACAAAACATACAAAATAAATAAAATGTTTAAAATATATAATTATTATAAAATATTATAACTTTACATAATGTTTTATTGAACAAATCGTTGTTATATATGTTATATATGCTATACATATAAACAAAGTTATATCAATAAAAGAATATTTTACAAATATCAACATCTATAAATGTTATGTGTGTATAGTACATATACACGTATGACATATGAACACATACACGAATATGCATAAATGTTCACACACACGTACACACACACATATATATATATATATATATATATATATATATATATATATATATATATATATATATATATATATATATATATATATATATATATATGTCTGTGTGTGTGACAACCTCAAATTTATTCCGTCGTTATAACCCATTTCCGTTAATAAAATTATTTTTATTAAAATTTTTCCGTTAACTTTTGGGTTAAGCAAGTAAATTAATGTTTTTATTTTATTTTCTTAAGTGTCGGAACGAAATAAAATCACGTGAAACACCCTCGAAAATCCTTTGAAAAGTTTTTAGTTTACGTCCAAGTCGAGTTACGACTATTTAATCGGGTACGACCATAAACTTCGTTTAACGATGGTATGGGTGGATTCCCACTTGGCCACAAACTCAAGCCTTATATAAAGGACGAGTGGCCTTCATTTGAGGTTTTTCCCCCACCTCCTCATAACTTTCTCTCTCTACTCTCTCTCTACAACTCGAGTTTTGATCCAAAAAGGCCCCTTCAAGCTCCAAAATCGTAAGTGATTTATCATAGCTTGTTGTTTAACTTGTTAAGAATGTAAATCTGTGCTTAAATCATCCAAAACTCTCAAAAACTTGTGTTTATGGTTGGGGAACATCTCCCAAAACCGTAAACTCCCATAAAGGGGTTTTAAAGCCCAAAAACCCTCCCGAATCACTTCTAGTGCTTAGCTATGACTTAAGGACTTGCATGTACGAGCTTAGATCACCAAAACCTTGTCATTTGGGGAGTAAACATGAGTTTACGGCCCAAGAACATTCTTGGACCGTAAACACTCCTTCATAGACCATAAACACCTTTTAAGGTGTTAAATTGCCCCTTAAACACCTCCAAAATCTTGCATGAGTGCCTAGAACCTTGTATTCCTTCATGTGATGCACCAAACCATGCACAAATGAGCCACTCATGAGTTTACAGTTTGGGAAGGTCTCCCAAAACCGTAAACACCTCTTAAGGGTGTTTAAGTGCCCTTAACACCTTGTATGGCTTATATTTGGGTTTAGAACTTTGCATGCTTAACCTACAACCACCAAAACACATGAAGAATGAACCAAGCATGAGTTTACGACCGTAAACTCATGTGTTTATGGCAGTAAACTCCCCAAGTGTCCTTCAAGAACCGTAAACCCCTTTTCCAAGGTCATTTAAAGTCCAATCGCTTCATAAGCCATGGAATCAACCCTAGAACCTTCCCTTGTGCAATGAAAGACCATTGAGCACCCAAAAACACACCACCTATGAGTTTACGGCCGTAAACTCATGGGAATATGGTCTATGGGCCGTAATCTCCTCTAAGAGTTTACTCTTGAAGAGTAAACTCCATATCTAGGCCCTACACCCCGTTAGATGCAACCCGTATCATTCCTAACACTTGAAATAAAGTGTTTTCGCATCTCGGAGTGTATTATCTTACTTAATTAGTGGTTCAATGTCTAGTTAGATACAATTGTGTATCTCCTCATGTTACATAGGATCCTCGCGTCTGTTCAAGCCTTAAATTGACACTAGAGTCCTACCCGACACATTTCTCGACTGGTGAGTTCATACCCCTACACTTTTCCGAGTTTTTCATGTTTTCAGGGGGGGGGGGAATACAAGCAAATCATAAAGGTTTTTGAAACTTAAAACTGATGTAATTATACGAATTTCTGACAAACTTTAGATACTTTCTCCCTTTTGTAATATGCGGAGCATAAGGGACGTTTTCTGAATATAATTACATAGTTTTCAAAACAGCCCGGGAACTTATCAAGTCATTCAAATTATTATGGGAATAATTTGGGATCTTTATTACTTGTTTTATGGATTCAAATTTCATGCAAAGTCAATATATAAACTATGACCAGTTTAGTTTATCCATGTTTAACCTAGAGTATTTTGCTAAATAATTACTCTGTATTTAATTATTTATACTCTACTTTGTTCCAAACGATTTCGAAACTCGAGAATGATCTATTATCCTGTGAATCAGTTAATACTAGCTTGTGAGACTGTCTTCGTATTATCCTTCGGGGTACCAGTAAATCCTCTCTGGAAGTATAACCAGAGTCTCCTGGAGGGAGAACGTGAAATTTGTGGATAGATCTATTCGGGACTGACAATCCCACACCTAAATTGCTAGTTACAGTTAGGCGGGCACGCCTGGGGTGACAAATTTTGGAATCGGACGACGCCAGAAGAACGTCAAGGAGGTCACGGGTCAAATCAGTATGGTTATACGACTCACAATACATATTAAACTAACTATATTCACGGATTCCTTTCTTTCTTCCATAGTTTTATTTATGTAATAAAACTACCTACTTTCGTACTGGAGGGTATTTCAGGGATCTTAATCTATAGTTTTATGTATTAAAACTACCTACTTTCGTACTGGAGGGTATTCCAGGGATCTTAATCTATAGTTTTACGTATTAAAACTACCTACTTTCGTACTGGAGGGTATTCCAGGGATCTTAATCTATAGCTTTATGTATTAAAACTACCCACTTTCGTACTAAAGGGTAATTCAAGGATCACAACTCATGGTTTTCTTAACTTACTGGTGATTAGTCAAGTTTTTTCTTATCTTATGGTAATCGACTTACATGTTAGAAAATATGGGATTTTATGGGAAAACATGCATATGTATTTCATAACTCAGTAACAATGGTTTTCGGTATTACTGTATTCTTTATCAAAGGAAATGAAATATTTATCACAAGATTAAATAACTGGTTTTCCTTACAAAACATGCTTATGAACTCACCAGCTTTATGTTGATATTTCTAAAACTGCTTGTATTCTCAGGTTCTCGTTAGACAGGTATCCCGAATCTTTTGGAGAAGATGGAGCGTATAGAAGTCTCGTCTTTTCTTTTGTTATACTTATCTATATATAAAACATGTATTACCTTGCTTTCAAACAAATGTAAATATTTCTATGTAATGTATTGGTTGTGTTTACTATGCTTACTATGTACATTGGTTGTGATACTTTACATGACGTCCTCCGCCCCGAAACGTTTCCGCCATCGGTTTCGGGTTGTGACAGATTGGTATCAGAGCCCTTGTTTATAGTGAACTAAGTATACCGAACCTTACATGGTATATAACTATAAACACTAAGGGGCCGAAGCGCTCTGAACTAAAAGTATACTTTAAAAATATAAGTATTTTACTCCAAGTATACAAGAATATGTAAATGTCAGAAACCGTAACCCCGAGTATAACAAAACATAAGTAATTAGGTGTTGCACACTGCGGTTAAACCTGGGCAATTATGTAGTCGTGTCTAAGGTCAATATATCCTGATCAACTATATTCATTCGAGACACGGCCAACATGTGCTTGGGAGTGACTGTGGTGTGCAGCAGGCCGAAAACTTACCATATATCCAAACAATGAGTCATCGTCGCAACAAACCATCAAATACTATAGGAGTATTTTAACCAAAGTTGAATACGTTGTAGGAATTCATTCCAAGTGTTGCTACTCATTCTTTCCTTAGTGATAGTTTACTTGCTTAAGTAACTCTTTCCTATATTAATGCTTAGTAGAACACCCTAACTGCCATAATGAGATATCTCTTGATTCTATTTAGAGGACTCACCATCCTCTCTTTTCTGATCATTTTAGATCAAGATGCCTCCAAAGAAAAGACCCAGCTCAAAGAACAACAATCCCCATCCACCACCACCTCCCTCTCCATTTGATCCCGCCATGTTCCAAGCATCTGTTACTGCTGCTGTAGCTGCTGCCATGTCACAAATGAACCCCAGTGGTTCAGGAGGGCCAGGAGGTGGTACTCAGTCCCAAAATCAGGAAGGTAGTCAGGGACACCGGAAGGAGTGTTCCTACAAAGACTTTATGAACACGAAACCTACACCTTTCAATGGCACTGGAGGTGTTATTGCTCTGACTCGATGGTTTGAGAAGATCGAATCTATTTTCGAAATCTGTGCCTATTCAGAAACTGACAAGGTGAAGTTCGTCGCCTGCACTTTCACCGATAAAGCCCTGACTTGGTGGAATGGCCGAGTCAAATCCTTAACCCTGCCTGTAGCCAATGTTATGGGTTGGGAGAGCATGAAAGAGCTTCTACTTGCTGAATACTGCCCGCGGGGGGAAATGCAGAAACTAGAACATGAACTCTGGAATCTAAAGATGAAGGGTTCTGATATCGCCGCTTACACTTCCAGATTTGATGACTTAGCACTTCTCTATCCGGGAATGGTTACCCCGGAAAGCAAAAATATTGAAAGATTTATCTGGGGGCTGACCCAGCCAACCAAAGGGAATGTTTTGGATGCGAAACCAAACACATTCGATAGCGTTAAATGCTTGGCGCAAACTCTGATTGATCATGTTGACGATCTCGAGGAAGTGACCACCGCTCCTAAACCGGCTAAAGGGAGCGGTGAAAATAAAAAGAAATTCTGGAACAAATGGAAGGGTCAGGGTTCTCAGGGATCCTCGAAGAAACAACAAACTGTGGCAGTTCACGCTGCTACAACTCCTGCCGCAGCTCCTACAACTCAAGCTCCTACCCGTGGATACATTGGTACCCTCCCCTGGTGCGACAAGTGCAGTTACCTCCATTGTATTCCCGGGCCTTGTCGTGAAAAACTCTACAACAACTGTGGCAAGAAGGGCCACATTGCTCGAAACTGCAAAAACCCAGCCCAATCAACCAATCAAGCTTCCGGAGCGGGTGTCAGTCAGACCTGCTACGGTTGTGGTGAAGTCGGGCATTTCAAGAGAAACTGCCCCAAGGCAGCAACAGCTGGCAACACTGGAAGAGTTCTAACTATGGGACGAGATGAGGCAGTTGCCGATCCCACTGTTGTCTCGGGTACGTTCCTTCTCGAAAACTCTTATACTTCCATCCTTTTCGATTCTGGTGTTGAACGAAGTTTTGTTAGCCATTCATTCAAACGTCTTCTTAAACATAATCCACAACCATTAACCGAAACGTTCACCAACGAGATGGCTAACAGAGAGAGAGAATGCTAACGATATATTCATAGGCTGTACCCTTACCCTGAATGATCATTGTTTCCCCATCGACCTAATGCCAGTTTCCATAAAGAGCTTTGATGTTATCATTGGCATGGATTGGTTGAGCCCTAATCATGCTGATATCCTTTGTTACGAAAAAGCTATCCATCTCAATCTTCCTTCTGGTCAAATCCTCATCATTTATGGTGATAAACTTAGTTCCAATCTTCGTATCATTTCATGCATCAAAGCTCAAAAGCTTCCGCGAAAGGAGTGCCATGCATTTCTAGCTCATGTAATCAACGAGAAACAGGAAGTTAAAGACCTCGAGAGCATCCTCGAAGTCTGCAACTTTCCTGATGTCTTTCCCGAAGAGCTTCCAAGTATTCCTCCCGAACGGAAAGTCGAGTTTTGCATCGACCTAATTCCCGGAGCAAATCTTGTAGCCAAGTCTCCATATCGCTTAGCTCCAGCAGAAATGCAGGAGTTATCCAGTCAGCTCAATGAGCTACTCGACAAAGGGTTCATCAGACCGAGTTCCTCACCCTGGGGAGCCCCGGTATTATTTGTAAAGAAGAAAGATGTATCCTTTCGGATGTGTATAGACTACCGTGAGCTGAATAAGTTGACCGTCAAAAACTGTTACCCTCTTCCTCGAATAGATGACCTCTTCGATCAACTTCAGGGAGCCAACTATTTCTAGAAGATAGATCTTAGATCAGGGTACCATCAGCTACGAGTTCATGAGAGTGATGTTTCTAAGACAACATTCAGAACTCGATATGGTCACTAAGAGTTCGTAGTGATGCCCTTCGGTCTAACCAACGCACCAGCAGTGTTCGTGGACCTGATGAATCGGGTGTGTTGCCCTTTTCTGGAAAAGTTCGTTATCGTATTCATTGACGACATACTTGTCTATTCCAGAAGCGAAGAAGATCACAAACAACACTTGAGATTAGTGTTGGAAAATCTTAGATCGGAAAAGATGTACGCAAAATTCTCCACGTGCGAATTCTGGATTCGGAAGGTAGCTTTCCTTGGTCACGTGGTAAGCGAGGAGGGTATACACGTGGACCCGTCCAAAATCAAGGCAATAGAGAGTTGGTCGGCACCGAAGACACCCACAGAAATCCGTCAATTCTTGGGTCTCGCCGGCGATTATCGCAGATTCATTCAGAATTTTTCTAGAATCGCCAAACCCCTAACCACTCTGACATAGAAAGGTGTACCCTTTTGTTGGAGTGAAAAGCAGGACACCGTATTCAAAACATTGAAGCGAGCCTTGTGCAGCACACCTATCCTATCCCTGCCCCAAAGGAAACGAGGATTTCGTTGTCTATTGTGATGCGTCCAATCAGGGCTTAGGCTATGTGCTTATGCAGAGAGGAAAAGTTATTGCTTATGCCTCGAGACAACTAAAAGCACACGAAGTCAACTACACAACTCACGACCTGGAGTTAGGAGCAGTGGTCTTCGCACTGAAGATTTGGAGACATTATCTCTACGGAACCAAGTGCACGATCTTCACTGACCATAAAAGCCCGCAACATATCTTTGATCAGAAAGACTTAAACATGAGACAACGGCGATGGGTAGAGTTACTCATTGATTATGAGTGCGAAATTCGCTACCATCCCGGCAAGGCCAATGTGGTGGCAGATGCCCTTAGCCGAAAGGAGTGTTCAAGCCACAAAGTGAAGACACCGACAATGACCATCCATTCCCACTTATCCGTACAAATCCGAGAAGCTTAGTTAGAAGCCCTAAAACCAGAGAACGTGTCGAACGAAGCTCTAAGAGGAATGGATAAGAATCTTGAGATCAGAGGTGACAAAGTCTATTGTTTCATGAATCGAATCTAGACCCCAAAGTTCAGAGGTTTCAGGGAGGTTGTCATGAACGAAGTTCACAAAACTAGATATTCTGTGCACCCGGGTTCGGACAAGATGTACCTGGATCTCAAGAAGCTATACTGGTGGCCAAACATGAAGGCCGAAATTGCTACCTTCGTGGGCAAGTGTCTGACTTGCGCCAAAGTAAAGGTTGAGTATCAGAAGCCCTCGGGTCTACTCCAGCAACCCGAGATACCTGAGTGGAAATGGGAGATGATTACTATGGATTTCATCACCAAGTTACCCAGATCTCCGAGTGAGTACGACACCATTTGGGTAATTGTCGATCGTTTGACAAAATCCGCTCACTTCCTTCTGATTAAAGAAACATTCAAGATGGAAAGACTCGCGCGAATCTACCTTCAAGAGATAGTCCGACTGCACGGTGTGCCTGTGTCCATTATCTCTGATCAAGATAGCAGGTTTACCTCAAGATTTTGGCAGTCCCTTCAGAAAGCTCTTGGAACTAAGCTGGATATGAGTACAACTTATCATCCTCAGACCGATGGACAGAGTGAGAGAACAATCCAAACCCTGGAAGACATGTTGAAAGCATGTGTCATTGATTTTGGAAAGTCGTGGGACACCCATTTATCCTTGATCGAATTCTCGTATAATAACAGCTACCACAACAGTATCAAGGCTGCCCTGTTCGAAGCCCTCTACGGTCGCAAATACAGATCCCCTCTGTGTTGGGCCGAGGTAGGAGACACGCAGCTAGCTAAGGGTCGAGTCCCCGACAATGCTCTCACTGGTCCTGAAATCATCCACGAAACCACCGAAAAGATCATTCAAATCCGAGATCGATTGAAAGCTTCACGAGATAGACAAAAGAGTTACGCCGATAAACGACGGAAACTCTTGGAATTCCAGGTTGGAGATCGTGTCTTGTTGAAGGTTTCGCCCTAGAAAGGCATGATACGCTTTGGAAAGCGCGGAAAACTTAACCCGAGGTACATAGAACCTTTCGAGATCCTCACTAGGATCGGTCCCGTAGCCTATAAACTCCGACTACCTCAAGAACTTAGCAACATCCATCCCGTCTTTCACGTTTCAAACCTTAAAAAGTGTCTATCCGATGAAACTCTCGTGATCCCTCTTAATGAGATCGAGATCAACGAAAGTCTGAACTTTGTGGAAGAACCAATCGAAATCATGGATCGAGAGATAAAATGTACGAAACAAAGCCGCATCCCGATAGTGAAGGTTCGTTGGAATGCCAAGCGGGGACCCGAATTCACTTGGGAGCGCGAAGACTCGATGAAACAGAAATATCTGCATCTCTTTCCAAATCCATGATTTGTATCTTAATTCTAAATTTCGGGACGAAATTTCCTCTAACGGGGAGATGATGTGACAACCTGAAATTTATTCCATCGTTGTAACCCATTTCCGTTAATAAAATTATTTTTATTAAAAATTTTACGTTAACTTTTGGGTCAAGCAAGTAAATTAATGTTTTTATTTTATTTTCTTAAGTGTCGGAACGAAATAAAATCACGTGAAACACCCTCAAAAATCCTTTGAAAAGTTTTTAGTTTACGTCCAAGTCGAGTTACGACTATTTAATCGGGTACGACCATAAACTCCGTTTAACGACGGTATTGGGTGGATTCCTACTTGGCCACAAACTCAAGCATTATACAAAGGACGAGTGGCCTCATTTGAGCTTTTTCCCCACCTCCTTATAACTTTCTCTCTCTACAACTCGAGTTTTGATCCAAAAAGGCCCCTTCAAGCTCCAAAACCGTAAGTGATCTATCATAGCTTGTTGTTTAACTTGTTAAGAATGTAAATCTGTGCTTAAATCATCCAAAACTCTCAAAACCTTGTGTTTACGGTTGGGGAACATCTCCCAAAACCGTAAACTCCCATAAAGGGGTTTTGAAGCCCAAAAACCCTCCCGAATCACTTCTAGTGCTTAGCTATGACTTAAGGACTTGCATGTACGAGCTTAGATCACCAAAACCTTGTCATTTGGGGAGTAAACATGAGTTTACGGCCCAAGAACATTCTTGGACCGTAAACACTCCTTCATAGACCATAAACACCTTTTAAGGTGTTAAATTGCCCCTTAAACACCTCCAAAATCTTGCATGAGTGCCTAGAACCTTGTATTCCTTCATGTGATGCACCAAACCATGCACAAATGAGCCACTCATGAGTTTACAGTTTGGGAAGGTCTCCCAAAACCGTAAACACCTCTTAAGGGTGTTTAAGTGCCCTTAACACCTTGTATGGCTTATATTTGGGTTTAGAACTTTGCATTGTTAACCTACAACCACCAAAACACATGAAGAATGAACCAAGCATGAGTTTACGGCTGTAAACTCATATGTTTATGGCAGTAAACTCCCCAAGCGTCCTTCAAGAACCGTAAACCCCTTTTCCAAGGTCATTTAAACTCCCGATCGCTTCATAAGCCATGGAATCAACCCTAGAACCTTCCCTTGTGCAATAAAAGACCATTGAACACCCAAGAACACACCACCTATGAGTTTAAGGCCGTAAACTCATGGGAATATGGTCTATGGGCCGTAATCTCCTCTAAGAGTTTACTCTTGAAGAGTAAACTTCATATCTAGGCCCTACACCCCGTTAGATGCAACCCGTATCATTCCTAACACTTGAAATAAAGTGTTTTCGCGTCTCGTAGTGTATTATCTTACTTAATTAGTGGTTCAATGTCTAGTTAGATACAATTGTGTATCTCCTCATGTTACATAGGATCCTCGCGTCTGTTCAAGCCTTAAATTGACACTAGAGTCCTACCCGTCACATTTCTCGACTGGTGAGTTCATACCCCTACACTTTTCCGAGTTTTTCATGTTTTCAGGGGGGGGGGGGAATACAAGCAAATCATAAAGGTTTTTGAAACTTAAAACTGATGTAATTATACGAATTTCTGACAAACTTTAGATACTTTCTCCCTTTTGTAATATGCGGAGCATAAGGGACGTTTTCTGAATATAATTACATAGTTTTCAAAACAGCCCGGGAACTTATCAAGTCATTCAAATTATTATGGGAATAATTTGGGATCTTTATTACTTGTTTTATGGATTCAAATTTCATGCAAAGTCAATATATAAACTATGACTGGTTTAGTTTATCCATGTTTAACCTAGAGTATTTTGCTAAATAATTACTCTGTATTTAATTATTTATACTCTACTTTGTTCCAAACGATTTCGAAACTCGAGAATGATCTATTATCCGGTGAATCAGTTAATACTAGCTTGTGAGACTGTCTTCGTATTATCCTTCGGGGTACCAGTAAATCCTCTCTGGAAGTATAACCAGAGTCTCCTGGAGGGAGAACGTGAAATTTGTGGATAGATCTATTCGGGACTGACAATCCCACACCTAAAATGCTAGCTACAGTTAGGCGGGCTCGCCTGGGGTGAAAAATTTTAGAATCAAACGACGCCTGAAGAACGTCAAGGAGGCCACGGGTCAAATCAGTATGGTTATACGACTCACAATACATATTAAACTAACTAACTATATTCATGGATTCCTTTCTTTCTTCCATAGTTTTATTTATGTAATAAAACTACGTACTTTCGTACTGGAGGGTATTTCAGGGATCTTAATCTATAGTTTTATGTATTAAAACTACCTACTTTCGTACTTGAGGGCATTCCAGGGATCTTAATCTATAGTTTTATGTATTAAAACTACCTACTTTCGTACTGGAGGGTATTTCAGGGATCTTAATCTATAGTTTTATGTATTAAAACTACCTACTTTCGTACTGGAGGGTATTCCAGGGATCTTAATCTATAGTTTTATGTATTAAAACCACCTACTTTCGTACTGGAGGGTATTCTAGGGATCTTAATCTATAGTTTTATGTATTAAAACTACCTGCTTTCGTACTAGAGGGTAATTCGAGGATCATAACTCATGGTTTTCCTAACTTACTGGTGATTAGTCAAGGTTTTTCTTATCTTATGGTAATCGACTTACATGTTAGAAAATATGGGATTTTCTGGGAAAACATGCATATGTATTTCATAACTCAGTAACAATGGTTTTCGGTATTACAGTATTCTTTATCAAAGGAAATGAAGTATTTATCACAAGATTAAATAACTGATAAATTTTAAATAACTGGTTTTCCTTACAAAACATGCTTATGAACTCACCAGCTTTATGTTGATATTTCTAAAACTTCTTGTATTCTCAGGTTCTCGTTAGACAGGTATCCCGAAATCTTTTGGAGAAGATGGGGCGTATAGAAGTCTCGTCTTTACTTTTGTTATATTGATGTATATATAAAATATGTATTGTCTTGCTTTCAAACAAATGTAAATATTTCTATGTAATTTATTGGTTGTGTTTACTATGCTTACTAGTACATTGGTTGTGATACTTTACATGACGTCCTCCGCCCTGGAACGTTTCCGTCATCGGTTTCGGGGTGTGACAATATATATATATATATATATATATATATATATATATATATATATTATTTTTTTTGATTCCTTAAGTTTAAAATATATACCAAATCTTGATAACCACTCGATCCGACAATCCTATAATCATTATCGTTCCATGCTAGTCTTCTAAAAATATGCAAGTAATTACAAAACTAGATAGTAACCAATATAGATACGAAATAACCAAAAAGGAAAACATGTATGATGATTACCTAAAATAAAATAAAATATGTTAAAATAAACTATAAAAAAAATTAAATAAAATGCACATATTAGTGACCTCAACCGTTGTCACCAAATGTGTCTGAGGGACATTCTTCTTTTATTATAATATTCCAAGAGATTTTGAACCTGCCATGTGCCTTAAACAATTATTGTATAAGTACCAAATATGCTATTTTCTCTTGTTGTCACAAATCAAATAAATGTTAGTTTCCTTTTCGAACACATTTGGGAAGAGTTTGATTAATACAAACTTGTGAGAATAAAGATTTTATTATCTATAGGTAATCAATTTAATGGGAAATCTCTGATAAAATCCCAATATTTTGGTTCACTTTACGTTTTAGTCCGAACATTTATATTTTAAACAGAAAAATCCCGATTATCTAATTTTATACGATAATCTATTATTTTATCTTGAAAAAAGTAAGGGCGATGATCCATTCCCACATCTTAACATAATGTTATCAACTTTCTTGATTCTTTTTTCGTAAGGACAACTTGAAGCTTCATGAGATCTGTCGCTAAAATTATAACATTCTTGTGATATCTTCATTTTCACGATTACTTTAAAAAATTTCTTTATGCTTATTTAATTCAGAGTATTCATTAAATTGCAGATTTTTTTTTTCCAAAACATAATATTAAAATGTTCCCAAAGAAAATTTTCATTGATATATAAAAGTTTGGGATGTCATCGTCGATACAGATACATAAGCATAAACTTGTTTTAACAGACCTTACAACAATTTATTATACTATGGACTAATAAATCCTCAAATCACTCATCATCCTTATGCCTTCATACCGCTATACAAAGAAACTGAGTGAGTCAGGCTTGGGAGCCTGGTGAGCACACAGGGTTTTCAACCCACGATAATTAAGTTCTTAAATTATATATTTCACATCAAATAATTCATCGATTACCCATTTCCATTATTCTCACTTTTTGATCCTAAAATGTTGATCTCAATGGACCTATACTAAGAATAATTGTAAAAAAAACGAGTAGAAAATACTACTTTGGGGATTCCTATAACAATATATGTTAATAAGACATCCATAAGGAGGATAAAGTACATCAAATGAACAGATGGTTCATTAACACCTACAGGTTGCGAGCATGTCATCGTTCCACTGGACTGTTCAGAATACTATGTGGTCGTCATCTATACTTTGCTAGATGATTGGTTCATTAGTACACAGATATCAAGAAATACAGGCAATAAGCACATATAACATTTTATCATCTAGATTTTTTATATCTATGTGTAAGATGAAAGTAACTATGCATTCACTTGTTAAAGTGGATGATTGAAAATTTAGGCAGCGCTTCGCCTTAGCACTTGGCTTTTCCTTTGATGTGACTTAGGTTTATATTAATAAGTCTTAGTTTTATATTCCTAGTGACTAATGATAGTCTAGATTCCTCAACAATCTCAATGTCTACATCAGGATCTATCAAGTAAGGAGCAACCAGGTAAGATCATATCGGAGATAGGGTCCGTTTGGTATATAGAGTATGCTGCCTGAAAATCCCACTTTAAACACCTCATTAAATATAGCCTATAAATCACCATCGTAAGTAGATCAATCAGTATAATGACTTGGAATCACTGATAATTTTTATAAATTCAATAATAATGACAATGAATATAAATATAAGTTACACTGAAAACAATATAAGTGTAGCTTAACTTACAGAGATTTTATAGCAAAAAGTCAAAAATTTCACTGTGAGAACTCCGAACCGAAAGCTTCTACTTGTTGGGCTCTACAATACTCTAGAACTTTGCCAAAACACACTAAATGGTATAAATTTTGGACCAATCGAATTGAAATTCGAGAGAGAGTGTTTTTGGAATGTGTAGGAAGTGAAATGGGGCTGAGAGGGTATGTATAGGAGAAAATTTACAAAAGCACACCACATCCCGACCAGGAGCATGTCGTGCCCTAGCCTGGTCGGACTCTCTCCTTGCGACACGTGGCATGCTAAGACTGGTTCGACATGGACCCCTTCTAGAAGAGCGCGTCGCGCTCCTCACGCGTGGCGCCGATTTGAAATTTTCAAAAATTCATACCTTTTTTATACGAACTCAGTTTTTTTACGTTCTTTATATCCACGCGTAGTTATTGACGAGATCTACAACTTTCATTTATACTTCGTTGGCTAATTCTCACTTTATGTTTAAAGTTATATTTTTAACAAATTTAAACTGTTAAAGTCCGTGTAAAAATCATATTTTTTTCATACGACATTCGTTATCGGCTGTCTTTATATCGATAGACTCCTAATCACAGGATCTTCAACTCTTGTTTAGATTGTTTCAGCTAACAATAAAACCGATATGAATTTCGATTTCTGTGCTAACACAAATTTGCTAAAACTTCTAAAAATCATTAGTTCCTCGTATGAAGTAAGATTTAGGCATTCTGTATATGCACATAATCACCATCATGACCATTACAACTTCCGTTTAGATTATTTGTCCTGAATAATCTTTTATTTTTTATGCTTATTTTAGCCATAATTATTAAATTTTTACCTAATATTATATACACATAATATTTACACATAAATCACATATATTCAAACAACGTTCTTTCATTTATTCATAAAAAGATTACAATCGTTGAACAATACAAATTTCATATCTTATTAATGTCTAGTGAGAAACGTGGATGTTGCAATTCTCTCTAGGGATGAGTTATAAATCCGAAAAACCAGACCGGAACCAGAATCAAACCGGAACCGGAACCAGTATAACCGGAAAATGTTTAAACGGTCCGGGTATTGGGTTCCAAATTTAGTCTTATCCGGGTTCAGGGTATTTCGGGTACGGGTCCAACGGGTCCGGGTATTCCGGGTAAAAAAATCGGAACCGGTTTTTGGAACCGGATATGTAAAAAAACCGAAACCGGGTTTAATGGACCGGAACCGATTTTTGTACGTTTTATAAAGGTTTTATATAGGAAATATAAATAAATATGTAAAAAAGCTTATAAGTTGATGGGTATTTTATCATAATCTATATAAGTTTTAAAAAATGAATATACTAGGATTATAATTTTTGTATAGAAATTTGTATAAAAAATAGTGTCGGTTAAATATGAAATATTATTTATACATTCTTTATCTAAAGAAAATGGATGTAGGATTGGAGATGGTTGTTCATTATAATCTCAATTTGCATATGAGCTCTCATAATAATAATAAAAAAAAAAGAGAAAACATTGAAGTAATGGAAAACTCATGAAGCATGACATTCATCTAACAAAATCTTAGCCTATCTCCCATTCCCCTCTCTGGTGAACTTTATTTGTAAGAACCATAATTTATATATAATATTAATATTAGATGAATGGTTATACGTTTGGTTTTATATGTTAAAGAATAGTTTAATTAAAAATGGTGATTTCGTTAGGAAATTTTGAAAAATTGGCTTATGCAATCGTTTAAATACATTATACTGTAATAACTTTTGTAACAAATATGAGTGAATTTGACTATATAATAATGTATTTGATCAAAAAGAGTGAAATCGAAAGTTTTATTATTTTTAGTATCAACTTGTTTTGTTGGCTTAATGGGTTAAAGTTCTATAAGCTTTTAGCCTATATTTACAGTGCATCTTTTACAAAAGGTTATATATATATTTTTTGAACGGCAGAGATTTTATTAAAAAAAACTAGCAAAGAGCTAGGAAAAGAAAAGAGATCACAAGAAATTACAAGCTAAAAAGGGATTATGAAGCCAAGAGGACCAACTCATTTTAGCTTTTCTACACCTATTGGGAATCCAAAAGAAAGATCTATCAATCACTTCGTCTAAAATGAGAGATTTCCTAGGATGAGCCGTTCCAAAGATAGTGGAATTACGAAACTTCCATAAACACCATAAGGTAGTCAAGATGACAGTATCAAAAACTTGTCTTTTCCCTCTTTTAGCGCGAATAGACTCAGGCTAGGAGAGGAGATGCTCAATAGAGACTAACTGAGGAGGTTGGACACCCCACCAAACAACATTTCGAGTCCATATCTCAACCAGGTGAATACACTGGAGAAAAAGATGGTTAATTGATTCGACGGAGTTGTGGCAAAGAGGACAAAGAATTGTGTCCATAGATATCCCACGGAGAGAAAGATTCTCTCTAGTCGGAATGCTTCCTAAATGCAATCTCCAAATGAAAATATTGACTTTAATAGGCACCCAGTTATTCCAACGAGTCTCATGAACCCCAAAATGTAATATATGACTATCCAGAAAAGTGCGGAGAGAAGAAACAGTAAAGGAATCGGAGGCATCAATAGTCCAACCCAAACGAGCCGGAATAGAATGAAGAAGAACTCCCTGCATTAAAGAAGTGAAAGCAATCCATTGGGTCTCCTTAATACCCCTCTAGGAGCACGCCTGAGACAGTCCGAATTCCAACTGAGAAGCACCCTATCACGGACAGAAATAAACTTATGAAGATCTAGAGCATAGATCCTGTGAAAAGAAGTTCCTAGTTGAATATCCCCCTTCCAAACATCGTGCCAAAAAGGTACTATTCCCATCACCAACTCTAATAGGGAAGAAGGTTCTGAGATCAAGATCACGATTATTAAGTTGTGCATGCATCCTAATGACACCGTTCCAAGGACCAATCGAACCTCTTCTAGGAGAAAAAGAACTACAACCACCGTCTCAACCATAAAGAACTTTAACAACTTTAACCCATATCAAATTCGGGTTATGAAAGAATCTCCAGTGCCATTTATAAAGCAAGGCCCAATTAAAGGAATATAGGTTGCCAATACGAAGACCCCCATCTTTTTTTGAGCTAAGACATGATCCCAGCGAACCCAATGCATACATCTCGCATCTAAGTCAGCTCCCCAAAAAATCTAGCACGAAGAGACTCTAAGATGTTAATAACAGAAATCGGGACCATGAAGATAGACATCAAGTAACTCCCAAGACTTCCAAGAACTTATTTGATTAAAGAAAGACGACCTCCAAAAGAAAGAGATTTGGCTTTCTAACCCGAGAGTTTAGACCGAAAACGATCAACAACCGAAGACCAAGCAGCAATCTGAGACATGTTCTTGCCAACAGGAATACCAAGATAAATAAATGGGCAAGAGTCAGGAGCACACCCAACCTTACGAGCCGCCACCTCCACCTGAGACAAAGGAACTCCCACTCCAATCAACTTACTTTTTTGAAGGTTGATTTTTAGCCCTGAAGATAAATAAAAGTACCATAGGATACGTATGATTTGGGAAACATTTCCCGGGTCCCAATTCGATAGCAAAGCAACATGATCAACATAAAACAAGTGTGAGATGTCAGTCCCACCAATAGAGATGCCTTGAAAAATATTTGCATTGTGAGCTTTCCGTAAAGTAACATGTAGTCCTTCCATAACCATAATAAATAAAAAAGGTGACAATGGGTCACCTTGACGTAGGCCACGTTGGATTTGAAATTCATCAGTGGGGGACCCATTAACAAGAACCGAAGCCCTAGCAGAACTGAGAAGCTCCATAATCCAATCACACCACAATTTACCAAATCTCGTAGTCTGCATAATCTCCAAAAGCTACTCCCACGAAACGGAATCAAAGGCCTTCTCAAAATCCACTTTAAAAATCATAAGTGGATTGTTCGTGGATTTACTCCAAGCCACAACCTCATTAAGAAGGAAAGGACCATCCAAGATTTGTCTACCTCTAATAAAAGCAGACTGCTCCAGGCTAATAATAGAACCAATAACCTCCGACAACCTATTAGCTAATAATCTACCAATAATTTATGACACCCTATTAAACTTATAGGTCGAAAATCTTTGATGTTCTTAGGATCACGAACTTTGGGGATGACTGTAAAGAAAGAAGCATTACAACCCTTTGGGATTGAGTAATGACCATGAAAATGTTGAACGAAAGCCACCAAATCATTAGAAATAAGATCCCAATATCTTTTCAGAAAGCCAAAAGAAAAACCATCTGGCCCAGGAGCCCGATTAGAACCACAATCCCAAACAGCCCTTTTAATTTCATCTCGAGTGAAGGGAGCTTGAAGAAAAAGAACTTGATCGTCCGTGAGGGTATTAAATAAGTTGGAATCAATACTAGGTCGCCTTCCTTTTTTCTTCAAGAATAGGCTTTTATAATATCTTTGGAACTCCTTCTTAACCTTCCCAGGGTCATCCTCCCAAACACCGTCAATCATGATACCCCTTATGGCTAGATGGTGCCTCTTCCGATTAATAGTACTATGGAAAAAACCAAAGTTCTCGTCCCCTTCAATGGACTATTGAATCTTCGCTTTCTGAATCAGGTCAATTCTAGAAAAATGATCTAAATCAGTCATTTCTTTTATAACTGAAACTCTTTGTTATATATTCATTTTGTTGTTTAATTATTCTAACTATTTTTTTTAATAAGAACCTCTAGTCATGTTACAATTAACTCATCCCTATGAACGTACACTATATATTACAATCACATAACTAAAAGCTCATATTTCACAATAATATTAAACCAACTTTGTTATATCTAGTTACTTTTTAAAAAAAAAATCAATTTTGTCAATACCTAAATGTAATTTTTTTATTAATTTTTTTATAACGGTTGAAAGATTATGCGATTGAGGTAATTACCAAAAAAATAGTAATAATAAAAATAAAAAAAATTCGGGTTTTTCAGTTCTAAACCCATTTTACCCAGTTCCACCTTACCCACTTTCCTATTTCCGGGTTTTTGGTTATAGACCCACTTTACCCGGTACCGTACCCGGAACCGAACCGGAACCGGTTCCTATATACCGGTCCGGTTTTCGGTTCTAAAAAATCTCATTAAACGGTTCCGGGTTTTCCGGGTTCGGGTCCATCCGGTTCGGGTTTGGACCCACTTTCATCCCTAATTCTCTCTTTCCAGATTTCTTTTTCTATAAAGGTTTACTTTGAAGATTTATCAGCTTGAGAGTTTATAAGTTTCCAAACTTTGCTAGATATCAACGATTCAACTTGATTGGAACGATTAAAGGTCGATAAGCATTTAAAGCTGTTATGATTTTGATTACATGTATCAATGTGAAAATAATCATCAACGTGAAGTGACGATGATGATCTTTAAGGATTAATAGATGTTGATGATTTAGTTTGGTATTTCACAAGTCTTAATCTTCAACATGAGAATGATCATCAAAGTTGTAACATTTTCTCTTTCCTTATTTTGGCATTTCACAAGTCTTAGGTTGTGTTAGGTGTGCCACAAATAGCTGATAAACTAACTTATTTTTTTGAGTTTTTTTTTTTGTTTAAGTTGTCATGTTTGACAATACAAAAAGTAGCTTATAAGCTAACTTTTAAAAAAGCTATTCCAACTGGCTTTTTAGGAGATATTTTTATCCAAATATACTCCTTAATTAATTATAAAAACACATTCTTTTAAAATTCCATTTTATTTCATTTTGTATATAAAAACACATTCTTTTAAAATGTCATTTTATTCTCAGACAATCTGTTTTCCACTGCATCACACATCCTTCCTTCTTGAAAGAATGCTCTGCTCCAAGATTTTGGGTTTGTTTCCATAAGGTAATCATAGGCTGCAGGATTAAGTACTTGAATCTCCTTCATGACAGCATTGAATAAAGGCTCAGTGGATGCTTTGCTTGCCTTCTAAAATATGTTCTCATAGTGTACACCACTAAATCTTTTCCTAAAGTTGGCTACAATATGCCTTGCACATTGCCTATGTCCAGCAATAGGAAGCACTTCCGTGACAGCCTCTAACAACCCCTACATAATAATAGTCATGTTTTAAACATCATGTAACTTAATTGTGAAATATATAAAAGTCGTAAGTATATGACATACCTTGTGTTGATCCGACATCAATGATATACCAAAACCATCCTCTAGATGAAGGTTATCTTTTAGATTTTCCAAGAACCATTTCCAATTTGCTTTGTTTTCTACACATACAATTGACCATGTAATTGGGAATATGTGATTCTTAGCATCCCTTCCTACAATAACAATTAGCTCTCTTGAACATAAACCCTTTAAGAAACACCCATCCAAATTTATTATTCTTTTGTAGCTCCCTCTCCACCCTTGCTTTAGGCCATCAAAACAAATGTAAAACTTGCTAAAATAAGTCTTACCATCTGGCATAACATTGACATCCATTTTGACTGTTGATCCAGGATTTTATCTTTTTATCTCCTGGCCATATGACCATAGCTTTGCATAGTGATGTTGGATTAATGTCTAAGTCCATAACTATAATTGGTGAGACTTGACCCGACCCGGCATGGTCCATTTGGGTTGCATGGCATCATGCATTTGGATAGACTATAATGAGAGAAATAACACTTAAGGTTGGTTAATATATTATAAGTTCTAATATATTATTAAGATTATTTAATTAGTATTGATCAAGAATTAATCTAGGATTAATTAAGTGATCAAAAGAAGACTAATTAAATATATGGGTTGATTGTGTAAATCATCCATTCTTATATATGTGGGCTTGTGATCCAAGATTCCTTATGTTGGACTAAGTCCATGGGCTGACCCATGGATACTCCATGGAGGTTAAAATCCATGGAGCACAAGGAATGGGTAAAGTTATGAGTTACATGGTGTAACCCTAATAGCCACCATATAAAAGAATCCCATGGCTCAAGAAATCGGCCACTATGTGTGAGAATTAAGGGCTAGCCGATTTCATGAAGTGTGTATGTTCTCTCAAGTCATTCCAAGTGTATTTGGTGTTGTGTGAACCATTTGAGGTGTCACACTTGGGGCACTAGGCACTCAAGCTTCATGAAGACATTCTACATCAAAGAGGTATACAATTCTAACTTAATATATTCATATGAAGCAATGTTATTATGCTAGTTAGGATGAATACCTTGGAAAGTTCATATTTGCATGTATAATAGAGAAAACATAGATCCAAGGTATTTAGGGTTGCATGTACACTTAGGAGTGTTAGAATGCTCAAAACCCAACAGTGGTATCAGTGCCTAGGCTTATTTTCAATTATACTTGATCCAAATTGCTGAAAAATGCTGAAAAAATCGATTTTCTGGCTTTCTGGGCACTGGACTCATTGATTCCACAGATGAACTCGCCGAGTCCACGGCAAAACTCATCCTACTTGTCGCGTAGGTTGATACACTCGACGAGTAGGAGCCCCATACAACATATTTTCGAGTTTTTTGGCTAGAAATGGACTAGGAACATTACCCTAAGCTGTTTTTGAACTTGTAAACTTGTTTTTGATGTGGTAATGTTCATGCTAATCCAATTTCAAAGATAATTGTCAATAGATTCATGTTTTGTATTAGTTTAGTGATTAGGCTAATGACATGAAAAAGTTTGATTTGAATTATCTTGTTCTTATGAGTTGCTTAGATTAATAGACAAGTTAATTGATTATGCGTTTTCAATCCACTTTAATCTAACAGTTGATTCTAAAATGTGTTTTTTGTAACTTGTCCTCAAGTTATATGAAAAGTCACATTTAAGTTTCATAAAACTCATAAAAGATTGGCAATGGTTACAAAAATGATGAGTCTTGTCCTCAAGTTATGGAGGTTCAAGAGTCACTTCATTAAGTAATAAAATGTGTAACCTTAATTAATTCCATAAGTTACAAAATAAAGAAATGGTACATTCTTTTATTAGTTTAAAGTCTTCCATAACTTGTCCTCAAGTTATGGAACTTAAAGAGTCTTTTAATTAAAACTACTTTAAATTCATAAGTTATGGAATTAATTAGTTTTGAATAGTTTCAAAACTTGCCCTCAAGTTTTGAAATATGAAAAGTTTTCAATTATGAATACTTTAATTCCAAGTTAGCCCTTAGAATTTTAAAAGTTAAAATTCAACCCTTATACTTTATAATATTATAAGTTAATAATATTTATATAAATGTATAAGAGCAAGTCAGTCTTACCGTTAGTAGGCCTCATTCACGAAGCCAGTCTATAAGGGGGTATAAGGTTACTGCATATAAAATGGCAGTTTAATGGGTGTCCACTCTCACCCACCGCTTCTTTGACTGGTGGGGGGTCGTTAGCTGAACGGGTAGGACAAGAACTATAATTCTCCCTTCATTAAAAGTATTAATGATAAATACTAAGTAACTAAACCTTTTAAAAATACCCAATCTTAGTTACTTAGGAAAAAGTGAATAAGGTGCTAATCCATGAAGTTACACTTTGCACTTTGTTTAACTCGTTAGTGGAGCGTGTGTGGTTAACCGGCACACTAACCTGGACTTAACAGGGTAGGCAAAGGGTAACTTAATATTTATCATAGTATCGGTGGAGCGTGTGTGGTTAACCGACACATCGATTAAGGGGTAAATATTAATGGTACCTAGTATATTTTTATGGTTACTTCACACCTTGTTTTGTGATCCTCGGTATCCCAGTCACAAATCCTGAAGGGCAGACTCGATATTGAAACATGCCATTGAAAAGTTCAATGAATCTCAAAGATCTAGGAGTTTCAAAAACCAATTAAAACCTAATAATACATTTCGTCATTCACCTACCTTCAAATATTTTATAGCTTGGATTACGACATCCCTCTTCCAAGTTATAAAAATATTGTGTTGGGTCCTAGCCTTAATATTTCATATTGGGTGTTATATTAAGGACTTTAAATCAACTATCTTGAATATCTCCCAAAAACATGTCTGCTTTAGACATTTATGATCTTCCCAAATCTCTTAAAACAATCTTTCCTAAATGAAGATGATGTCCCATGGAAATCATACTTCTTTCACCTCCTCCAATTATTCTCCCTAACCCACAAGTTCTTGAAAAGTTTAAGGTCACTCAAGCCCTATTGGCAAGCAAAGGTCTATATGTGATCACATCTTGGAGATGTAGTCACATATTGAAAAGTCGGGAGAGTTGGGTGTTTGTCTTGAGAAAGCTGGTGGTTCAATCACTTTCTAAGTCACATAGTGAGTTCCTTTGGGACTCCTATGAAACAGAGTATGACAAGACCCTTAATGATCTTATCTATTTGCTAAGATCAACTTCCTAAAAGTTTATGGACATTGACAATGATGACACTGGAAATCCAGATAAAGCATTCTCTTCCCAATGGAAAGGGATCAGCCATAGTCAACTCGGTTGACCAAATGGTAAAGAGAAAAGCTAAGTCTGTGATAGTCCCGTGTACCATTACCAAAGGGTCCATATGTTTACATTGCCACAGGAAGGGGCATTAGTTGCGAAGCTTCCAAACTTACCTAAGGATGTTAAAGGCAATAACTTTGACTCTACTTCAGGTAAAGTCCACTATCTAACTCTGCTAAGGTTCTATTCTGAGATTCTTGATACATGATGTGACTGGGTCACATGGTGATGTTTTAAGAATCAAAGAAAAGTGAAGAAACTTAAAGAAAGAATATGCTGAATCTGATCGCATAGATGGATTTATATCGCATAGTTTGAAGATCGGATTCTTGAGCTACTTCTTAGGAGTTATGAGATATTGCTTAGGAATAGATAACAATAATTTTTCATATGGATTGTAAGGATAAGTTTTTCCGCAAAGTTTTAAAATAAAAGGAAATTTTTTATTTTATTTATTTTATGTATCCTTATAATGGCGTTTGTGGAAAATTGTTGCTTATAAGATTCCACTGATAGCAATATTGGAAAGTGAATTTGATTCTCTCATTTGTGGTAATGTCTAAAATTTACCAAATAAGGAAAGATTCTCGTCACCTAAGTTTCAGTTGGATAGAAACTTGGAATCATGCAAGTTGTATAGCATGATGAATGAGAACTTTCAAGCATTGGAAAAATTAAGACTAACTACTTGTTCACATGGATGTTTGAGTCAAGTAACGGACTAAGGGATCGAGTACACATTCTTGTGCACTGATCAAGTCCACCACAAAAGATCGATAAGACTATCGTCATGATTTACTTAAGTTTAGTAAATATGGTTATACTTATAGGCTTAAGTGTAATTCTGATACATTGAAAAAATTCCAATGTATGGCAGAGCGAATAAGAAGAATCAAATTAGGCAGAAGGATAAAAGTTTCTCAAATCTGAAAAGATGGGAGAGTACTTTAGTATCAGTTTTTGTGATCATCTTAATGATTAAGATACCATAGCATAATTAGTTCTCTAAGGGAATCTTAGTGCATTCTTATGACTAAGAAGAGGAATCTTGAATTGTTGAAATGGTTAAATCAAGAAGATGAGTCATACTTCGTTCCAATACAAGTCTTAGAGTCACACTCCAAGATTGTAACTTGAGTGACATGTCTTAGAGAAGGTTTGAAACACATGTCAAATGTAAGAGTAAAAGTTTTCTACTCTTTCACATTTGAAATTGGTAAGTTGTGATGTTTTGGATAAAACAAAGACCAACTAAGGCCAATTGTGTGAAGTGTTTGTCTTGATTAGAATCCACACTATCTCTTGAATATCTGACAAGAAAGTCTTATATGTCAAGAGGACAGTGGGAGTCTTAAAGGTCTTGAAAGTATCAACAACTAATCAAGAATAAAACCTAAAGTTCTTCACTAGCACACAACTTGAAGTTTATAACCTATCGTGTTGACATATTATGTGCCCATTCCATTTAAAGTTGGCTCTGCATATGAGTTCTTAGAGTTCTTAATTGGTTGCAAAACAACTTGGAAGCAATGGCAGGCCCTTGAATTGCCAGATGGCAAGAAATTAAGATTGAGTTCAGTCCATATGAGTTTGGATTTGTCATTATCCTTGTCTTGTGACTATGGTTTTGACAATTCACATGGATAAGAACGCATACACCATTAAATCTAAGTGTCATAAGGTTTCTCTCCGATTCATGAAAATGATGGTGAGGAAACACTTTCACTAAGTAGATTTTAGCTAGATAGAAATTGTGATATTTGCATTCTCAAAGTCGTTAGTGGAGCGTGTGTGATTTACCGGCACACTAACATGGACTTGTGAGAAGTGGCAAAGGTCTAAACAATCGAGACTATGATTACGGCATCCATTTTCATAGTTCTTAAAATTGTTTAGACACACCTGTGAGCTATCTATCATAAGGTGTATGATTATGATAAAGTTTTATCAAAGCAATCTAGTATCAGAAATCTGAACTTTGGTAAGAAAGTCAATAAAGTATTGATTTCTAGAAGTCCTGCTGATTTCTGAGTACATGTTAAAGCTAGTGGGAGCATAAGTGTTATGCTAATAATCATCATGTTAGTGGAGCATGATAATTATGATAAGTATTGCAAGTTAGCAATGTTAATTATAGAAAACAAAAAGTTTCAATTGGGAAAGAGTTGTTTTCCTATAATTAAGGGAGAGGAAGTTATACTTCATCTCAAATCTAAAAGCTTAGATTGAGGTTTTAATCGTATTTAGTCAAGGATATATATATATATATATATATATATATATATATATATATATATATATATATATGAATTTCATGTTGGAATGACTCAACATAAGGAAATTCTGTATATGGGTCTATTATTTGCGTTCTCAAATTCGATTATGATTACAACATCTTTTCATATTCTGGATTATGAGAACTTGGCAAATAGAAATGGAAATGTTATAGCAAAATATTGGTTTAGTCTTTATGTGAGACATCATGAATCGTGTCCCATTCGATTCGGATATAGGATCGATTACATGTGCTATATTCATCCTTTCTAAAATTTTCCAAATGCCTGGGGCATTAAGAAGGGAAAAGGTCTAGAATTAGATATGACTAAAAGGATTAAACAATTGTTGAGGACAATCTAAGGTTTACCAAAGAACGGTTGCTCAAGGACAGTTGGAAGTATAGTGATAATTCTGGAAGGACCATATTGACATAATCTGTAAGGAGGCAACTCTTGTTCAGAAGTGATAGTCAAAATGGAATATGGAAATGTTTCAAACTTATAAATTACTCAATCTGTGTAAGATTAGGAAACTTAATGCAAGAAGGATGTTTCCAAGGAGCTGATCTCCTTTGGAATGCTTTGTAATGGTTGTTGTCAAGTCTTACTGACTTTGTGCATAATCATTACAAGAGGATCAATGCATATAAGTTTAGAATCTAACAGATTACAGTAAATGGCATGAATTTGGAATTCTTGCATTTGCAGTAAGGATTTGGGACTGTGAAAAGAGGGTCATTGGAGTTATGTTCAATTGATCTATTTCACAAAGTAAAGATCATAGACAAACATAGTATGCATACTTGGTGTATGGCATGACTAGTGTTAAGAAAACATAGTGTATATGCTTGGAGCATGGGACAACTATTATTTTAAATTCAAGAATAAAATTGATAGCTAAAACAGTATACAATGAATAATGTGTAATCATATGGTGATAAATAAAAGGTGTTTTATTTATGTTCATAGGTTTTGATACCATATTGGATTCAATTATTATTGTGTTTCACTTTGCATGTTCTAACTTCCAGAATAACTAGGTCATTATTCTGGATGACTAAGTTATTCAAACCATCCACAATCGGTCATATTTTGGAAGTAGATATGAATTAAGACTGTCATGGGTTGGCTTGTAGAGGTCTAAGATGTTGGACAAAGGGCTACAACACTCATGACTGCTCATAAGTACTGAGTATTGGATTCAACCCGCGCTCATTGGAATCACTTCATGGATTTTATCATGAGTGATCATGAGACGATAACATCTTATATTCTTCAAACCTAGAGATATGAGTTGTTACTATGAGTTGGTTATACATTGATTGCACGAAAATGCATTCGGTAACTTGATGTTATATAACGTGCCTTTTTGTATGATTCAACAAGTAATAGAACAAGCCATATGAGTCGAAGTTTATCCATTCCTTTACCTTCGGGATAAAAGTGATATCTGTTGGCCCCTCAATGATTTGGTGATGACAAATGTAAGTGCTCGGTCGGGCCTGGACTGATTTGATTTGTTCAATTAGTCAGTCGTCATAAATCGGAAATCGGGAAACAACAAATGGACAGAGAGAATGATTATAATCCATGTCTCAGTCCATATGATATCTAGAAAGGAGGAATATATGATCCCTTATCTAATGGACAAGTCATTGACAAAGGTTAGAGTTCATCTACAAGGTCAGAGTTCGTCGGAAGCTTTTGAGAGCTACGATTGCCAGTCGGTTCTTGAAGTCATACGCAATAATAGTTTTAGACTTATCCAAGTGGGAGACTGTTGGATTAATGTCTAAGTCCATAACTATAATTTGTGAGACTTGACCCGACCCGGCATGGTCCATTTGGGTTGCATGGCATCATGTATTTGGATAGACTATAATGAGAGAAATAACACTTAAGGTTTGTTAATATATTATAAGTTCTAATATATTAATAAGATTATTTAATTAGTATTCATCAAGAATTAATCTAGGATTAATTAAGTGATCAAAAGAAGACTAATTAAATATATGGGTTGATTGTGTAAATCATCCATTCTTATATATGTGGGCTTGTGATCCAAGATTCCTTATGTTGGACTAAGTCCATGGGCTGACCCATGGATACTCCATGGAGGTTAAAATCCATGGAGCACAAGGAATGGGTAAAGTTATGAGTTACATGGTGTAACCCTAATAGCCACCATATAAAAGAATCCCATGGCTCAAGAAATCGGCTACTATGTGTGAGAATGAAGGGCCAGCCGATTTCATGAAGTGTGTATGCTCTCTCAAGTCATTCCAAGTGTATTTGGTGTTGTGTGAACCATTTGAGGTGTCACACTTGGGGCACTAGGCACTCAAGCTTCATGAAGACATTCTACATCAAAGAGGTATGTAATTCTAACTTAATATATTCATATGAAGCAATGTTATTATGCTAGTTAGGATGAATACATTGGAAAGTTCATATTTGCATGTATAATAGAGAAAACATAGATCCAAGGTATTTAGGGTTGCATGTACACTTTGGAGTGTTAGAATGCTCAAAACCCAACAAGTGATCCACTAATGTTTCCTCAATCAACTCAATTGCATACTTCTTAGCTCTTCTACACTGTCCCATACTTACATCTATCCCAAATTTCTCTTTAACCTCATCCCTAAGGAGCCTAACACTAACTTTTTGTTTCTGTAAGAATTGGGTGGTGTAGTGGGTACAGTTATGATCATTTATGAGACTCTTAATTTGGAAAGATTTTTCCTCACTCATCCAAGATGCCCACAATCTAAACTTGCAAGCACTGGAACAATATTTCACTAAAAGTCTCATGCTATCATTTTTCTTGTAGCATAACTAATAACCATTTGCAAAAGCATAGTTACACAACATGTGTTTCAGTTGTTTAGGATTCACAAATCTCATACCTAACACAAGATTCTGTTTTTTCCAATGAACATTGTCTTTATAAATAGCTTGCTCATTAGATATTACTTCATCCTCGACTACATGCTCATATAGCTCTTCACGAGGAGGACTTTCAGGGGTAACTTGGTCCTTTAGGCACAGTTTGCTCAAAAACTCATCATCTTTTGTCTTATTCATAAGAATACATTCATCAGGTTCATTATCAACTTCCAAGTCAATGTCATCATCTTCCTTACCTTGCCAATCCTCCCTACTACCTCGCAGATCCTCCTTATCACCTTGACCATTCTCAACTTCAATGTTAATGTCATCACCTTCCCTATCTTGCAACTCTTCCTTAGTGCCTTGCAAATCCTCCGTAACACCTTGTCATCTATGACCCAACAGATCCTCAATTTCAATTCCATCATTCATATCCATACCACCTTGCACTTCTTCACCGACTTCAATTCTATCAGACAATTCGTCTAATGAACTGCATATTTCACCTTGCTCCTCAAGGATCCATTGATGTACATTAACACCAAGATGGTCCAAGTACACATTAATAGCACTACCAGAAGCATATCCTACTTCGATATAGTCCATATAGTCTATATCAGTAGCTATTACCCTCAATCCATAAGGGAACTCCACATTGTGCATGCAAAAGTAAACACTGACGCATACCTCATTAGCGAATCTTTGAATGAACAACAGAAACTCGTTCTTGTCCATTCCAGCAAAATCGACATCATCGAACCTTTGTTTTGCACCATTTGAGTAACAAATAGCAGGATACCTCGTAAACATTCCGGCAAAATGGAGATCTATCTTCATGTAGACAGCCATAGGATCGATTATGTTGGCCGATTTCAGGGAGGAAGAGTTTAAGAAACAGACTCGAGTCAATCACGGTTTGAAAAAAGTATATGAACGCAAATGGTAGCAGAATAAATGAAAGGGGCATTTGAGAGGGTTTAAACGGATATAAGTTTCATTTAGTGACATAACATGTGACAATGACCTGGCATATTTAGTCTACTTGGCATTGAGGTGGAATAAAAAAACGTCCTAGTCGGATGGATGTGACCGGTTTCACCCTTCAAATCTAGAAATGTGACCTTTTAAACCATAAAATGACAAGTATAAGCCCTTTAAAAGCAAAAAATAGTCACGAGGGACCATTTAAACCAATATACGAAAGATAGTTGGTCCAGAGTGAAATAACCCTTTCCTAAAAGCTAAAAGATGTTTTAAAACATAAAACAAACACCCCCATAATATATAACATCATTACACAACTTGGGGAGTATCCGTTGATGATTCAGTTTCATCGGTTATTTTCTTTGGAGTTAGACAAAGATTATCTTGTAAACCACAAATGGATTAATATTTAATAGTAATTGGAACTTGAATTGGATACACGAGACTAGAGGTGTGGTGGAACAAAATCAAATGATGGAGATGGGGGCCTTGATTCAGGTTTTCAGAAAACCGTGATATGTGGATTTGGGACACGGTTTCGAACATTCGATCCCAAAACTAATAACAATGGTTCTTTCGATTTTAGAACCAATCATGGAATTGATTTTGATATCAATTACTTGTTTTAAGATTTTAAACTAAATTTATTTACCATTTTGAAAGAAAAAAAACCCTAAGAAATTAGTCTAGGAGTCCTTAAATTCATAGAGAACACATTTTTTGTTTGTTCACTGAGGAGATGTGTGATGGATGGTTTTTGAAATATTGGTTCTTCACACATCCTACATTAGATAAGAGTTTGAAAGAAAAGGAGTAGGATAGCTTATTAACCATAAATATTTAGTAATTGAAAACTTAAAACTTTAAAATACAATTTATGTGTATCCAATGGGTATTGATCTCGAAATATCACATGCTTTTGATCAAGCTTTTATCATGATACAAGTGAACTTAAATCTAAAATACAATTTGTGTGTATGCAATGGGTATTGATCTCGAAATATCACATGCTTGTGATCAAGCTTTTAACACGATACAAGTGAACTTAAATCTTAGTTGGCATTTACAAATTGAGCACTCTCAATTAAGTTAAGGTAGTTGATAAACTAGTTTACTTTTTAAATTTTTTAAATTGTCATGAAAATCCAAAAAGTAGTTTGTAAGATAGCTTTTTAAAAAACTATTTAGGTTGTGTTTGGCACGCCACATCTAGTTGATAAACTAACTTATTTTTCAAGATTTTTTTAAGTTGTCATGTTTGTCAAACCAAAAAATAGCTTATAAGCTAGTTTTTTAAAAAGCTACTTAGACTAGTTTTCAGGATTTTTTTTTAATTTCCAAATATACCCCTTAAGTAATTACAGAAAAAACATTCTTTTAAATGTAATTTTATGTCATTTATATCGATAAACTTATTAGTTAGTTTTACCAAACGTCATTTTTTTATCGGTTAATTTTTAAGCTATCAGCTAGCTTTTCATATATCAGCTGACTTTTCAGCTACTATGTCAAACATAGCCTTAGACTAGCTTTTTATGAGATTTATTAAATTTCCAAATGTACCCCTTAATTAATTATAGAAATAAATTCTTTTAAATGTCATTTTATATCTTTCAGCTAACTTTTCAGCTAGTTTTATCAAACGCTATTTTTTATTAGTCAGCTTTTCAGCTATCAGATAGTTTTTTATTTAATAATTAGTTTTTCAGCTACTACGCTAAATATAGCCTAAATATTAGTTGTTTTTGACAAAATTAGTGATTATGTTTAAGGGAAATCTCAGGAACAGTCATAATATTTATCATAATTTACGAAAAATTCTCAAACTAAAATTTGCTTACGAAAAAACATTAATTACCGGTAAAAATGACGATTTGACCCATTTTGCCCGGTTTATTGGTTTCATTACTTACTTGGTTCCATTAAAGTCTAATTATTTTACCATACTTTACGAATAAGTCTCAAACTAAAATTAAGTGATGATTTGACAATTTTCTTCATGTAACATACATTTTACCAGTTGCGTTGATGGTTTCGATGTCTAGTCATTAAATAAGCTAATAAGATAGATAATATAAGTTATATAATGCTATGTTTACCATAAAATTTGACATACATCCCATCGGCTCATATATGATTATGTATCCATGTCAGCAACGAAACCAATAAAAATGTGTGTTTCCGGGAAAAAGGGCAGGAAATGAGCTGATGAATGGATATACTGGGTTACATAAGATTAGATAGACAATTTGAAATTTCTTATAAACTTAAAAAATGATGAAGTTGTTGCTAGTTTATGTAATTATTGCAGTTTTCGTTGGATGCATTTTATATTCCAAAAAAATATATAATACATCATAATATCAAATTATGGTAAACATAGCTTTATATAACCCAATATATCTGTAACATACGGATTCCCAGGTATATTATTTTATCTATTTATTTTTTTGGTTCATTAATCTACTCGACGAGTTGGTGCTATAACTCGTCGAGTAGAAGCGGGGTGGCCACGTGAGTTTAGTAATCTACTCGACGAGTCCAAGAATAGACTTGCCGAGTAGGCACTGTGAGTGGAAACCCTAGATCCCCGGGTTTGGGGCCTATTTAATAGCACTTATAGCCTCATTTGCGGCCACACCTTACTGAGAAGAAACCCTAAACGCCCCCTTGAGCTTTTGAGAGAACTTTGAGCCTTACTTGAGATTTGTGGGTGCTTTTTGGTAGAAAAAGAGAGGATTCCAAGCAAGGATTGTGAAGAGGCTGTTAGATCTGCTGCTTGTACATCCAAAAGCTTTTGTTAGAGGTATCAAGTTCGAACCTTTCTCTTTTGTTTGAGTAGATTTCTTATTTTGAAGATTAGGGCTTCTTTTCCTTATATTTTGGGACTTTGAAGATTTGGAGTTCCCGAGGAGGCTTGAACCCCAGATCTGGACCTTAGGAGGTCCCTAGCATCTAAAGGTTCCTGCTTTATTCAACCTTGATGGAATTTAGGAGTGAAAAACCCATTTAGACCGTGTTCTTGGCATTTCATGCCCAAAATGCCATGCATGGACGTAAAGTCTATGACTTTATGTGATAAATGAGCCTTGAGAGTATGGATCTGGAGTTTGGGAGAGTATCATGCCTTAAATTCCTCTGAATATAAGTTGAGTCTAAATGGATTCGCCGAGTTGATGAGCCGAATCGGCGAGTAGATTAGGGTTGTCTCGATTAGCTGGATAAGGTGAAAGCTCGACGAGTTAGGGGTTAACTCGGCGGGCTGGACCTTCATGAGAATGTCAAGAATCGATGGGACTCGACGAGTCGCACGAGTGCAATCGGCGAGTCTGGTCAATTTGTGGCTGCTGACTGGAATTGACTTCTGTTGACTTTAGGGTTGGTCAAATGAGTAATGGAGGTCAGGAAAGGGTAAAATGGTATTTTACCCATTTCTAAGACTAGAGTCTAAGAGAGCGACGTTCGGTACATTTGAGTGTGAGAAGAGTATTAATTAGAGATGTTATGTGATAGGCAGAGGCTAGAGCGGGGATTTCTAGGCACGAGACTTTGCTAGCTAGTTTACGAGGTGAGTCTTCTCACTATACTTTACCATGAGTGGTATTTGTGTGTGACTGAGATGTCTTATGTGCTTATCTCTATATGTGATATCCTACATTATTTCTTTGTGATTTATGTTGTGTATTACTTAGAGCTTACAGAGTTAGGACCGGAGGGTCCATCAAAGTTGTGGTACTGGAGGGTCCCACTGACACACATTAACCATATGGTCTTACAGAGTTATAGCCTCGAGTGGCTAATATGTTGTATATGGTATTTTGGGGAACTCACTAAGCTTTATGCTTACCGTGTTATGTGTTCTGTGTTTCAGGTACTTTCGACGATCACGGGAAGGCACATGCTTGATTGTACACATACTCGCTTTGGAGATATATTTTGGAGGATCCTGGTCTATGTGATAACAACCTTTGATAAATAAATTGTATTAACGTTGATACTTGGGATTTTTGGGAAATATGACATGTGATTTTTATGTTTGAAATGGAAAATTTGGTTTCAAAATTTACGTCGTTACAAGTTAGTATCGTAGCCTTGGTTTGAGGGATTCGGATGCACCTTTGGGTAAGTCACCATTTTATAGGCAACGACCTTATACCCCCCTTATAGACTGGCTTCGTGAATGAGGCCTACTAACGGTAAGAATGACATATTCTTATACATATCTATATAATAAAATTATAATAATAGTATAAGTGTTGATTTTTAAACTTTTTAAAAAACTAAGGTTTAATTTGAAATTAAAGCATTAAAGTGTAAGACTTTTCAAATTCCAAAACTTGACGGCGAGATTTGAAACTATTCCAAGTCTCTTCAATTTGTAACTTATGAGTTTTAATGGTTCATAAAAATGAAGACTCTTCATTTTATGAAACCTCTTTAGTTCTTTAATCACAATTTAAAGAAGTGACTTTTGGTTATCCATAACTCGAGGACAAGTTATAGACACCATCATTTCCATTAAGATCATGAATTAAACACACATGGAGGTTACACATAATTCCTATGATCTTCTAAAACTCATAAGAACACAAATTCATGTCAAGCAATTTCAAGAAATCATATAAACATATACAATACTTGAAAATTGATAAAAGTCATGTAAAATGGGTTAACATAATCATTATCATATTGAAAAATAGATTTTACAAGTCCAAAACAGATTGGGATAGTGATTTTAATCCATTTCCAGCAACAAAACTCGAAAAAAACTGCCCAGCATGCTCCTACTTGTCGAGTGCATGATTCTACTCGCCGAGTAGGATGAATTTGTTCATGGACTCGGCGAGTCCTCCCCATGAACTCGGTGAGTCCAGTCCTCAGAGTGCAGAATTTTCGTTTTTAAGCAGTTTTGCATCAAGTATATAAAAAACAATCATAGGCTCTGATACCACTGATGGGTTTTGAGCATTCTAACACTTCCTAAGTGTACATGCAACCCTAATAACCTTGAATCTATGTTTTCTCTATATACATGAAAATTTCTTTTTCAAGGTTATTTCCTAACTAGCATGGCATGGGGATTACATAAAACATAAAAACTAGAAGAAATACATACCTTGTTGTTGCTTGGATTCCTTCAAGACTTTGTGAGCCTAGCACCCCAAATGTTGTGCCTCAAATGCTTCACACAACACCACAAAAGTTGGAATAACTTGAGAGAATACTTCTTACACTTGAAAATCAGTTATGCCCTCTCTAGAAACACTCTAGTACCGATTTTGCTAGCCAAAGGGTTCCTTTTATAGTGTTGTCACAATTAGGGTTTTCACATGAATACTCTTAATTGTCATGACTCTTCATTTCTCATGACCCATGGGTTTGTAACTCCCATGGACTATCCATGGAGCTCCATATGGTCATAACCAAACCCATAAACCATGGATCATTAATCCACCATAAAAGAATTGATGATTGTCATAACCAACCCTATATATTTTATTAGTCTCACTTTGATCACCAAATTAATACTAGATTAATACTTGAGCAATACTAATTGAATAATACTATTATTAATATATTATAACTTATAATATATTAATAATCATAAGTGCCTTATTCTCTCATCTAGTCTATCCAAGTATTGCAATGCCATGCAACCCAAATGGACCATGCCGGGTCGGGTCAAGTACATACCAAATAAAGTTATGGACTTAGACACTATATCCAACACCTTCTTCTTAGAATAGAGAAACTTTTATCTTTCTGCCTACTTGATTCTTCTTTATTCGTTCTGCTATTCATTGAAACTCTTTCAATCAACTCAGAATTACACTTAATCTTATAAGTATAATCATATTTACTAAAATTTTAGAAAATAATGACGAATATCTTATCTCTCTTTGTGGTGGACTTGATCAACGCACAACCTAGTGTACTCGATCTCCTAGTCCTTCACTTGACAGTTTGTCAAAGAATTAGTCTAATTTCCAAATATGAAGTCTCTCATTCATCACGCAACCAAGTTGTATGATTCCAAGTTTCTGTCCAATTGAAACTTGGGCGATGAGAAACTCTCCCTATTTGGTAAATTCTTGACATTTCCACAAATAACAAAATTAAGAATCAAATCCATTATTGCTAATAATAGAAACCTTCAAACATGAATTTTTCATACATGCCATTGCAAGGATAAATAAATAAGATAAAATCAAAATTCATTTTATTGTGGAAAAAATTTGTCCTTACAATACAATTCAATTGAAAAACTATGTTATTACATATTTCTTAGCAATCTATTCTAACTCCAAGTAGTAGATCAAGAATCCAATCTTCAAACAACGCGATCGAAATCCACTTTCTTCACGATTAGATTCAGCCCACTTCTTCCCTTAAGCTTCCTCTCTTTTTTCTTAGATCCTACAAAAACATCAAAATGTAATCTTATCACATCATGTATTAAGAATCTATAATCGAAACTTAAAAGAGTTAGTTAATGGATTTTACCTGAAGCAGAGTCATACGTCTTGGCTTTCCCATCTCTTAGATCTCTCAGGTAGTTAGGGCAGCTTCGTCTCCAATGCCCCTTCTCTTGGAAATAAAAGCAAATGGACTCCAATGCCCCTTCTCAGGTAGTTAGATCTCTCAGAATATTTGAAGGTAGGTAAGTGACGATTTACCAATTTCCACCATGAAAAACGAAAAGGGAATTTAAGTTTTAAATGAATTGAAACTCCTAGATCTTTTGAGATTCATTGAACTTTTCAATGGCATGTTTAATCTCGATTATGCCCTTCTATTTGTGACTAGGATGCCGAGGATCACAAATAAGGTGTGAATAAGCATACGAATCACGTGGTGCACCCAATGCTAATATCACCTAATCAATGTGCCGGTTAGCCACACACGCTCCATTGATCTATGATAAGCATCGAGCCACCCTTCACCACCAATGTCATCCCCAAATTAGTGTGTCGGTTAACCACACACGCTCCACTAACGCTTGACAAGGGTACGAAGTGTAATTCCATGGGTTAGCATACAATTTCACATTTTTCCTAAAGTAACTATGATTTAGGAATTTGAAAAGAATTTAGTTACTTGTGTACTTCATTATACTTATATTGGAAGGTTTCTGTCCTATCTTACCCATTCGGCTAATGACCCTCCACTAGTCAAGAGTGCGGTGGGTAAGAGTGGATACCCATTCAATCGCCATTTTATAGGCAATTTCCTTAAACACCCCTTATAGACCAGCTTTGTGAATAAGGCCTACTAACGGTAAGACTGACTGTTTACTCATACATATATATAATATTAGACTTTTAATGTTATATATAATATAGGGTGTATATTACACTTTTAAAATACTAGGTGGTTTAACTTAGTAAATTATACCTTTTAATTTAATTAAATGTAAACCAAAACTTTATGGGTTTATTAAATCTCTTTTAATTATACACTTTAATTAATTAATAAAACCATAATGGTGTGATTTGAACTTTTCAAATTACTAGGGTTTTTAGAATTTAACATTTCAAAATTAAAATTTTAATCAACTTTTAAATTCCAAAACTTGAGGGCAAGTTTTGAAACATTTCAAAACAATAGGGTTTAGAATTTAAATATTTCAAAATTAAACTTTTAATCAAAAAAATTTTAATTCCAAAACTTGAGGGCAAGTTTTGAAACTTTTCAAAACATTAGGGTTTAACTTATTTAAATTTCATAAGCAAAGCTTTTAAGTTCAAATTTAAACTATAAAACCTAAAGGGTGCAATTTGAAACTTTTTCACCAGATAATTCAAATCTAAATTACAAATAATCAATATTTATCTAATAAACAAAAGATTATCTAAATTTTGACAATTATCTTCTATTTTGGTAAGGATATTCACCCAAAATCAATAAAAATCGGATTTTATGAATAAAAAAATGTTTATGGTAAGTATCCCAAGCCAAAACAGCAAGAAAATCGCGAAAACAGCCTGCCAGACCCGCTGACTCATCGAGTCTGGACCTGGACTCGTCGTGTACATACGACTCGGCGAGTTCACCAAGTGACTCGGCGAGTCAGGCATGCAGAAGCCAAAAAATTTCGATTTTCAGTCCAATTTCGATCAATTAAGCATCAAATTCACTAGCAAACAGCCCTAGGCTCTGATACCACTGATGGGTTTTAAGCAAAACATCAATCCTATGGTGTACTTGCAAACCCTAAAAGCTTTTGGATCTAGTTTGTCTAATGAACATGCAATTGAATATCCAAAGCTATAAACCCTAGATCTATCATATAAGAACTGAAATAAGGGTTTAGTAATTACCTTTGATTGTTATATTGCAATAACAATGAATTCCTTGCTTTGATTGGCTTTAGAAAACTTAGTGCCTCAAGTGTTGCACCTCTAATGGAGTCATAAACACCACTAAGCAACTTGGATGAAGAGGAGAAGAGAGGAGGTTGCCCAAAACGTCTAGAAACCCTAGAGGAAGACTTGTCAATGTTTTTGGGGCATAAGGGCCCTTTATATACATGTAGGCTATTAGGGTTTTCAACTAGGAAACCCTAATATGGCTGCTTAAGCCTTAAGCAGCCCATGGACTCCTTTAACATATCCCTTGGACGATTTCTAATGGGCTTCCCATAGAATTCGTCCAACCTATATATTATTCGGTGATCCATAGCCCAATTATAATTATCTTATAATTACAACTCCAGCCCCTAAGTTTAATTAATCTTTTTTAGCCACAAAATTAATTCTTAATTAATTCTTGACTAATATTAATTAAACAATATAATTTCTCCTTTAATATATTATTCTCATAATATATTAATAAATCATAATTAAACCTTTCTCTCCTTAATTTCATCCTACATACTGCTATGGTGAAGGCAACCCAAAAGGACCATGCTCATAATCGGGTCAAGTACATACCAAAATAGTTACGGACTTAGACACTAATCCAACACCTCTTCATATAGGGCCACCAATAATCGAGACGGACATCCCTGTACATCTTCTTCGCCCCGGGATGGATAGAAAACCTGGATTTGTGCGCCTCTGGCATCAGTACCTGGCACACACCCCCAAGATAAGGGACCCACATCCTACGGTGAAGAGTCAACAATCCCCGACTATCATAGTCGAAGGAGGAAACCTGACCCATAATTCTCTCACTCTTCCGATGTTCCTCCTTCATGGCCTCCTGCTAGGCCTCCCAAATCTGCTCCAACAACGGAGTCACAACTGTCATCCTCAGACAGGTGTCCCCGATCGGCGCCGCCTTGCGGCTCAGCGCGTCAGCCACGACATTAGCCTTCCCCAAGTGGTAGAGGATCTCACAATCATAATCCTTTACCACATCAAGCCATCGACGCTACCTCATGTTCAGATTTGGCTGGTCTATGAGATACCTCAGGCTCTTATGGTCCGTGTAAATAGTACAACGAACCCCATAGAGGTGATGACGCCAAATCTTGAGGACGAAAACAACGGCCCCCAGCTCCAAATCATGGGTTGGATAGTTCGCCTCATGAGGCTTCAGCTGCCTCGAAGCGTAAGCGATAACATGTCCCCTCTGCATCAATATTGTGCCCAAACCTGAGATGGACACATCACAATACACTACAAAATCCTCCATGCCCTCCGGCAGGGCTAAGATTGGCACCTCGCACAATATCTGTCTCAACGTATCAAACGCTGCCTGCTGCTCAGGACCCCAGAGAAAGACCACGGCTTTTCTCGTCAACCGGGTCTGGGGCACGGCTATCTTGGAGAAATCCTGAATGAATCTCCGATAGTAGCCCGCCAGTCCTAGAAAGCTCCGAATCTCAAATGGAGACCTCGAAACCTCCCATCTCATCACGGCCTCCACATGGTCGGGTTAACCAAAATCCCATTCTGGTTGACAAGGTGCCCAAGAAACTGCACCTCGCATAACTAGAACTCACACTTGGAGAACTTGGCATACAAGCTCCCCTCCTCAATGTATCCAGAACCTCCCGCAAGTACTCCTCATGCTACTCTTGCATCTTGGAATAAACCAAGATGTAGTCAATGAAAACTATCACAGACCGATTCAACATCGGTCTGCAAATGCGGTTCATGAGATCCATGAACGCGACAAAAACATTGGTGAGCCCGAAAGGCATCACCATGAACTCATAGTGACCATAGCGCGTCTGAAATGCAGTCTTCTGCACATCCTCCTCTCTGACCCTCATCTGATGATATCCTAAATGTAGATCAATCTTGGAGAACCAAGACGCTCCCTGTAGCTGGTCAAAGAGGTCATCAATCCTCGGGAGTGGGTAACGGTTCTTCACCATTACCTTATTCAGCTCCCGATAGTCTATACACATCCAATGAGACCCGTCCTTTTTCTTCATAAACAGAATCGGGGCTCCCCAGGGTGAACTGCTCGATCTAATGAATCCCTTGTCTAACAGCTCCTGCAACCATGTAGACAACTCCTGCATCTCAGGAGGAGCCAACCGATACGGTGCCTTGGCTATCAGAGCCGCATTAGGTACTAGGTCGATCCTGAACTCTACCTGTCTCTCCGGAGGTATCCCAGGAAACTCCTCGGGGAATACATCCGCAAACTCTCGTACCATGGGCATATCACCCACCATCACCTTACCCGCCTCCCGAGTATCCATAACATAGGCGATAAATCCTGCGCAACCCTGCTGAAGGTAGCGCCTAGCTCTCACTGCTGAACATAAAGCTTGTCCTTGTTGTGGCCTCTCACCCTAAATCACCAGCTCTCCCCCACTTGGGGTCCTGATCTGCACCAACTGTTGCGTGCAATCAATCACTGCCCTATTGGGGCTTAGCCAATCCATACCAATAATAACCTTGTTCCCCCGCAAAGGTATGGGAACCAGATCCACCAGGTAACGTTCCTCGAACAGCCTCAAAACACAATCTCGGTAGACCTCTGATGCTCTCACTAATCGGTCGTCTACAATCTCGAACTCTGAAGGCCAATCTAACATGCACGAAGACTCAGGAAACTTCTTGCTAAGTGCAAGAGAGACAAACGATGGGGTAGCACCCAAGTCAAACAACACCTGAATTGGGATACTGTTCACATGGAACGATCCTAAACAGAGCACGTATATATAACATATAAAAATCATAGCGACATAACATAAAAGTTTAAAGAGAAGAAATCATACCCGTCACCACATCGGGTGCGGTGAGTGCCTCCTCGGCTGTCAACTGAAATGCTCGGCTCCGCACCACTAGAGCCTCCTTGACCTTTCGTCCATTTGCAATCCGCGTTGTAGCAGAAGTTGGCGCCACCACTGGTGATGCTGCTGTCGCTGCTGACAATCTAGGGCAGTTGGCCTTTTTATGGCCCCTCTGATTGAAATCAAAGCAAATCAGGTATGATGTCTGAACCATGGGGCGGGGGCAGTACAATCCATGGCAAAGTGCCCTGTCTTGCCGCACTTGTAGTATCCCGACGATCCTGCCCTACGAGCTCCCTCATGCGGCCTGCCGCATTTCCTACAATGGCTCTGACCCGGCTGGCCCTTCGACCTAGCATCGGATCCCTTGGGTTTCTTCCCCGAAACCCCTATAACCTGCTCAGTCTCCGCCTTCCTCTTCCTGAGGTGCTCCAAATCAATCTTCCTCTCCCACGCCCTGGCAATCATGGACTCTAAGGTGGGGTAGGCTGAATAGCTGACATGCTCCTGAATGTCAGCCCTCAACATGTCATGGTAGCGGGTCTTCTACATCTCCTCATCCCTGGCATACTGAGGTACCAATAAGGCCCTCTCCCTGAAATTGGCGGTGATCTCCTCCACTGACTCCGTAGTCTATCTTATATCCAGAAACTCCCTGGCCAGCTACTGAAGCTCCAGAGCTGGCGCAAACTCTGTCCAGAACCTGGTCACAAAGTCTGACCAAGTCATAGCCTCCACGGCTGGGGCTCCCAGCGAGTCACTGACTGACTCCCACCAATCCCTAGCTATGTCCCTCAAACAACCAGCAGCAAAACAGACCTTCGACCCCTCCGGGCAGAAGCTCATCAACAGCTTTGACTCGATGTCCGCGATCCATCTCCTAGCTGCAATGGGGTCCTTCGTGTTGGGTTTTGAGCATTCTAACACTCCTAAGTGTACATGCAACCCTAAATACCTTGGATCTATGTTTTCTCTATTATACATGCAAATATGAACTTTCCAAGGTATTCATCCTAACTAGCAAATATAACATTGATTCATATGGATATCTCAAGTTAGAATTACATACCTCTTTGATGTAGAATGTCTTCATGAAGCTTGAATTCCTAGTGCCCCAAGTGTGACACCTCAAATGGTTCACACAACACCAAATGCACATAGAATGACTTGAGAGAAATGGAACACTCCTTGAAATCGTCTAGCCCTCATATTCACACACTAGTGCACGATTTCTTGAGCCATGGGATTCTTTTATATGTAGGCTATTAGGGTTACACCATGTAACTCATAACTTTACCCATTTCTTATGCTCCATGGATTTTAACCTCCATGGAGTATCCATGGGTCACCCCATGGACTTAGTCCAACATAAGGAATCTTGGATCACAAGCCCACATATATAAGAATGAATGATTTACACAATCAACCCATATATTTAATTAGTCTCCTTTTGACACTTAATTAATTGCAAATTAATTCTTGATCAATACTAATTAAATAACCTTATTAATATATTAGAACTTATAATATATTAACCAACCTTAAGTGTTATTTCTCTCATTATAGTCTATCCAAATGCATGATGCCATTGAACCCAAATGGACCATGTCGGGTCGGGTCAAGTCTTACCAATTATAGTTATGGACTTAGACATTAATCCAACACTTCGCCCCATGAAAGTATGGCGCACCACTCCCTCGAAAGTCCTTAAAGGACTGTGTGTACGTACTCGATTGGCTGGATGCCAAGTCACTCCTGAATGCTCGGAGGTGATCCTCCATCAGCTCAACAATCCCTTCATTGATCGACCCGAAAATAACCGGGGCCGCCTCAAGGATACCTCTCGTGATCTCAGACGCGATGAACTCGCGTAGCCCGTCATCGACTTGCTCGAACCCTGCAACCGAGCCCGATCCTGATCCAGATCCTAAACCTCCTTCTCCATGTCGTGTGACCACCATACTAAAAATAAAACACATAAATGTCAAGATCATACATACTTTTGAGAGGTCTCACCCACTCCCCAAGTTTCCTGGTTCCATCTTGGCCCTCCTTGACTCGAGTACGGGTCCTCTACCTTCAGTAATACGGGCCCATACTACCTTCCACATCTATCCGTACTTTCCTCAAGGATTGCCTCAACTTCACCAAGTCCCTTAACTATTATCCCTCTCCGAATGATCTTATCCTAGGCTTTCCTAAGGCACCCTCCGACCTACTCTCCGCCATCAGCTGCACTAGGGGTCCCTACCACCTTTCCCTAACTAGCTCGCGAATACTGTTACATATTCGCTTACTAGTTAGTTAAAGTTAGCCAGAACCCTCATAGCACAAAGCAAGCAGCATTCGTGCATTGAGTAACCAAATCACACATAACCTAATCAGGCTATCTCATTGCTAACTAACATCTCTAACATACGGCTCAATGAGCTCCTATAGCAGGCATACAAGGCATCCTTCCTAGATCCTTAGCCCTATTCTAGCATGCAGTTCTTATAAACACATAACAGGCATACAAGGCATCCTCCTAGATCCTTAGCCCTAATCTAGCATGCAGCTCTCATAATCATATCATATAACATAACAAGTATGGGTATCTTGGGGAAAACTTACTTGAGCTCGGCCGGTCGCATGCATCACACACCTCGTTCCTTCTAAAAACTCATTAATTTAGATTTTAGAAAAACTGTTTCCTCGTAAAAATCTTTCGAGCCCTCGGTTTGAGTTCAGACATCCCCGAGGGTGTGTCCGAATCCCTCAAACCAAGGCTCTAATACCAACTTGTAACATCCCAAATTTTGAGGCTAAAAATTTCATTTTCAGTAGAGATATCTATAATATAGTTTACCAAATATTGCCAATGTCATAGCGATTTACAAATAAAACATAACAACGTGTCTGAAAACCATGTCATCAAAATTTTGAAACTCATAATACAATCCCAGAAAAATCTTTGCGAAAATCATGTGTGTGTGATGCGCTGCTACGCTGTCGGCTCCTTCCCCTTGGATGAAGAGGTACCCGAAACCAAAACTAAAACTGTAAGCACAAAGATTAATGAGTTCCCCCATCATACCACATACCATACAATCACATAGCATACATACTGTCGGGCAATTCTGGGCTGCCCGACCTACCCATGTCAAGCTATTCTGGGGTGCTGACTACCCATGTCAAGCCATTATGGAGTGCTGACCTACCCATGTCAGGCTGTTTTGGGGTGCTGACTACCCTGTGGTCTATCTCAACCGGCCACGGGGACTATTTCACCCCTACCTCTATCATACATTAACAAAATATAATCATACGGTCAGACATATCTAGGATACTGACTTACCCTTCGGTCCTAACGGCTGAGTCAAGGGAAAATCTATTCCCTGCTACCACCACTAACTCACATAGCATATCATATATTCCCTACTACTACCCCTATCTCTGATACCAACTTATAACATCCCAAATTTTGAGGCCAAAAATTTCATTTTCAATTAAGATATCTATAATATAGTTTACCAAATATTGCCAATGTCATAGCGATTTACAAATAAAACATAACAATGTGTCTGAAAACCATGTCATCAAAGCTATGAAAATCATAGTACAATCCCAGAAAACTCTTTGCGGAAATAATGTGTGTGTGTGATGCGCTGCTACGCTACCAGCTCCTTCCTTTTGAATGAAGAGGTACCTGAAACCTAAACTAAAACTGTAAGCACAAAGCTTAGTGAGTTCCCCCATCACACCACATACCATACAATCACATAGCATACATACTGTCGGTCAGTTCTGGGTGCCTGACCTACCCATGTCAAGCTATTCTGGGGTGCTGACTACCCATGTCAAGCCATTCTGGGGTGCTGACCTACCCATGTCAGGCTGTTTTGGGGTGCCGACTACCCTCTGGTCTATCTCAACCGGCCACGGGGACTATTTCACCCCTACCTCTATCATACATTAAAAAAATATAATCATACGGTTAGACATATCTGGGATATTGACCTACCCTTCGGTCCTAACGACCAAGTCAAGGGAAAAGCTATTCCTTTCTACTACCGCTAACTCACATAGCATATCATATAAGCATATCTCATAAGCATGGCACATAAGCATATCTCATAAACATACCAAGATAATTATCACGAAGATAATTATCTACCAATTACTCTTGTTGGTGGGCCGACATTGTGGCCTTAGACCCACCCCTACTGGAAGGTAAATCACCTCGATGTCGTGCAGTGTCTGTACTGTCCTCAGTGTGTAAGTCGACTCTCCTCGACTCCTCAATCTCTACACGACAACCTTGCCAAGTTATCAATTTGTACTCACAACCCCTACAAGGGTCAATCTTGAATCCAAGTCAAAGTCAAAGTCAAACCCTGGTCAAGTCAACTCTTTGGTTGACCAGACTCGCCGAGTTGGTCCGCCAACTCGCCAAGTCCTTTCATCCACATAATACTACAAACTCGTCCCCACTCGTCGAGTCTAGCAAGAGCTCGATGAGTTCACCTTTAACAATACTTTAGTCAATCTTCAACCGACTCGGTAAGTTCTTCCTTGAACTCATCGAGTTCATCTTCAACCTATGAATGCGTCCAGTGTATAACTCGCTGAGTTGTATGAACAACTCATCGAGTTCATCTTCAAAGATTGGGAGATTGCCTTGGACTCGTCGAGTCTATTCTAGCACTCGTCGAATCCCATAATTTCTAGGTCCAAGGAAAACCCCTAGAAGGCTGAGCGTTCTTTTCACTCAACCAAAACCATTCCAGAAGAAGTTTTTGGGGGAAAAGCGCCTCGACTCGTTGAGTCACCCAAGTGACTCGTCGAATCCCTCCTTGGCCAATACTATATAGTCGATTTCAGTAGGACTTAGCACACCAAAACCATAGATCTGGCCTCCTAATGTCCATTTTACACGTAAACTTCCAAACTTGGTACACATGCAAGGGGTCTTTGGCCCAAAAAGCCATAAAAGATGGCCTCCAAGGTACATGGGGTGTTCATGGCAGCAAAATGGGCACCTTTGTGCCATAAAACCCCTCAAGAGACCTGGATCTAAAGCATACACTGACTTCCAACACTTAATCCTGAATACAACCTCTCTAGGGCTTAGAAAGATGAAGGAAAAGGCCCAAAAATCAAGATCTATAGACAAAGGTTCAGCTTCGTACCTCCAATAAGATGAAAATGAGCTCCAAACTCTAGATCTTCTTGTTTCCCCTTGGTCTCACAAGCTCCTTTCCTCTTCTCAAGCTTTACAATCCACCAAAAAACACCAAAATGGCCTTAGAACACACAAAAACGGCTAGGGTTTCGATATGATGTCTTCTGGGAGTATATGGGACGATGCAGGCTGAGATAAGGTGTTTAAATAGAGTGCAAACCCTCAATTTAGGGTTTTACCCAAACAGCACCTACTCGCCGAGTCTGTCTTCGGACTCGTCAAGTAGGTCACTTAAACTGTCCGCTGATCTCGACTCTACTCGACGATTTGGGCCTCCAACTCGTCGATTCCTAGAGAAAAACACAATAAATGCTTGAATTAACTGCGTACCAGGAATCAGGTGTTACACAAGGTGTTGCTAGGACCAAAAAGCTCTCCATTTCTTCTTCAAAACCGAAACATCAAAGCAAAGGTGAGTTCATACCCCCTTGTTTTCGGTTTTTACATGATTTTTAGGGGAGAATACTAGTAAAATGTGTAGATCTATGTGTTTTATGCATGTCATGTGTGAGTTCTTAGTTTATTTTGAAAAAAATGGGTTAGATCTTAACACATCTCGACATCTTAAGCAACATTGAGTAAAGATCCATGAACTAAGACACCTTATACATCATATTATCAAGATAAAAGTATTTACATGTTTAAGATATGAAAGTTTAAAGCAAAAATCTTGTTAAGGGTCATACTTGTCAAGAAAACAAAAGATAAGGGCAAAAAGTGACATCTACGGTTTCATAAGGATCAAACATGTCATACTTATAAAAATGGGTTTTTATTATAACCCTACTTTTCAAAGGGACAAAAGTGTAAATTTTAGCCTAATGGGCTTAATATTTGGGCCTCACGGTTTTGGGCCCAAATTTGCGGAAAAAATGAGAGTTTTGAAGTTAAAAATGTCATTTGATCAAAGTTTGAGCCATAAATGTAAATAAACCAAATTTAGGGGTGAAAATGACATTTATTTCTAAATTGGGCTAAAAATGCAAAGTTTTTGGAATTTGGGCCAAAAATGTAAAATTCATGAAAAATGGGTCAAGAATGTAATTTTCTACAAAAATGGGCTGAAATCGCCAATACATGTATTTTTGGGTCAAACCTGTGAATTATTAAACATTTGGGCCGAAAATATAGATCTTTTATAAATTAATGGGCTAAAATGTTATTTTTAACTAAAATAGACCAAAAATGACATTTTTGTGAAATAAGCCTTTAAATGTCTCAAATTAGTTTTTAAGAGGTTTAAAGCGCAAGTTTTATTAAAATTAAGTTGAAATTATAGAATTACTACTTAACAAACTATACTATAAAAAACAAACGAAATACAACAATGGTGCGATTATTGGGCCTAGTAATTGCTATACATGTTTTTGGGCCTTCGTGGTCCAATTACACGTTTATTGGGCCCAATGTATTCATCACATGTCTATTGGGCCTAAGTGACCCAATCACATGCTAAATGGGCCTAATTTAGCATTTACATGTTATTGGGCCTTAGTGGCCCATTTACATGCTAATTTAACCTGGAAATAACTTACACGACTAATGGGCCATAGTTGCCTTTTTTTCATGTTTGTTGGGCCTTGTCTTATCATTTCAAACATTATCTAATGATCGAACTTCTAAATACATTTAACGTTATACAAATCCATGTAAATACAAACGGGATTTAGTGAGACGTGTCGGTTGACACCATTGATGTATGGCCGTAGCTTGTAGTTATAATCAGAGTCTCCTGGAGGGAGAGCGAGAGTTTTTGTATAGATCTATACGGGGGTGACTCCCCCACACATGATTTGTTCGCTACAATTAGACTAGGCAGGTCTAGGATGACAAAACCTTGAACGAAAATCCGGCATGTGGAAAAATGCCAAGACAGACAAATCAGTCACTATCATGTATTGTTATAACGACTCATATAGAGATCCATTTCCATTAAGACAATACAGAAAATTAAAAACTCATAAGTCATAATGAAAACATTTCTATAGTGCAAGGACCGTGACATTTTTATAAATCAAAAAATATCGGATTTTCTGGGGAAATACTATTATTCGAATACTACTTACATACAACAGTAAGAATACAAAGAAATTTGAACTGCATTTCTATATGTTACTACTATGAAATTCACACATGCATTTATACTCGATTTTCACATCATTTTTCAGACGTTTTACAGAAAATATTGGATTTTCTGGGTTTACAAAAGATACAAAGACTTTTATTCAAACATGCTTATGAACTCCCCAACATTATATATGTTGACCATTTTCAAAATAACTTGTATTCTCAGGTAATCATTAAGCTGAAGAATCGTCGAGAGTATTTGGGATTTCTTTTATGCATATGTCAATTATCGTACAATTTATGTCTTCAGATTATGTAATGTAAAACAATGTACTTGATGTGAACAATGTCAGTTGTTATATGTAATGTTGTTGACGATTGTGTTATGTTTCATGTATATTCATTGTGATGATATTTCAATTTATAGTCACACGAGCCCCTGGACTTTTCCGTCGTCTGGTTCGAGGGTGTGACAGGTTGGTATCAGAGCATTGTTTATAGTGAACTAGAATATCTAACCATATATAATATGCAACTATAAATACAATGGGACTAAAACACTCTGAATAAAGGGCATACATTAAAACTATAACATTAAAAGTATCTAGAGGAAATGGAACGCTGTGATTAAACCCAGGCAGTTATGTGGTTATATTGGAGGTAAATATAGTCTGATCAACTATATTTATTCAAAATATGACCAACATGTGTTTGGGGGTAATTATGGCGGGAAGTTGACCTAGAAACTTACCTCATACCCAAAACTTCGCAGGAATTCAAACATAAATAATTAAAATACTATAGGAGTATTTTGGAAATACTATATGCATACGTGATTAAAATTTTACGACATCTTGCATCCCTTTTCACCCTTCTCACTCCCAGTTTCTCGCACAGCGGCCATGGATGGAGCGCATCAGGGCATTCAATTCTACCATAACCTAGTGGCTCAGGGAGATGATTTGCACAAGGTGTAGCCGGAAGGGCCATACAACAATGTATTATGGGACTCAGCTCCAACAAAACCAGGTGACAAACAACAACAACAACAACAACAACAACAACAATAACAACCACAACAACAATAACAACAACACCAATGCTGAGGTCAGTTATACCTGTTACGGATGTGGGAAAACCGGGCATTTCAGGCGTAATTGCACCAACGCAAACTATCAAGGGGCAGGAGCGGCAGGGAGAGTGCTGGCAATGGGTCAGGGCGAAGCAGTGCAGGACCCAACCATTGTCACCGGTACGTTCCTACTTAACAATTCATACGCATGCACTTTGTTTGATAGTGGGGTAGAACGGAGTTTTGTGAGTAATAAGTTCAAACATTTGCTAAAACAACAACCCCAGAAGCTCAATGAAACCTTCACGGTGAAAATGGCTAGTGGGAAGACAAAATCAGCTAAGACAATCTATGTAGGGTTCACGATAACATTAAACAACCACACTTTCCAAATAGATTTGATGCCTGTAAATATTACAAGTTTTGATGTGATAATTGGCATGGATTGGTTAAGCCCCCATCGTGCGAATATCATGTGTCACGAGAAGGTCGTTCGCCTTCATCTTCCTATTCACGAAACCCTAATAATCTACAAAGATAAACCCGACACAAACCTTCACCTTATCTCGTGTATCAACACACAAAAGTGTCTACAAAAGAAGAACTACACATTCTTTGCTCTTGTGGTGGATAAAACCAAAGAGGAAGTGAACATTCAAAACATTCCAGTGGCATGTGACTTCCCGGATGTGTTTCCAGAAGATCTTCCGAGAATACCCCCAAAAAGGCAAGTCAAATTCTGAATCGACCTAGTGCCTGGAGCCACTCCAATCGCCAAATCACCATATAGGTTGGCTCTCGCTGAAATGCATGAATTATCAAGCCAACTGAGTGAACTCCTGGATAAAGGATTCATAAGACCAAGCTTCTCCCCATGGGGAGCTCTGGCTCTTTTCGTTAAAAAGAAAGATGGATCCTTTAGAATGTGCATTGACTATAGGGAATTATATAAGCTTACCATCAAAAACCAGTATCCACTTCCTCGAATCAATGATCTATTTGACCAGCTTCAAGGGTCTAGTTACTTTTCAAAGATAGATCTGAGATCCGGTTATCATCAACTCAAAGTCTGAGATGAGGACATTCCTGATATTGCTTTCTAAACTCGCTATGGACATTACGAATTCATCATGATGCCCTTCGGTCTAATAAATGTCCTCGCTGCATTTATGGACCTCATGAATCGAGTCTGCCGCCCATTTCTTGACAATTTAGTAATCGTTTTCATCGATGATATTCTCGTATACTCTCGAAGCGAAGAAGATCATAGCCAACATCTCCGACAGATCTTAGAGAACCTACGGGCTGAAAGGTTGTATGCGAAACTCTCCAAGTGTGAGTTCTGGCTCCGCAGTGTAAATTTCTTGGGTCATGTTGTTAGCAAGGAAGGAATTCATGTAGATCCCTCCAAGGTCAAAGCCATTGAAGGTTGGGTAATTCCGAAAATGCCAACAGAAGTTCGCCAATTCTTGGGTCTTGCAGGCTATTGCCGAAGGTTCATTCAGAACTTTTCCAAGATCGCCAAACCCCTCACCACATTGACACAAAAGGGTGTGCCTTTTAACTGGACTGAGAAGCAAGTGATTGCCTTCCAAACCTTGAAGCAAGCCCTATGTAGTGCTCCAGTGCTATCCTTACCAAAGGGAACCGAAGACTTCGTAGTTTACTGTGATGCTTCGAATCAAGGTTTAGGTTCTGTCCTTATGCAACACGGGATGGTAATTGCATATGCATCCAGACAACTGAAAACTCATGAAGTAAATTATACCATGCATGATCTCGAATTAGGGGCGGTGGTCTTCGCCTTGAAATTTTGGAGGCACTACCTATATGGAACCAAGTGCACCATCTTTACAGACCACAAAAGCCTCCAACACATTCTAAATCAAAAGGAACTAAACATGAGGTAGCGGAGATGGGTTAAACTGTTAAATGATTATGAGTGTGAGATCAAATACCATCCAGGCAAGGCTAACATGGTAGCCGATGCCCTGAGTCGGAAGGAGTATTCAAGTCATTGAGTGAAGACTCTATCAATCACCATCCAATCTCATCTAGCCTCAAAGATCAAGGAAGCCCAATTGAACGCGTTGAAGCCGTAGAATGTCATAGGTGAGTCACTGCGTGGAATGGATAAGGAACTTGAAGTTAAAGAAGTCAAAACTCACTACTTTATGAATAGAATTTGGATTCCCAAAATTGGGGGATTCAGAGAAGTAGTCATGCATGAAGCCCACAAGACGCGATATTCTATTCATCCGGGGTCATATAAGATGTATCTGGATATCAAGCAACATTATTGGTGGCCTAATATGAAGGCAGAAATAGCCACTTTCGTGGGCAAGTTTCTTACTTGCGCCAAAGTGAAAGTGGAATACCAAAAGCCTTCGGGATTATTGCAATAACCAGTGATACCCGAATGGAAATGGGAAAGTATTACTATGGACTTCGAGACCAAATTACCAAAGATAGCAGACGGATTGGATGCTATCTGGGTAATCGTCGATCGATTAACAAAATCCGCTCATTTCCTACTGATAAAAGAATCCTACAAGATAGAAAAGTTGACCCGAATCTACATCAAGGAGATCGTGAGACTCCATGGAGTTCCAGTGTCTATTATCTCAGATCGAGATAGTAGGTTCACTTCAAGATTCTGGTAATCTCTTCAAAAGGCAATGGGAACACAACTAGATATGAGCACTGCCTATCACCCACAGACGGATAGTCAAAGCGAGCGTACCATCCAGACACTTGAGGATATGCTCTAAGATTGCGTGATTGACTTCGGCAAGTCATGGGATGCTCACTTGCCTCTTATCGAATTCTCTTACAACAACAGTTATCACACAAGCATCAAGGTTGCTCCTTACGAGGTTCTCTACGGGCGTAAATGTAGATCACCCCTATGTTGGGCCAAGGTGGGTGACACCCGACTAGCAAAAGGGAAAACACCAGATAGTGCTCTCATAGGACCAGAAATCATCCGTGAAACGACTGAAATGATAATCCAAATCAAAGCTCGACTTCAAGCGTCGCGAGACCGACAAAAGAGCTATGCCGACAAGCGGCGGAAACCGTTAGAATTTCAAGTCGGGGATCGCTTGTTACTAAAGGTCTCTCCTTGGAAAGGAATGATCCACTTTGGGAAACAGGGAAAACTAAACATGTGATACATTGGACCGTTCAAGATTCTTTCCCGGATTGGTCCAGTGGCTTACAAGCTGCAGCTACCTGACGAGCTCAGCAACGTACACCACGTGTTTCACATCTTAAATTTGAAAAAGTGCCTATCAGATGAAACTCTTGTCATTCCTATAGAAGAGATCGAGATCAACGAGAATCTACTGTTCGTCGAAGAACCAGTTGAGATATTGGATAGGGAAGTAAAATGTACAAAGCAAAGCCGCATTCCGATTGTGAAGGTTCGATGGAACGCCAAGCGTGGACCGGAATTCACATGGGAATGCGAAGATCAAATGAAGCAAAAGTACCCTCACCTATAATTGCATTCACAAACCTAACTTTCAAAAGAATTTCAGGACGGAATTCGCTCTAACAGGGGATGATGTCACAACTGTTGGATTAATGTCTAAGTCCATAACTATAATTGGTAAGACTTGACCCGACCCGTCATGGTCCATTTGGGTTGCATGGCATCATGCATTTGGATACACTATAATGAGAGAAATAACACTTAAGGTTTGTTAATATATTATAATTTCTAATATATTAATAAGATTATTTAATTAGTATTGATCAAGAATTAATCTAGGATTAATTAAGTGATCAAAAGAAGACTAATTAAATATATGGGTTGATTGTGTAAATCATCCATACTTGTATAGTGGGCTAATGCTCCATGGATTGTCAAGTTGGGCTAAAACCCATAAGATGCTCCATGGATGCTCCATGGTATATTTGAACCCATGGATCCAAGGAAACGGAAAGCCATGATAATTAGGGTTTACCCTAATTGTGACACTATATAAAGATCATATTCTTGGGAAAAATTGGCGGCTAGATTATATGTGAATGGGCTAGCCGATTTTTATGAAGTGTGGATTTCTCTCTAATCTATTCCAAGTGTATTTGGTGTTGTGTGAACCATTTGAGGTGTTACACTTGGGGCACTAGGCACTCAAGCTTCATGAAGACATTCTACATCAAAGAGGTATGTAATTCTAACTTGATATATTCATATGAATCAATGTTATTATGCTAGTTAGGATGAATACCTTGGAAAGTTCATATTTGCATGTATAATAGAGAAAACATAGATCCAAGGTATTTAGGGTTGCATGTACACTTAGGAGTGTTAGAACGCTCAAAAACTAATAGTGGTATCAGAGCCTAGGCTTGCTTTCTCTTATACTTGATGCAAATGTATTTTTTGAAAGTTGAATCTGTCCAGACCATAAAACTCGACAAGTTTATGCAAAAAAAAACTCGACGACTTCTTCATTTTGGGCAAGAACTCGATGAGTTTCTCAAGGAACTCGACGAGTTTTGGGTGCTGACAGTTTGTTGTTTGCTGTTTTGGCTGGAATTGGAATAGGAACATTACTATAAGCTGTTTTTGACCTTATAAGCTTGTTTTTGATGTGTTATGTTCATGCTAATCCAATTTCAAAGATAATTGTCAATAGATTCATGTTTTGTATTAGTTTGAAAGTTATGCTAATTACATGAAAAAGTTTGATGTGAATTATCTTTGTTCATATGAGTTGCTTAGATTAATAGATAAGTTAATTGATTATGTGTTTTCAATCCATTTTAATCTAAGAGTTGATTATAAAATGTGTTTTTGTAACTTGTCCTCAAGTTATATGAAAAATCACATTTAAGTTTCATAAAACTCATAAAAGATTGGCAATGGTTACAAAAATGAAGAGTCTTGTCCTCAAGTTATGGAGGTTCAAGAGTCACTTCATTAAGTAATAAACTGTGTAACCTTAATTAATTCCATAAATTATGAAATAAAGAAAAGTTACATTCTTTTATTAGTTTAAAGTCTTTCATAACTTGTCCTCAAGTTATGGAACTTGAAGAGTTTTTTTAATTAAAACTACTTTAAACACATAAGTTATGGAATTAATTAGTTTTGAATAGTTTAAAAACTTGCCCTCAAGTTTTGGAATTTGAAAAAGTTTTTCACTTATGAATACTTAAATTCCAAGTTAGCCCTTAGAATTTTAAAAGTTAAAATTCAACCCTTATACTTTATAATATTATAAGTTAATAATATTTATATATATGTATAAGAGTAAAGTCATTCTTACCGTTAGTATGCCTCATTCACGAAGCCAGTCTATAAGGGGGTATAAGGTTACTGCCTATAAAATGGCAGTTTATGATGGGTTTTGCTCATAAGACATCATATGTGCTCATACAAACCCTAATGCTTGGATCTAGGTTTCTCTATTGTACATGCTTTGAATCCAAGACTATAAACCCTAATTCTAGCATACAAGTAATCATATTATATATTAGAATAGGTTTATAAAGTTACCTTGATTGTTATGTAGTAATAACAATCCCAATTCCTCCTTTGAATTGACTTTGGAAGGCTTAGAGTCACAAGTGTCACTCCTCTAATGGTTCACAAACACCATAAACAAGAGGATGAAGAGGAGAGAGGATGGAGGTTGCCCAAAACGTGTTCTAACCTAAGCAACCCATGGAGCCCTTTCTTAAAGCCTTGGACGACTTCATATGGGCTTCCCCCATAGAATTCGTCCACCTTATAATAAAAGGCAATCCATGGCCCAAATTGCAATTATCTTATAATTACAATTCCAGTCCCTTAAGTTTAATTAATCTCTTTTAGTCACAAAATTAATTACCAATTAATTATTGACTAATATTAATTAAACAATATGATTTCTCCTTTAATATATTATTCTCATAATATATTAATAAATCATATTTAATCCTTTCTCTCCATAATTCATCCTATCAAGTTGCTTCGGTGAAGGCAACCCAAAAGGACCATGCACCATCGGGTCAAGTACATACCAAAATAGTTATGGACTTAGACACTAATCCAACAGTCTCCCACTTGGATAAGTCTAACAACTATTCTGCGTATGACTTCAGATCCTGATCTGCAATCGTAGCTTTCCAAAGCCGCTGTCAACTCTGATCATATCAGATACGCGTGTCCTTTGATAAGGGATCATATATTCCTCCATTCTAGATATCGTATGAGATATGATTTCAAATCATTCTCTTTGTACTATATCTCGATTTCCGATTTATGACGACTGACTAATTGAACAAATCAAATTAGCCCTAGCCCAGCCGAGCATTTACGTTTGTCATCACTAAACCATCGAGGGGCCCAAAGATATCGCTTTTATCCTACTTTGGATAAAAGGAACGGATAAACTTTGATTCAATGCTCGCTTGCACTCACTAACCAAATCACACACAACAATATGTTTTATAACACCAAGTTACTAGTGCATTTACATATTATCAATGTGCAACCGATTCGCAAGATACAACTCACACATCTCGGTTTCAAGAATATAAGATGTTATCATCTCACCAATCACTCGTGATACAATCCATGGAGTGATCCAAGTGAGCGTGGGTTTAATCCAATGCTCAAATCATATTCATAAGCGCTCATGAACGTTGCACCAAACATTTGCTTATGTCTAATACTCTTTTAGACAATCCACACACCAATTCACGACAGTCTTCATTCATATCTACTTCCAACATATGAATGACTGTGGCCCGTTTGAATAATTCGATTATTCTTAATAAACTCAATTATTCTGGAAGTCAAAACATGCAAAGTGAAACACAACAATAATACTAATCCCATATGGCCTCAAACCTTTGAGTATAAATAAAACGCCTTTTATTTATCACCATATTGATTACTCATTATTTGTCGTTTCGGGTAATCAACTCCTTACTTGAATTACAACACTTGTCCCATTCTCCTAGCATGCACACAATGTTTACCTATGGTTCTTAGTTTGTGAAATAGATCACATTGAACACATTTCCAATCCTTCTCATTTCACAACTCCAAATCCGTTTTTCATAAGTTAAAGAATATCAAATTCTTGTTACTTATAGAATATGCTAGATTCTAACATTCTATGCAACTATCCTTTCGTAATGTCACTGCACCAAAGTCACAAAGACCATTGCCAATGATATTACAAAGTCTTCTATCGGAGATTGTTACAAGACAATTCCTTAGATATGATGTCTCTCACTCAAAGTACATTCCTTGAACATCCTTTTGCATAGAAGTTTCTAATCTAGTCATAGATTTCTCAATATTCAATTCCCAATATTATGAAAACTCATTCTTAATAGAATCTTATCTATTCGTAATGATGTCGATACGGTCCATCCAATATGGAAACATTTCCATATTTTCCAATACTATACTTCCAACTACTCACAAGCGACCAATCCTCGTCGAACTTTGGGTTGTCCTTTGATAGTTGATGCATTGTTTTAGTCAAAACCAATTCTAGTCCCTTTTCCCTCTAAATGCGCTCGACATTTGGAAAATTTTAGAATGGTCAAACATTAAAGCATTTGCAATCGATCCTATACCCGAAGCGTATGGGACACGACACATAATGTTTTATTTGCTATGTTCTCAAAATTCGAATTGTGAAGAGGGATGCCATAATCATAATCGAAATTTTAAGAACACACTATGTACCTTTGACTTAATTTAACATTCCACAACCTAAGCCTTTAGATTTGAAATGAAGCATAATATTCTCTCCCTTAATTATAGCAAAACAATTCTTCAACTATTGCGACTTTGCAAAGTATGACTCTTGTTTTCTATAATTAATATTGCTAACCTTGCAATACTTTCCTTAATAATCATACAATCATAACTTTTATGCTCCCACTATCTTGATGATTATTATAAAACATAACACTTATGCTCCCACTAACTTCGACATGTATTCTTAAACATCTTATCTTCCAGAAAGACAATACCTATTGAATTTCTTAAGTCCATGTTTCTAATACATAGTGCTTTGATAATCTTTAATCAAGGCTTCTTGAACTTATACACCTTTGCCTTCGATAGTTCATATGTGTGTCTAAACAATTAAGACTAATTGCCAAACCTTACAATTCAAATTATGGAAAGGGATGCCGTAACCATAATCGAATTTGAGAATGCAATTTTACAATCACTATCTTCTTAAAATCTTTCTTAGTGAAAGCATTTCCTCACAATCATTTTCATGAAGGAGGAAATCTTATGACACTTAGATTTAAACAGTGTATTTGTTCCTATCCATGTGAATTTGTCAAAACCAAGGTTTACGACAAATTCAAACTCTTATGGATCGAACTTTCTTGATCTCGATTTCTTGCCTTTATGGTAGCACAGCTGCCCACCATGTCTTCCAAGTAGTTAAGCAGCTCACCCTTTCCTATCAATGTACCTTTCATTGATCAAGGTGCTTTGCCTTTTATGAGAACTCATAGAATTCACATGCATAATTAACTCGATTGGATTGGCACAGAATCAAAATAATGTCACCACAATAGGTTGTAAACCTCAACTCGTGTGCTAGTGATGATCGATAAGGTTTATTTGATTTGTTCTTGAAACCTTTCAAGACCATTAAGACTCCCACTGACTCCTTGACATATAAGATTCTCTTGTCAAAAAATCATTTCTTGACAAACAAATATTCAAGAGGTAGTGTAGCTTTTATCAAACACTTCATAAATTGGTCCTAGTTGGTCTTTGTCTTATCCAAGACATCACAACTTTCCACATTTGATGAATGTTATAAACCTTTTAATACTTGTCACTCATTGTCACAATCTTAACTCTAAGACTTGTTTTGGAACGAAGTATGATTGACTTCTTGATTTAACCATTTCTTCAATTCTTGATTCCTCTTCTTAGACATACAATTGTACTAAGACTCATTTAGAGGATCAATTGAGATATGGTTCTTAATCATTAAGACCTATCATAAAGCATAAAAGGTACTCTCCCTTCTTCTTAGAATGGAGAAACTTTTATCTTTCTGCCTACTTGATTCTTCTTATTCGTTCTGCTATTGATCTAAACCCTTTAATCAATTCAGAATTACGCTTAATTTTGTATGTATAATCATATTTACTAAACCTTTAGTAAATCATGACGAATATCATTGTTACTCTTATGGTGGACTTGATCAACACGCAACATTGTGTGCTCGATCTCTTAGTCCTTCACTTGACACTTTGTCAATGAATTTGTCTAATTTCCAAATATGAAATTTCTCATTCATCGTGCAACCAAGTTGCGTGATTCCAAATTTCTGTCCAATTGAAACTTGGGCGATGAGAAACTCTCCCTATTTGGTAAATTCTTGACTTTTCCATAAACACCATAAATAAGAATCATATCCACTTGTTGTAGAAATATGCAAACACCAATTTTCATAACGATTTCATTGCAAGGAAATAAACAAATAAATAAGTAAGTCAAACAAAAATTTATTTTATAAAAGCAGCGGAAAACATTTGTCCTTACAATGCAAAATCCATTGAAAACTATGTATTTCAAAAGAAAATTTTCTAACAACTTTATCATAACTATCTAAGATCAAAATCTAATCTTCAAGTCCATGCGATCAAGATCCATTCCTTATGATTAGATTCATCTTTCTCTTTCACCAAGCTTCCTTTCTTTTCACCGATCCTGTAAAACATTCAAATGCAATCTTATTACATTATGTATTAAGAATTAATGAATAGGAACTTAATGGAGTTAGATAGTGGATTTTACCTGAAGCGCAGCCATACTCTTTGACTCTCCCATCTTCTGGACTCTTCAGGCTCTTTGGGCAGACTTGTATCCAACGCACTTTCTTTTGGCAGCAAACGCAGGTCGATTCTCCTAGAACGTCCTCAGAAGCATGGTTGGTTGACTTTCCCAACAAATACGCTCCATTGCTTCACCAAATCATCTCTGATTCAGCAGCAATGAGCATGTAAGTTAGGTCAATGAGGTTGTCGTCATGATCCATCATATAATACTTTCTTTTGAACTCATTATATGATTCAGGAAGTGACTGCAAAACCCAATTCACAGCCAACTGATCTGGGAATCACACACCCAACATTATCAACCTATCAATGTGTGATTTCATTCCTAGAACGTGGGCACACACGGGTTTACCATCTTCATGTTTCATTTCCAATAGGGCTTTAGTGATATTGAACCTTTCAATTCTTCGATCTTGTGGGTTGGGGAGAACAATAGGAGGAGGAGGAGGAAGTGAAGCATGATTTCTCGTTCCTCGATTGAATCGTGGAATACCATCTTCATGTGGAATGCTTGTTCCACGGGATTTGGGAAGACCATAGTTGTCGAACTTTGACATCTACAAAACGGGAGAAAAACAAATTCAAGTTAGTTGATAGATTGAGTCCTTAGCAAGTCACCCAAATGAAATACTAAGGCTAGGACCCAACACAATATTCTACAACTCAGGAGAGGGATGTCGTAACCCTAATTGCAGAACATTTGAAGGTAAGTGAATGACGATTCACTAATTTCCACCACGAAAAACGAAAAAGAAATTTAAGTTTTAAATCTATGAAAACTCCTAGATCCTTTGAGATACATTGAACTTTCAATGGCATGTTTATATCTCGATATGCCCCTCTTGTTTGTGACTGGGATGCCGAGGATCACAAAGCGGGTGTGAATAACCATGCAAACTTACATGGTGCCCTCACATGTTACAATCACCTATTCGATGTGCCGGTAAACCACACATGCTCCACCGAACTATGACAAACATTGAGTCACCCTTTGCTACCTTTGCTTAGACCCATTTAGTGTGCCGGTTAACCACACACGCTCCACTAACATCTTCGCAAGGGCACAAAGTGTAATTTCATGGAATTGCATCAATTCACTTTTGCCTAAGTAACTAAGATTGGGAATTTTATGAAAACATTTAGTTACTTTTATACTTCATTATACTTATAATGGAAGGTTTCGTCCTATCCTACCCGTTCGGCTAACGACCCTCCACTAGTCAAGAGTGCGGTGGGTAAGAGTGGATACCCATTCAATCGCCATTTTATAGGCAATTTCCTTAAACACCCCTTATAGACCAGCTTCGTGAATGAGGCCTACTAACGGTAAGACTGACTTTTACTCATATATATAATGTTAGACTTTTAATGTTATATATATATATATATATATATATATATATATATATATATATATATATATATATATATATATAGTATAGGGTGTATTTTATACTTTTAAAATATTAGGTGGTCTAATTTAACAATTATACTTTTAATTCAATTAAATTGTAGACCTAAAATTTTATGGATTTATCAAACCTCTTTTAATTATACACCTTAATTAATTAATAAAACCATAAAGGTGTGATTTGAACTTTTTCAAAACTATACTAGAGTTTTAGAATTTAACATTCCTAATTAAACTTTTAATCAACTTTTAAATTCCAAAACTTGAGGGCAAGTTTTGAAACATTTCAACACATTTGGGTTTAGAATTTAAATATACATCAAAATTAAACTATTTAATCAAAATTTAAATTCCAAAACTTGAGGGCAAGTTTTGAAACCTTTTTCAAAACATTAGGGTTTTAACTATTTAAATTTCAAAACAACAAAACTTTTGGGTTCAAATTTAAACTATAAAACTTAAAGGGCAAAATATGAAACTTTTCATAACAACAAGGATCAAATAACAAATAATTCAAATTAACATTTAATCACATAAGTATCCATATTTGATTTATTTAATGATTTCTTGCAAAACAATTTATCAATTTAGTCAAAATAATTAATCAATTATCTTATAAGGAAACAATTATCTTATTAATTGATAAATATCTTCTATTAGATCAAAATTATAGTCAAATATATCATATAATCGGATTAATATTGATCTAACATGATAAGGTAACTATCCCAATGCAAAAACAGCAAGAAATTCCGAGATTATCCTTATCTGACGAGTTGACTCGTCGAGTCAGGCTTGGACTCGTCGAGTCGCCTTGGACTCGGCGAGTTCAGCTATGGACTCGGCGAGTCCAGCCTCCAGAAACCCAAAAAACGAATTTTCCAGATATCTAATGCATCAATACAATTGAAACCAAGCTAGGCTCTGATACCACTGATGGGTTTTGGTCATAAGACATCCTATGTGCTCATACAAACCCTAATGCTTGGATCTAGGTTTCTCTATTGTACATGCTTTGAACCCAAGACTATAAACCCTAATTCTAGCATACAAGTAATCATATTATATATTAGAATAGGTTTATAAAGTTACCTTGATTGTTATGTAGTAATAACAATCCCAATTCCTCCTTTGAATTGACTTTGGAAGGCTTAGAGTCACAAGTGTCACTCCTCTAATGGTTCACAAACACCATAAGCAAGAGGATGAAGAGGAGAGAGGATGGAGGCTGCCCAAAATGTGTTCTAACCCTAGAATAAAGCTTCCCCACGTTTTTGGGTCATAAGGGTCTTATATATAGTAAGGCTCTTAGGGTTATCTAACAAGGAAACCCTAATTTGGTTTCTTAAACCCTAAGCAACCCATGGAGCCCTTTCTTAAAGCCTTGGACGACTTCATATGGGCTTCCCCCATAGAATTCGTCCACCTTATAATAAAAGGCAATCCATGGCCCAAATTGCAATTATCTTATAATTACAATTCCAGTCCCTTAAGTTTAATTAATCTCTTTTAGTCACAAAACTAATTACCAATTAATTATTGACTAATATTAATTAAACAATATGATTTCTCCTTTAATATATTATTCTCATAATATATTAATAAATCAAATTTAATCCTTTCTCTCCATAATTCATCCTATCAAGTTGCTTCGGTGAAGGCAACCCAAAAGGACCATGCACCATCGGGTCAAGTACATACCAAAATAGTTATGGACTTAGACACTAATCCAACAGTTTAATGGGTGTCCACTCTCACCCACCGCTTCCTTGACCGGTGGAGGGTCGTTAGCCGAACGGGTAGGACAAGGACTAGAATTCTCCCTTCATTAAAAGTATGAGTGATAAATACTAAGTAACTAAACCTTTTATAAATACCCAATCTTAGTTACTTAGGAAAATGTGAATAAGGTGCTAATCCATGAAATTACACTTTGCACTTTGTTTAAGCCGTTAGTGGAGCTTGTGTGGTTAACCGGCACACTAACCTGGACTTAACAAGGTAGGCAAAGGGTAACTTAATATTTATCATAGTATCGGTGGAGCGTGTGTGGTTAACCGGCACATCGATTAAGGGGTAAATATTAAGGGTACCAAGTATATTTACATGGTTACTTCACACCTTGTTTTGTGATCCGCAGCATCCCAGTCACAAAACCTGAAGGGCACACTCGAGATTGAAACATGTCATTGAACAGTTCAATGAATCTCAAAAGAATCTAGGAGTTTCAAAAAACAATTAAAACCTAATAACACATTTCGTTTATCTTGGTGGAAATTGGTGAATCGTCATTCGCCTACCTTCAAATATTCTATAGCTTGGGTTACGGCATCCCTCTTCCAAGTTATAAAATAGTTTGTAGGGTCCTAGCCTTAATATTTCATATTGGGTGTTATATTAAGGACTTTAAATCAACTATCTTGAATATCTCCCAAAAGATGTCTAGTTCAAACTTCTATGATCTTCCCAAATCTCTTGGAACTTTACTTCCTCCACCTCCTCCAATTATTCTCCCTAACCCACAAGTTCAAGGTCACTCAAGCTCTATTGGCAAGGCAAGGTCTAGGTGTGATCACATCTTGGAGATGTAGTCACATATTGACAAGCCGAGAGAGTTGGGTGTCAAAGTCTTGAGAAAGTTGGTGGTTCAATCACTTTCTAAGTCACATATTGAGTTCCTTTGGGACTCCTATGAAACAGACTATGACAAGGCCCTTAATGATCTTATCTATTTGCTAAGATCAACTTCCTAAAACTTTATGGACATTGACAATGATGAAACTGGAAATCCAGAAAAAGCATTCTCTTCCCAATGGAAAGGGATTGGCCATAGTCAACTCGGTTGACCAAATGGTAAAGAGAAAAGCTAAGTCTGTGATAGTCTCGCGTACCATTACCAAAGGGTCCATATGTTTATATTGCCACAGGAAGGGGCTTAGTTGCGAAGCTGCCAATTTTACCTAAGGATGTTAAAGTCAATAAGTTTGACCCTACTTCAGGTAAAGTCCACAATCTAACTCTGTTAAGTTTCTATTATGAGATTCTTGATACATGATGTGACTGGGTCACATGTTGATGTTTTAAGAATCAAAGAAAAGTAAAGAAACTTAAAGAAAGACTATGCTGAATCTGATTGCGTAGATAGATTTCTATCACATAGTTTGAAGATCAGATTCTTGAGCTACTTCTTAGGAGTTATGATATATTGCTTAGGAACAGATAACAACAAAGTTTTCATGCGCTTTTGCATTGTAAGGATAGTTTTTCCGCAAAGTTTTTAAAATAAAAGGGAAAATTTTGATTTTATTTATTTTAAAATATCCTTACAATGGCATTTGAGAAAAAAATGTTGCTTATATGATTCCATTAATAGCAAGAGAGGAAATATGAAATTGATTCTTTCATTTGTGGTAATGTCTAAATTTACCAAATAAAGAAAGATCCTCATCACCCAAGTTTCAATTGGACTGAAACTTGGAATCATGCAAGTTGTATAGTATGATGAATGAAAACTTTCAAGCATTGGAAAATTAAGACTAATTACTTGTTCACATGGATGTGTGAGTATAGTAAAGGACTAAGGGATCGAGTACACATTCTTGTGCACTGATCAAGCCCACCACAAATAATCGTTAAGACTGATGAGAATTGTAATCGAGATTTAGAAAGCAATCATGATTTAGATGAATGAGTAATGAATGAAATGAACACCAGATGTAAATTTTTATCAACAAATTTTGTATTGAACAAAGAATTCGAATACAATACTGATTACAATAAGCAGAATGACATGTGTCTCTACTTCTATCCTTAGTCCCTATTTATAGGAAACATGAGTGTACAAAAAATACTAAGTCTAGACATTTAAGCGTCGACATTAGATGACATAGTAAGTAAAAATGCGAAATAGACAAGACAAAGTTTCGACTTTTACAACAAAAAGACTCAACATTCTCCCCCTTTGTAAATAGTCGAACTCACTCAATTTGTGAGAACTTGAGCAACATAGTGCATTGTCCTTCGTATCTCTGAGTACAAAGAGATTATCTTCTTCGGCTCCTTCTTGTCTCCATCATTATTCTTGGTGCAGTTATTCATATGAACAATAAAGTTCGTATATTCCGAATTTGTATATCTTTCGATCTCTACAACTTGAAAAAATAATCTCTTTGCTTTTCCCCTTGTATCTTTCCTTGCGAACACCATGCCTAATGATTTGAGACAAATTTCACCATCGGCATATTTCATCAACTCCTGCTGTGGCTTCGTAGGTTCCATAGCAACATTAACCTTTCTTCCAACTCCTGAAGCAAGTTCTTCATCAGTTAAGACCAAGCAATCATAGTAATTATCTATGAATATCTTGAGATGCCTTAAACCAAGTCTAAACACATCCAAATCAGTTTGCTTCAGTTGGTTTTCTTCCATATCCTTCAGAATCAGGGCCACCTGAATGAGATCATTGAGATTCATCACGGGAAAATCAGTTACCCTTTGTATCTTTACCAAAGACCACACTTTCTTGATAGCAAACATGACATCTTTCTTGATAGCAGTTACCCTTTGTATCTTTACCAAAGACCACACTTCATCTTGATCTTTCCCAAGCACAACATCAAATCTAATTTTCAAGTATGTGTACTCATCAGGATCTTTGAATCTTTCGCTGACCTTGTATTGAGCAGTAATAAACATCATTTCATTGATTGGGAAGTCTAGTTGGCACATGTCAGAGTTCGAAGTGGCATAGCTTTTCCTTAGCTTTTTATCAAAAGCATACATATGATTCCCTAACACTCTAGATTCAATTGATTAAAAAGAGTATAACTTCGCAGGATCTCCTTTGTTCATTGTTGGTGGATCATTTTCTCTTAGCCTCAGTATGCTTTGAATATGTCTCTGTTTCTCTATTTCAGCTTCAATTTCAACTTTCTTCTCCTCCTTCGACTTTTCATAAACAATACCCTTTCCTTTCCCAACATTTGAAGTATCAGTCTTCGCACTAGAGCTTCCTTTATCTGTCGAACCAATTTTAATTCCTTTAGGAATTGCTTTTGTAATTGGTTTTGATGTTATCACTGTTGAAGGAATTGAGCTGGTATTCATAGGTAATGTCATTTTCAGTTGAGTTGAATACACTTTCCCAACAACTTTCGCATCCTCCCCTTTACTTCCTTTTACTTCTCCCCCTTGCACCCCTATGAAAGCAGGTGGGGCATTCTTCGGCAAAAGCGAAATAAAATTTGTTATTGGAGCCAAAGCCTTTTGAATTGCCTGCTCCAACGAAGTGACTTTCAATGTAAGAAATTCAGGAGTTAAAATTGTTTGCGAAGTTGGCTTGGACACAATAGCTTTAAGTTCAGCTAACAACTCAATGAGCTTAGCGAACTGCTCCTTGTCATGTTTGCTCTTAGCTTCGATAGTTGGCCCAGTTGCTTGAAAGTCTTTAACAATCTTTGTAAGTGCTTCGGCCACAATATCAACTCGCTCTTGCACTATAAAATTTTGCGAAGTTAGATGTTGAAGCTCTTTTTCCGTCTCTTGCTTCAATTCTTCGACTTTCAAGTTTACATCCTCCCTTACTTTCTTGACATCTTGGACAAAGAGAACATGTCGCTCTTTTGCAACATTTTTCAGTTCTTGTAAGGCACCATCAAAATTTTTCCCTTGAGCTTTAAGCTGAAGCTCATTGTTTTTATCATTGCAGTCAATCTTCTCAAGCAATCTTCTTTCAGCTGCTTTGATCATCGCATCAACCTCCATACCAGAAAGTGAATGCTTTGCACCAAAGTCAGCTTGTGACTAAAGGATGGTATTTAATTTTCGATTCAAGATTTTGAATTGTTTACCCAACATAAGCATGTGGTCAGGTATCTCCTCCTCCTCTGAATCAAAGTGTAATTCTTCAAATGTTCCTCTGAAACCACCTCCTTCTATTTCATCATCGGAATGAGCTTGAGAAGTTATAGGTTGTGGATCCTCAGGGGATTGAGATGGAAATAAAGTTGTAAAAGGATGTTTCAAAACATGATCAAAAATGGGTGAAGTGGTAACACATGGGTTTGGAATGGGAAATGGTGGTAACGAAGTGTTTAAGCTTTCAGATGAAATAGGTAACGAAGTGGACAAAACAATAGGTAATAATGTGTCGACACTCGTAATAGGTGCCCCCGTATCAGATACGTTGACAACCATATCAGAAGTAGGTACCTCCTCATTAAATGATTCAGTAGAGACTGCTTCGAGTGGAACTATAGTTGTGGTAGAAACATGCGAAGTGATAGTTGAAGAGATAATGGAAGTAGTTACCATCGGAGAAGTCGAAACAATCGGAGTTTCAGGAACAACTTCATCTTCTGAAGAGCCATCTCTAACAACAAGTTTCCTCTTTTTATACAACTTCCTAGTAATGTGCTTCGCAACATCATGGGCCCGCCTTTTCTTGGACATTGGAGAAGTAGGTGTAGGAATTTCTCTGATAACAATTCCCTTACTACTAACTTGTGTTTTGCGAATTGTTGGAGAATCATCAGAAGAAGTCCACTTGTGAGATAATTTGCGAAGCTTTTTTAAAACTCCTGATTTTGAAGGAATAATCTCCTTCACAGGCTTCTCAGATCCAACCACCGTCTGAACATCTTTCCCTACTGAAGACTTAGGTAATTCAGTCTTTGTTTGTTCCTCAGTCTTTGACTTCTTTGCTTCTTTGGAAGACTCACCTTCAACATTCAATAAAACTCCAGTTTGAACATCTGGATTGATAGTCTTCATATATCTAATGAGCACTTTATGCGAAGAATGTACTTTGCGAAGCATTGTATCAGGAATTCTCGCAATGTTTGTAAAAATGTTTTCATCATCCTCCACCACCTTAGGACATTGATACTTGGTAAACTCTACAACCTCTACACCTTCAGGAACTTGAATTCCGTCTTTTTCATAGACTTTTTGAAGACTTAAGCTCCAATAACGAGCACATGAAATCCCCTTTTCAACAGTTGTATTTTCAAGACTCTTAATGAATTCTTTCCATAATTGAGTCCCATAATCCACACTGAGATCATAGTATAACCCCATTACCATCGCATACACTTCCATCCTTCCTATGTCAAGACCTACACTTCGTCCTGTTAAGCATCTTAGAAAAAATTTCAAAGAGAAAATTCCACATACATGGCAGGCCTGACATTCTGAAATCACTGATTTTGTCCAATGGTGGTTGATGCCCCATCTCATTGAACATATTAACAATCTGGGCATTTTGAGGTTTGAAGAATGGGGTTGCGTTAGGAATTTCCAAGAAACTGATGAACATCGACTTTGTCAATCGAATCCTTTTATCATTCACCAGGTTGAAAGTGATGATGTTTGTTGCTTTGTTGTATGATGTTGTGGCAGCCGCCATTGATAACCAGGTCATTGGAACAGAAAAAGAATTAAACATCACCGTAGCTAAAGGTGATCTTTTCAGAGCAACAATCAACATCTTCAACTCCTCTAGATATGTTGACACAACAGCATCAACCTGATAATTGGTACTTTGGATTTTCATCAGAGGTTGTGAGACAATTTCTTCAGTGTTGGATTGATTGGCTGCCATTTTTGAAAACTTGGGAATATCTTGAGAGAAAAATTCTAGGGCTTTTGTTCGTCTGAGAATTATGAATCGCGTAAAGATTATAGTGAAAAGTTCCCTTTTTATATATTTCCCCAAAATTGAACCGTTTAAGAATTATAGACTAGGTTACGTGTTCCTGAAAACTTGTAATTACGCGCCGTTGTAATGATCATGCCCTATTAAATGCCTTGGAACTAGGGCCAACGGTTACTTTAAACCCTTCACAATCTCAGTTGTCAAAAATGAACCCTTCTTTTTTGAGGTTAGGCTCTTTCATTTATGGGATGTTAAACGAAGTCATATGCCAGACTTTTGAAATCATCAGCCTAAGTTGGTAGTACTTAGAACCTCAAGGTTTTCGTGAGTGCATGTGAGTCAAACGAATGAGATAAGAAGCAATTTTAAGAAAAATTTAGGATTCTGTGATGTTAAATTTTATTGACACGAAGCAATAAAACCCCGGGCAAAGGTTACTTCGTTAATTACCAAGAGAGGTAATCAACTGCTTTCGTATGTTCCCGTGATATACAATCGACTACTTGTAGAGAAGTATCGAAGGGCTTCTTTTATAGGCTTGACTTTGTGGTTATGCGAATTTCATTACATATCAACCTAAATATAAGGTGAGTAATTGTAACCGAAATTACTTGTTTGATCATTGTGATCAGGGACAAGTTTTCTTTGGATCATTTTGAAAAGTGACAACGGATTCAGATATATACTCACACGGAAATCATAGTCATATAAAAAAAATTAAGTGCTGGATCCTGTTGGGAAACAAACATCGTGGGCTTCGAACATTTGAGCAGGACCACTCATGCGAAAGAATATGATTTGGAGTATATGAAATACCGGGTACAGAAACAAATGTTTCATAAAAATCTGGAACATGATTCCCCGTCAATTCCTTAATGTGTGAGAATTTTGGGTTTTACTTACTTCACGGACTCATGAAATACGATCATTAACACAGATTGATGACATGTCTAAATCACGATTAGTTTTATCAAGTGATCTCAAGGACATTTGTTTTCGTGTGTGCATCGTGTTAAGAAATTTTGTGATGAAAAAGATTGGTTGTAAGATTGAATGTACCTCTGTTATTTTTGGACCAAACAGAAAACTCTTAACTCATGTGAGAAGAGTAAGGTAGCTCATTGGACTTATGCGAATGTAAGCCTAATTGGGAAGAAACTTTCGTATGAAAATTTCATTAAGGCTTTCGTTTGATACACATATAGTCATTTGAGGCTTAGGTCGACATACAGCAGCATGCTTCTAGGGACACCCTAACTAGTATATTGTTCAAAGAAATGATACCTTCCCATAGAAGACTAAGCATGTTATCTGCGAATCTTGCTTCCACTATGTCACACCCCCAAACCAGAATGGCGGAAACATTAGGGGGTGGATGACTTCACGTAGTACAATAACAATTGAATATTGTAAAGAAAGTAACACAACCATCATATATATATAATAAAAACGTATATTGTTGCGTTATACATATTTCCAAAAGAATATTACAATATGATGATGTGAATGTTTAATAATAAACGTCCTTAGCGTTCCTTCTTCAAAAGCTGGTGGTTACCTGTATTACTGATTCCCTGAGAAATACAAGTGGTTTCGAAAAAGTGTCAACAATTAAGTTGGTGAGTTCATAAGTGTTTTGTATTGAAAAGTATGTCCTTTTGGTAGCAAATCAATGAACGAGGTTTTCAGAAAATCCAATATTTTCTATAAATAGTTTGAAAAGTTCCCAAAGTTGGAGTGCGTTAGTATTTTTCGTACTTGAATGATAAAGATAAACTTTGTGCTCAAAATAATGTAGAAAACTGAATGCATATATGAATCTCGTAAATCAAACTTGTTTTTATACTTTCATGTGAGTCTTATAACCATACTATTGACACTGACTGTCTGTAACAACATTCTTCAGGTGTTGTAGTGTTATGACATTTGTCACCCCAGACCTGCCGGTCTAACTGTAGCTAACAGTTTAGGTGCGGGGTTGTCAATCCTGTATAGATCTATACACAAGTATCATGCTCTCCCTCCAAGAGATTATGGTATATAATACAGGACTTGAAATGCATACATAAGAGTACGTTGAAGTTTGAATATCTCACATCACTTAGTATAAATAGATTTACAATAAGAAAGACTTTACGTCATTTTGTTTGAAAGTATTTCGTTTTTCAAGGTGTATACGTAAGAATGTATGAATATCTTGCTAACTATACCCATTATAGTTTTTCAAAAAGTATGTTCCATTTGGTGAAAATAACTTGATGATATACTAGCCCTTTATACATAAAGTAAGTTGTTGGTATCGATAATCAATAAGGTAGATGTTACATTTATGTTTATAAAACGATACTTTTACTTGTATTGTACTTGTATTTCCCCCCTATAACATGAAAAGACTTGAAAGGTAGGGGTATGAACTCACTTGTTTGGTTTGAAGAGAGTGGGGCTAGAGTTGAGCAGAACTTCAACCGCGGAAAGCTGCGTCTTCGAGCTCTTCGGGGATCTCGGTAGCGTAGAACCTTCGTCGGGGCTCGGGTGCGGAAACCGAGCGTCGGGGCAGCTTCTGGTGCTTGAAAGTATGTGGGAGTAAGTGAGAGCTTTGAGAAGGTGTGCCAAAGTCCGTAGCTCAAGCCTTCTATTTATAGTGCTGGAAGGTCGAGTACGCTGGGCGTACTTCGGTTACGCTGGGCGTAACTTTGCGTCATGGCTTACGACTTGAGTCTAGCTAGGCGTAGAGCTGCAGCCGATGGGACTCAACACTGCTCCTGAGTACGTTGGGCGTACTCCTACATTACGCTGGGCGTAATCCCGGCTTCTGTCTTCTAAATTCCGTAATTTTCGCGTACGGGCTCCGTTTTTCACGTTCCTTATATCCACGCGTAGGTGAGATTATGCTCTACAACTTTCATTTAGACTCCGTCGGCTAGTTTTGACTTTATTTTTAATGATATGTTTTTAATAGGCCGCGACTGCTAAAGTCCGTTAAAAATTCATAGCTTCTTTATTCGACGTCGGTTTTTGTTTGTCTTTTTATCGTTTTACTCCTATTGTGGAGACCCTCAACTTTCGTTTAGCCCTCTACTACTGTTACGAAACTTAGAAAATTCGTAACTTCTTCATACGAAGTCCAATTTGGGTGATCTTTTTATGTATGTTTACAGTTTAACGAACTCTACAACTTTTGTTTAGATGCTTAAGGCTAAAATGCATTTTATTGTAATTTCACTTTTTACGTAAAAAAAATGTTTTAACGATGTGTCGTAAATATTCGAGTGGTTATAATTTCTTCAATATAACTTGGTTTTGAATGTTCTTTATGTTTTTGGAAACCTTGGCACGATATCTAACATTTGATACATCCCAATTTGGATATTTGAACACTTTATTTTTTAGGTTAATTTCGTTGATTCCAAATAGTTTTCGTTGTATTTGACTCTTGAGTGTTACATCGCTTTCGGAAAATATAGGGTTGTCACACACTAGTACTGAAAAAACACAAATCTAAAAGAACAAAAATCTTTTTGTGTTTTTATATTTTTGAAAAGAAACAAAATCTTTTTGGAATTTTATATTTTTAGAAAATGAAAGACAAAACAAAAGAAAATCTTTTTGTTGTTTTTGTATTTTTCAAAAAAAATTACAAACAAAAGAAAATATTTTTGATTTTTCGTGTTTTCTCAAAAAAAAATGAACTCAAGTTACCCAAAATGCGAATGCGAACCATTGCGAAGCCTCTTAACGCACAGTAACCTCTGAATGATTCCGACACAAATCCGCTGAATGAGCATTTCTTTACTTGACAAACTTCTTTCATCCTTGAGTGATATTATTTGGCACTGAATTCGCATCAAGCATACCAAAACCTGCTAAAATTCTCACAAATGATTTTTCATCAAGAGCTTTAGTAAAAATATCAGCAAGTTGTTCAATGGTCTTAACAAAATGTACTTCAATATTCCCTTCCTCTACATAATCTTTGATAAAGTGATATCGAAGAGCAATGTGTTTTGTCTTTGAGTGTTGTATAGGATTATGACAAATGCGAATCGCACTTTGAGAATCACAGTACAAGGGAATCTTTTTCATATTTATTGCATAATCTCGAAGTTGACTTTGGATCCATATAATTTGAGAAGTACAGGCAACAGCTGAAATATATTCTGCTTCAGCAGTGGAGACAGCAACACAAGTTTGCTTCTTCGACTGCCAACTCACCAACTTCCCATCCAAAAGTTGACATCCACCACTCGTATTTTTCGATCTAAAGTACATCCCCCTAGGTCAGCATCCGAAAAAGCTTGAATGAAAAATCCTAAATTTGAAGGATACCAGAGTCCTAATGAATTTGTCCCCTTAAGATAGCGAAAAATATTTTTCACTGTAGTTAAGTGAGGTTCTCTGGGATTTGCTTGAAACCTGGCACAATTACAAACTAAAAACATAATATCAGGCCTACTTGCAGTTAAGTACAATAAAGACCCTATCATGCTTCGATAAAGTGTTAGATCAACAGCAAGAGCATCTAACGAAGGAGTTAGTCTTGTTCCCACTGCCATTGCCACTCTAAGCTTTGTATTGTTCATCATTCCAAACTTCTCGAGCAGATTCTTTGTGTATTTTTCTTGATTGATAAAAAATTCCATCCTTATTCTGTCTTATATTCAAACCAAGAAAATTATTTATTTTTCCCATCATGCTCATTTCGAATTGACTTTTCATAAGATTTTCGAATTTAGTAGACAATGCAGCGTCAGTTGAGCCAAAAATAATATCATTAACATAAATTTGAACCAGCATTAGATGATTACCCACTTTCTTTCAAAATAATGTGGGATCAACTGATCCTTGCTTAAATTTTGACTGTTTCAAGAAATTGGTAAGAGTTGCATACCATGCTCTTGGTGCTTGTTTTAACCCATAAACTGCTTTGTCTAGAATGTAGACATGATCAGGATGTTCCTTACTTACGAAGCCTGGTGGTTGTTCGACATAGACTGTTTCTTCTTGCTCTCCATTCAAGAATGCGCACTTAACGTCCATTTGATAAACATCAAAATTTTTGTGAGCTGCATAGGCTAAAAATATGTGAACTGCCTTGAGTCTTGCGACAAGGGCGAAGGTTTCTTCATAATCAATTCCTTCTTGTTGCGAATACCCTTTACTACAAGCCTAGCCTTGTTTCGAATAATATTTCCATCTTTGTCGGTTTTATTTTTGAAAATCCATTTTAGCCCGACAATCGAAACATCAGAAGGTTTAGGAATAAGTCTCCAAACCTTGTTTCGTTCAAATTCAGCCAGTTCAGATTGTATGGCAACAACCCAATCTGAGTGTTCCATTGCATTCTTTACTGTCTTTGGCTCTATTTTCGAAATAAAAACATTAAACATACACTATTCTTGATTCGCATTCAGTACCTCATTTTTGGCACAAATTTGAGCTCTTGTCAACACACCATCTTGAGGATTCCCTATGACCTGTTCTTTGGGATGACTTTTTGTCCATTTTTCCATTGGTGGATATGCCGGATCGAAGTCTAATGGTGCATCCTCATACACTTCATCGTTTTCAGTTTCAGCAACTGAAATTGTCATCAATTTCATACTCCCCCTCAACTGAACCTTCAAGCTCCCCCTCAACTTGATTATTATCTTGATGCTCCCCCTCAACATGTTGATCTACATTTCTTTTCTCCCCCTCGAAAGTATGCCCACCTTGAACACTGATTTCATCAGTCGTATGCTCCCCCTCCATACGAACTTCAGGCATGCTTTCGCAACAATTTGAGTCAGATGTACAAGTAGAGTCATCATTGTGTTTTGAGGATTCTGATGTTTGATGATCAACAGCATGAATTTCAGCATCGATTGCCCTATCAGGAATACCAAATATTAATTCATAATCAAAATCAATAGAATTTTCAATTTCAACTTGAGTATTTGAATCAGCTATGATGGATTTTTGTTCAAATTTGCGATTTATCTGCTTAATAAAATAGTCATCAAAGGTTAAGTTGAAAGTCTCTTCAACTTTTCGTGTTCGCTTGTTTAACACTCTGTATGCAACAGAATTATGCGAATATCCTAAGAATATGCCTTCATCTGCCTTCGCATCAAACTTGGAAAGATTATCTTTTAAGTTCATTATAAAACACCTGCAACCAAAAACATGTAAAAATTTTACATTAGGTTTTCGATTGTTAAGTATTTCATATGGAGTGATATTGAATCTATGATGAATGAATGAACGATTCTGAGTAAAACACGCAGTTGACACAACTTCAGCCCAAAGATATTGAGGTAAGTTCGCATATGTCAACATTGTCCGGGCCGCTTCGCATAGATACATGTTCCTCCTTTCGACCACACTTTTTGTTGTGGTGTATATGGTGATGAAAAATTATGCGAAATTCCCTTAACTGTGAGAAATGAATCCAGTTTTTGATTTTTAAACTCAGAACAATTATCACTTTTGATCTTGCGAACACTCGTTTTGAGACTCAACTCAATCTTCTTGATAAAGTCAATCATCGTTTGAGCAACATCAGATTTTAACCTGAGAAAAAAATACCCATGTAAATCGAGAAAAATCATCAACAACAACTAAAATGTACCGTTTTTTATTGAGTGTCACAAAAGTCGACGGTCCACATAAGTCGATGTGAATAAGTTCCAACGGTTCTACGATATTTGAATCTATAATGATTGGATGTCCTTTTCTGTGTTGTTTTCCTTGTTTGCAAGCTGCACATAAAGTATCATTATCAAATTTAAGTACAGGCAAACCTCGAACCAAATCTTCAGTGACAAGTTTATTGATATTGCGAAAGTTCAAGTGAGACAATCTGCGATGCCATAGCCAGCTAATATCATTAGAAGCCTTCGACAAGAGACACACTACTAGTTTGCCCACAATCGGATTGATGTCAAGTGTGAACATGTCTCCATATCTTTTTGACTTGAGAAGCACTTCATTTGTGTTCACTTTTGATATGATGCATCCTTCTTCATTAAACACCACCTGATTTCCAGTGCCCACAACAAGTTGCAAAACACTAATCAAGTTATGTTGAAGACCTTCGACAGAAGCAACTCTATTTACTGTAAATTGCCCATTTGTGACTTTTCCGTAGCCTTTCACTTGACATTTATGATTATTACCGAATTTGACCACTCCAGCATTTTCCAAGCTTCTATAATCGCGCAAGTTCTCTTTTCTTCCAGTCATGTGACGAGAGCAACCACTATTATTATACCATTTTGAATCATATTGCTCATCACACATCATCTGCAAATAATGAAAAATTTTAGTAACCCAAGACTTCTTGGGTCCTTCATTAGTATCATTAAACAGATTCTTAGAATTTAAAACCCAGATTTTTACTTTTTCCTTCACACTTTGAATTAAATCAACATCATCAGATCTAGATATTGAAATAAAGTTGTTCGATAGTTTTGGATTTTCCTTGATTTTCACCTCAGCCTTCGCAACCTGCTTAACTTTCATAACTGGTTTCCATTTTTGTACTGGAACGGTTGAACCATGAGAAGATAAACTATCAGCAGAAGATTCATTCACATATTTTTCGAATGCAGTCTTGATTTGTTGTTATGAAAATTTGCCATTTTGAAATTGTTTTCCTTTTCCTTCTAGCCAAGTGTTGATCGAATTTACATCAGATTTTCCTTTTGTGTAAGAAACTCTGGTTGGTTTTGTGATTGAATGATTTGGAAAATTTGGTTGTTTAGGTGAAAATTTTGTTTTTGTTTGGGATGTAACATTCAAAATTGGTGAATTATTCGTCGATTTTCCAACATTTTGAAACTTACGATCATTCACAAAGTTATGCGAAGTCTCATATTTTCTAATGTTATCATATTTTCGAATAGATCCCACCTTTTTATTTTTCAAATCCTGTGTTTTAACATCATTAGGCTTTTCGTTAGACACTATTTGCCAAAAAATTGTCTTTCATGCTTTTCTTTTCGAAACATTGTTTTCACATGAAAATTTACCAACCATCACTTTAAATTCATGAGAATTCAATTTCACTTCTGATTTTGTTTTACAATCTTTTTGAAACACTTTCTCGTCTTTTTCCTGTTTAACCACCCATTTTTGTGATGGTCTTTGATTTTGAAAAACATAAGAATTTTGAGTTAAATTGTCTTCGATCGTGTTTTGATTTGCAAAGAAACCTTTGGTTGTTGATTGTTTGTTATCATTTTCAACCATTTTGCTAAATTCAAGCTTGATTTTCTCAACATTTCCAGCAGTTACGAAAATTTGGTTTGGAAAAACTGTTTTATCAATGCATGTTAAATTCGGATATACAACCGTGTTGGTTTCCAAGTAGTGTGCACCTTTGTCATTGTGAATATGGTTGAATTCCTTCGAGTCATCATATACTTGTTCAACAACAACACGTGTAGATGATGTTTCAGTCGAAATATTCTTCTCTTTCTTACATTCACATGAAGGTTTCACTTTCTCTTCGTCATCATCAGTGTCATCTGTTTGGCTACTTCGAACTTCCACATCATCAAAGTCAAAAAGTTGTGAAGTTGAGGGTTTGTCAGTGTCAACCTTCACTATCGAATCAACTAAAATTTCTTTACCTTTGACCTTAGACGTTATATTAATTACAGACAGTTTAGAACAATCAATCTCTTCATCTTCTTCTTCGATTTCACTAATTTCACTCACATTATCTGAATTATCATCGACATCAGCATAATTGTTTTGAGAATCAAGAGTCGAAGTTTCGGTTTTCTTCCGGAATGACTAAGTTATTTAAACCATCCACAGTCGGTCATATGTTGGAAGTAGATATGAATCAAGACTGTCATGGGTTGGCTTGTAGAGGTCCAAGTTGGTGGACAAAGTTGTGCTACAACACTCATGAGTGCTCATAAGTTCTGAGTATTGGATTCAACCCACGCTCATTGGAATCACTTCATGGATTTTATCACGAGTGATCATGAGACGATAATATCTTATATTCTTCAAACCTAGAGATATGAGTTGTTACTATGAGTTGGTTATACATTGTTTGCACGAAAACGCATTGGTAACTTGATGTTATAAAACGTGCCTTTGTGTATGATTCAACAAGTAGTAGAACAAGCCATATGAGTCGAAGTTTATCCATTCCTTTTACCTTCGGGATAAAAGCGATATCCGTGAGCCCCTCGATGATTTGGTGATGACAAATGTAAGTGCTCGGTCGGGCCTGGACTGATTTGATTTGTTCAATTAGTCAGTCGTCATAAATCGGAAATCGGGAAACAAAAAATGGACTAAGAGAATGATTATAATCCATGTCTCAGTCCATATGATATCTAGAATGAAGGAATATATGATCCCCTATCTAATGGACAAGTCATTGACAAAGGTCGGAGATCATCGGCAAGGTGAGAGTTTGACATAAGCTTTTGAGAGCTACGATTGCCAGTCGGTTCTTGAAGTCATACTTGCAATAATAGTTTTAGACTTATCCAAGTGAGAGACTATTGGATTAATATGTAAGTCCATAACTATAATTGGTAAGACTTGACTTGACCCGGCATGGTCCATTTGGGTTGCATGGCATCATGCATTTGGATAGACTATAATGAGAGAAATAACACTTAAGGTTTGTTAATATATTAAAAGTTCTAATATATTAATAAGATTATTTAATTAGTATTGATCAAGAATTAATCTAGGACTAATTAAGTGATCAAAAGAAGACTAATTAAATATATGGGTTGATTGTGTAAATCATTCATACTTGTATAGTGGGCTAAGGCTCCATGGATTTTCAAGTTGGGCTAAAACCCATAAGATGCTCCATGGTATATTTGAACCCATGGATCCAAGGAAATGGAAATCCATGACAATTAGGGTTTACCCTAATTGTGACACTATATAAAGATCATATTCTTGAGAAAAATTGGCGACTATATTATATGTGAAAGGGCTAGCCGATTTTTATGAAGTGTGGATTTCTCTCTAATCTATTCCAAGTGTATTTGGTGTTGTGTGAACCATTTGAGGTGTCACACTTGGGGCACTAGGCACTCAAGCTTCATGAAGACATTCTACATCAAAGAGGTATGTAATTCTAACTTGATGTATTCATATGAATCAATGTTATTATGCTAGTTAGGATGAATACCTTGGAAAGTTCATATTTGCATGTATAATAGAGAAAACATAGATCCAAGGTATTTAGGATTGCATGTACACTTAGGAGTGTTAGAATGCTCAAAACCCAACAACAACTAGCATTTTAGTTAGGAAAATTCTATTCTTATGAAATCATTCAACCATTGTAAAGCATGTACTCTAAGTGAATATCAATCAATGCCCATTTAAATACATCTTTTATGTTCAATTAAGGGTTGAAAACCCTAGAGATCCAAGTCCAAGTTCTTTATGGACTAGGATTTCCTTATTGGGCCTAATGGATCAATAAGCATTCAATTCAACTATATTGGGCTTGGAAACCCTATTTGGATTCTAAATGGACCCAATTCAAAAACCTATAACATTTTGGAGCATTTGGAATTAGAATGATTCATTCTAACCCTAATGGGCCATATTAGGCCATAACTAATCCAATTAACCCTAATAGGCCATAAATCCATTCTTTTATGTCAAATTGGGCCGTGAATACACTTAAGGGCCCAATGGGCCGAAACTTATTTATGGGGCTTCACAAAATCAATAAAAACCAAGAGTGGGCCAAACTAATTCAATTTCATCCATCTTAAGCCCAATTCTCGGCCCAATGAGGAAAAGAAAAGAAAAATAAAGGGAAATTAGAGGAATTATGAGAGTTTGCCACCTCTTTATTGCAAGATGGATATCTATGCACATCACCTCACTCTCTCTCTCTCTCTCTCTTCTCTTCTTCTTCTCGGCTGAACCTCACTCTCACCACCTCATTCTCTTTCAAAAATCTTTCAAGAACACTCTCTCTAGAAAACCTCCTATCTTCTCCAAATTTTCAAAGATCTAGGTTTGTTCAAGGAGATTTCCACCAAAAATCATCTTTCTTCGGTAAGTTCCTACATATCCAAGTTATATAACTTCATTCTTATATTAAGAACACTTCTTCTAAACATTTTTGGGGATCATACTCTTAGAAAACCCCCATAAGCTCGGGATCTACTTCAAGGTGTTGCTAGGACCAAAATTTTATTCATTTCTTCTTCAAGTTCTTCATTTCTTATCGACACGACAAGAATCAAGTACACAAATGAGTTTGGGTAAACCTAAAAACCATATAACATGTTTATTATACGGGTTATGTTTAGTTAACGAATAGTATAATCGGTTGAACTATAAATCCATTTATTTTATTAGATTGAAAAAAATTTAATTTCAATCGTGAATAAGTTTGAAGCGTTGTTCTTTAGTGAATTAGTTCTTACCTTCCTTCAGGGTTTCTTTCCCTTGGCCGGTTTTTCTTTAAACCTAAATCTAGAGGGAGTTTAATAGCATACATATGATATTTAGTGATAGCCTATTTCCATTTGACATGAATATTTTAATTCGTATTAAAATGAAAAGGTGTTAGTCAATTTTGATTTCGAGATTTTATTTATATATTTTCTGCTAGTCCTTTGATTTATATAAATGTTTCAAATTACACCCAACTTTTGTTTTATATAAATAGTTTTAAATTATAAGTTTATAGATTTTATATATATAAATCATTTATTTAAATAATTTCAAATTAATCCTATTTGTTTTTAAAATATTATTAGATATTTGAACAAATTATTGAAATGGTCTCTATAGTTTGCACAAATTTTGTGTTTGGTCCCTATAGTTTATTTTGCACGTTTGACATCCTTAACATTTGCTTTTAATACGCGTTTGGTTCCTACCTCCGTCTGTTGTTAGCCCTCTCAGTTAATACACCCCACGTGCCTGGCACGCCAGGGGTATTTTTGTCTTTTTAAACATGGCGCCTGATATGAACTAGACTCAAGTCTTTTACCATTCTGATTGTCTTCTTCATCACGTCAAAATCCTCTCTCAAATCGATCACCTTTTTTGAAAAATCCTCAAGTCAAAACCATCCCCCAAGCGACGATGGTTGATGGAAGATTAGAGCATCTATGGATGAAATCGACCTTAATGAAGCATACAGTAGGCATAGATTTTTTGTTCATTAGATTCATTTTAGAACATAAATGTAAGAGAGTAAAGCTCAAATTTTTCTCTCCATGGGTGGTCACCCGACTATGTTCTCCATCAAGTTGCACCATCGTAGAGAGTTCACAAAACTCCCTAGCAGAAAATACGTGAAGGGAAAAGTCAAATATATTGATCTTTTGGGAAGAAAGTTGCATTATAAGGCTTTTATTTTACAAAGATAGAAATACCCTTGGCATGCCAAACGTGTATTAAAAGCAAAAGTTATGTATGTCAAACGTGCAAAATAAACTATAGGGACCAAACACGAAATTTATGCAAACCATAGAAACCATTTCATTAATTTGTTCTAGATATCTATATCATTAATTTTGATAAAGATAAACATACATATTTTTATTAACTTTCCACACTTTGACAATCGTAAATATAAAAATCAAACAAACCGTTTTTTATAAAAAAAATCTCAAATTAATATGTTTTTATTATTATTTATTATATCAATTATTTCTAATGTTTGAAAAAACGGTCGGGCGAACTTGTCAAACCATAAACTGCGGACAACAATGGTTCAACAACGAATGGTTTTATGCCAATTTTTAGTCTGGATAAAACTGGATGGTTTCTCCAAAAACATGGTTGAACCGATCTGAACAAACCGGGAAAGAATCGTTTGAACCAATTTATTAAAATTGCATGGTTGAATTTCACTTAGTCAGCTAAAAACAACCCAATTCTAAAGTAAATTTAACAACTTGATCGATCAGGTTATAATATAACTCGAAGGCCGACAAACATGCACAACTTCGATCCATACTAGATACTAACCCGATTCCGATCTTCTCACCTTGAGGACTAATGCTTCTTGACTATTATAAAAAATAGAAAGATTAATATTAATATTATTCAAGTTGGAAATATCTTTGTTTACTACCATAAAATTTATGATTTGTATTAATAATGTAAAAGTAAGTATATCAAAGATTTTTATATTGAATTTCAAAATATATTTTATAAAATTTACTAAAAACAAGTTATTTTTTGTGAGATCAACATTGTTAAATTAAATTTGCTAATATATGCGAACAGAAGAATTAAAAAGAGATTTAATATAACTACGATTTATTATATATATATATATATATATATATATATATATATATATATATATATATATATATATATATATATATATATATATATAAACGACGCTTTATTATAATATAAATAATATGTAAAATAGAGAATCATAAATATATGAAACTTGTTAAATAGGATGAATTATTAAATTTAAAAATATAAAGAATTAAAATTGAAAATAATAGTATAAAATATATTAGACTATATATATAATTGTAAAAAGAAAAATAATCATAAGTTTGGTTCTAATTAGGGATGAACATAGGCGGGTATTCGTTTCATTTGGCGAGAACCGGCGGTTCCTATAAAGTTAGAATCAGAACTGAAACCGATCTATACGGTTTTTAAATTTTAGGAACCAATTCTGGAACCGACGGTTCCGGTTCGGGGAGCGGATAACCCGGTTACATCAATTTTGTTAACTTTTGTCAACAAAACCGCAACTTAATTCGATCCAAATCAAATCAATTCAAATCAAAGACCGACAAAATCGGACCAATATATTTTAAACATGTTTAAATAACACACACATATTCATATGAAATATATATATATATATATATATATATATATATATATATATATATATATATATATATATACACTAGCTGTTTACATGCGTCAAACGACGGGTGTGAATAGTTTGTTTCACTGATTTGTTTTCTTTGGCGAACATTGATTAGTTTTAATTGAAGGATTATTTTGTTTTAGAAAATATGTTATATTAAAAATTAGATACAATGTATTAACAAATGTCAGTAAGCATTAGCTTCAATTTTCCGATTCATTTTCTTTCCGACGCAAAGTGTATTTTTTTAATGTTGTTCGTTGCGTTTGTATATGTTGGATAGACGTTTTCATATGTTTTATCTATTATTTTGAAAGTAGATAATTTCTAATTTATGATAATATATTTGAAAAACACATTTTTTTTCGTTTGTAAATTTAGAGGAAAAAACATAGTTAAAGGTATGTTATTATTTTGTTAAAAAAATAAACCTATGTGGTTATTTAATTTTTAATATAATTAAAAAAAACGTTTGTTGTTATTTAATTTTTAATATAATTAAAAAAATGTAAGTGGTTTTATTTGGAAAAAAATAACAAATTTTTAGAGATTAACCATAAAATACTTTTGAAAAAAAAAGGTACACTCCATCTACGAATTTTTAATTACCTTATGACATCTTATATACTCATATAATGATTTAATGTTTTAAATTTAAAATAATTTCAGTTTGTATTGCATATGATATGTACATTAATTTTTTTATAGATTCAATTTTATTAGATAATTTAATTTTAGCTTATCATCACGACAACTATTTTAGTATAATAATTTTATGATCATTTTAATTGTAAAAAGATAAACGATGATTTATGTGAACCAGTGATTAAGTTTGTCCAATTAAAATGAAAGTTATTGATTGCAACTGTTCATGTTTTGATTTTATTATTATGTATATAATGATATAATGATTAGTTTGTTGTGAGATCATGAGTTATATGCAATTTCAACATTTTAAAGTTAGTTTCTATTTTTCTTTTATTGAGAAATATTTTATTTAATCGTATAAATAAAAGTAAATGAAATTTTATATATTAAAAAAATAAATAGAATTTTATGTACTTATAATGGAATGTGTGCAAATATTAAACGGGAAATTCTAAAATATTAGAATGTATACGATCATTAAACTAAAATGGATCCAGAGAGATTTCATAAACATTTTTATCTTCCAATTTTGCAAATAACTTGATGTTATGTTCTTTTAGCATTACAGATGAGAAATATTTTTTTTCATATAAAAATAATGTTTACCCACCCAATTTTCAACAACAAAAACAAAAGGAATAGAATATGGACAGAAAACAACAGCCAGAGATAGCTACATAAACAATTTTCATCTCATTTAACACCATTTGTAGATATGGGTAAGTAACCTCCAACACATGCACCAATCCCTAATCAGGAGCTCTTCTTGGCTATTTTCTAACGGAGAACACAAAAACATGTATCACTCTTTCTCAATGTTGCTTGACAAATAACCTATAAATCAGTCCAAAGAAAAATTATGAACATTACAAAAGTATAGGTCCACAGATAAGTTTGATAGGAATTAATAAAACTTCAATCCCACTGCTATGTTATAAACAACATACTACAATCAAATGGAGCATTAGAATGGAAAGAAGAAGCAGGTCGTTATGCATCCAATAGACAACAAAATAGGGCATTAGAGAACCATGACAAATCTACATGAAACCTTAAATCCAACAAACACAATATCAATAAACAATATATGTGATAAAGGAGAATGAAGAGACAATGAGACTCCCATTCTGTGAACCTTATACATATAATACTTAGAAGTGAAAACATTTTCATGCATCCTTTCTTTATATAATCTCACTACTGCTCTATGGTTTTCCCCTAAAATACCAATTGTCTAATCTTATATGTTTGTGTTTTTTTGCTTGTGTGGCATTTCATTTGTTAGTATGTACTAATACACAATATTAAAAAAAACATACCAATACAAATCTACAAGCCATGTGGTATGTTAACTGGTTCAAGTTCTTCAACTATGACATTGTTCCCTTTTTAACCTGCATAAAGAACAGGGGAAATAGACTTAAATTTGTGAAGTCTTATATAAACTCGATTAAACTTTCGTCTAATAACTGTGTCGAGAGGCTTACAACCATGCATATGTTATTCTTCTCTTCACCATTCACTTTAACTGTATTGCAATAAAAAGGTTTGTGGACTTGTCAAAAAATGACGTAAAGGAAGACAAAACTATACAAAATACTACGAATAGAGAATCAAGTGGCAATAAAAATATACATAAACAAAATCATTTTATACTATTCACAAAAGGAATTGAATCACCTGGAAAAAGAACATTACAAATAACATTCAAAGATTCGATCTTTTTTTTGGATGCTTCCAAAACTTCCCTGCAAATTAGAAAATGATACTTACAGGAAAATCCAAACAATTTTTACTGATATAGCTACATATAAACACAAAAACTCATTTGTGGTGGATAGCAAAGTACTATACACTAGGGGGATTTAGGGGGTTCCCCGGGAGTCCCGGGCCACTACTCTGTTTTGGTTTATAAGCCTTTAGGTAGATGTTGCCACCAGAACCATCTCCGACTCTGGTACCTCCATTACCTAATTTTCCTGAAATTAAAGAAATCAACTTCAAGATTTCTAAATCAAAGTAAGTTTAATATGATTTTTTTAAAATGGGACCTTTGAGGGATTACATGCTGTGGAGCTTAAAAATGAAACAACACGAATGAAATAATCACATTCCTCACTAAAAAATGTCTACCACTTCACATACCAGTTTAATTAAAACCATGGGATGTAAAACTAAAATGTAAAAACTCACATTGAAGTCGAGTTTGGTAACATTTCTATCTCTGTAGTGGTGGTGATAGAGGTTGATAGAAATGGGGAGCAAATAATTGCATATTTTTAAATCTTTGAATCAAGATGAAAATTTAACTCATGGGATAAATTAGGAAAAAAAATGAAATTCAAATTAGTTTACACTATAAAAAATCAAGAAGACAGATGCATTTACTTTATTACATGCGTTTCCAGCAAGCATCATTGATGCAGAGAGGGAGAAAGAGAGACAATGTAAATATTTCTTTTCATGAAGCAGTACATGGTCCACTTTAATTAAGGCATAAGGAAGATACACGTGAAGGAGGTGGTTACAGTTCCGACAAGGGATTCTAGGGTTTGGGAAGAAGGCGGAGACGTCTAGGGTTTACGGTGATAATGAGGAAGAAGATGATGGATGGTGGTGAAGGTTGGTTGATGTAACGCCCAAAATTTTCAAACAAATTTTCACAATTTCAAAACATGCTTACATTCAGCATCATTATAAAAATTTCATTGTATCACATATCAATCCATAGAAACACATCCCAAGCTCCTCATGTGTGTACTGATCATGCTGACGCCTTCCCGCGGTCCTCACTGGTACCTGAAACACATAACACAACACTGTAAGCATGAATGCTTAGTGAGTTCCCTAAAATACCACATATAACACATAATAGCCACTCGAGGCTATAACTCTGTGGACCCTCCGGTCCTAACTCTGTGGACCCTCTGGTCCTAACTCTGTGAACCTTACGGTTTTAACTCTGTAAACTCTGAAACATACACGACATGAATCACAAAAAAATAATGCAATGCATCACCATCACATAAATAACATACAAGATACTCTGTCATATAACTCTAATTACCACTCTAGGTAAAGTATAGTGAGAAGACTCACCTCGGGTAACTCGGTAGTCTCGAGCTCGGTAAAATCTGGTCTAGCCTCCGCCTAATCACATGGAATAAGCACTCTAATCAATACAACTCTCGAGGCTAGACTATACCCTCTCTTAGCACTCTCAGAAGGGTAAAAGACCATTTTAGCCCTCTCATGGCTCAAAGACCCAAAAGTTGACCAAACCCTAAAAGTCAACAAAAGTCAACTCTTCGGGTTACGCTGCACGTACCAAACCTGTACGTTGGGCGTACCCGGTGACCTCACAGAAACGGGGAACGCGACCCCCTACGCCGCGCGTACTGGGATTACGCCCCACGTAACTCCCAGTTTCAGACTCCTTAGCTTTTAGGGTCTTAAACAGTTAAGACAAACGTCCAACTTTCAGATCTAGCCATCCCTAAGCCTCTTAATCCATAAAGTTTGTGACTTTAAGCCTTTGCATGGCTGTAATAGTCATCAACACCCATAACATTCCATTTCCAACCCTAAAAAAGCTCATAACTCAAGCATGACCCCATAACAACGACCAAGTTGGGATTTTTATGGATCTACAACACATATATCACTGAAATGGGACAGATCTAGGTGCATGGAGTCCCTTATGCTCATAAAGTCTCCACCTTTGGGACTTTAACCCTAGAAATGGCCCATGCAACACCAAACCAAAATAAAGAGGAAAGTTTTGAGCTTTATACCTCTAGATGAAGCTCCTCCCTCTGAACAACTCAGATCCAAACATGCACTTCAAGCCCTAGCCTCCACAAGCTCCTTTCTTTCTTCTTCACTAACACACAAAGGCCATTTTAGCTCAAAACACTCACACACAAGCTTTAGGACAAAGGAAATGCTCTCTTAGGGTTTCACTCTCTGATATGGTGGCTGAGGATAAAGCCTTAGCATTCCTTATATAGTGTACAAGCCAAATATTAGGGTTTGCATCTGGGCCCGCTACGCCCAACGTAACCTTGGGTACGCCCAGCGTACCTAGGCGAGTCTGCGTCCAAATTAAGTGCATGAGTATGCGCAGCGAACTCTGCAGTACACCCAGCGTACTCATTTGCTACAATTTCCACTCAAGGGCTAACCTTGACATCTTGACAAAAGAGAAGGGTTAAATAGCTTTACTTGAATTTCGGGATGTTACAATTCTCCCCCAGTAGAACCAGACTTCGCCCTCGAAGTCTCATGCCGAAAACAACTCCGGATGTTGCTCCCACATCTTTGACTCCGGCTCCCAAGTCAGCTCGGACCCCCTCCTATGTTGCCACTAGACCCGAACCAGAGGCACTTCCTTGTTTCTCAGAACCTTGACCTTCCGGTCCAAGATCGCGATCGGTCTCTCAACATAATTCAGACTCGCGTCCACTTGGATATCCTCCAACGACACCACTACCGACTCGTCGGCTATACGCTTCCTCAGCTGAGCCACGTGGAAGGTATCATGAATATGACTCAACTCCGCAGGTAGCTCCAAAGATATGCTACCCTACCCATCCTCGTGATCACTCTAAACGGCCCAATATACCGGGGGCCCAACTTGCCCCTCTTTCTGAATTGAATCACTCCCTTCCAAGGAGACACTTTTAGGACCACGAGGTCTCCCACCTGGAACGCAAGCTCGGATCGTCGCCTATCCGCATAACTCTTCTGGAGACTCTGAGCCGTCAACAACCTTTGTCTAACCTGCTGAATCTGCTCTATCGTCTGAAGCACTATCTCAATGCTGCCTATCACTCGCTGCCCTACCTCTCCCCAACAGAGGGGAATCCGACACCTCCTCCCATACAACAAGTCGAAGGGAGGCATACCAATGCTCGAATGGTGACTGTTGTTATAGGAAAACTCATCTAATGGAAAATACGTGTCCCAACTCCCTCCGAAGTCCAACACACATGCCCGAAACATGTCCTCGAGCGTCTGAATCATCCGCTCACTCTGTACGTTCGTCTGTGGGTGGTAAGCGGTACTGAAATGCAGCCTAGTACCCAACTCCTCATGGAACTTCTTCCAGAACCTGGAAGTGAAACGCACATCTCGATCTGACACAATCGAGATCGTTACACCATGCCGCGACACCACCTCCCTCACATACACCTCCGCTAGCCTCTCTGCGGAAGAGCTCTCACTGATAGCAAGAAATTGAGCGCTCTTTGTCAGCCGGTCAATGATCACCCAAATTGCATCGACACCACTCGCAGTCCTCGACAATTTGGTGATAAAATCCATGGAAATCTGTTCCCACTTCCACTGGGGAACCTCAAGTGGCTGCAACTTGCCGTGTGGACATTGGTGCTCGGCCTTAACCCTGCGACAGGTCAAGCACCTCTCTACAAACCACGTCACATCCCTATTCATACAGGGCCACCAATAGTCTCTCTTTAGGTTCAAATACATCTTAGTGGCCTTGGGATGGATCAAAAACCTCGACCTGTGCGCCTTCTCCATCAAATGGTACGTGCCCCGCCCTCAAATGGCACCCAAATCTGACCTTGGAAGGTCATAAGCCCTCGGCTATCGGCAATGAACTCAGATACTTGCCCGGTCACCCGCTCTCTCTTGCGGTTCTCCGATCTCATGGCCTCTACCTGGGCCTCCCGAATGGTGTCCAACACCGGAGTCATCACTGTCAACCACATACAAACATCCCGTATCGGGGCACTCTCTGCCCTACGACTCAAGGCATCGGCTACCACATTAGCCTTGCCTGGGTGGTACTGGATCTCACACTCATAATCCTTTACCACATCCAACCATCTCCTCTGGCGCATGTTCAGGTTGGGCTGATCCATCAGATACTTCAAGCTCTTGTGGTCCGTGTATATGGTACACCGAACCCCATACAAATAGTGACGCCAGATCTTGAGGGCGAACACCACACCCCCCAACTCCAGAACGTGAGTAGGATACCTCATCTCATGAGGCTTCAGCTGCCTCGATGTGTATGCTATCACATGCCCTCTCTGCATCAGCATCACACCTAGTCCCGATATCGACGCGTCACAATATACCATAAAATCCTCCATCCCCTCCGGAAGGGCTAACACTGGGGCTTCGCATAATCTCTGGCGAAGTGTCTTGAATGAGGCCTGCTACTTCGGGCCCGAACTGAAAGCCACACCCTTCCGGGTCAGCCTGGTGAGAGGAACAACAATCCTGGAGAAATCCTTGATAAATCTCTGATAATAACCAGCCAACCCCAGAAAACTCCTGATCTCTGAAGGGGATCTCGGCACCTCCCAACTCATCACCGCCTTAATCTTGGCCGGATCGACCAGTATCCCATTCTGGTTGACGAGGTGTCTTAGGAATTGGACCTCTCGTAACCAGAAATCACACTTGGAGAATTTGGCGTAAAGCCTCTCCGATCTCAGAACTTCGAGGATCTCCCTCAAATGCTCCTCATGCTGTTCTCTGGATCTCGAATACACCAATATTGTTGGGTTTTGAGCATTCTAACACTCCTAAGTGTACATGCAACCCTAAATACCTTGGATCTATGTTTTCTCTATTATACATGCAAATAATAACTTCCAAGGTATTATCCTAATCTAGCATACAAATCAATGAATGTAACAAGATAGAATACATACCTTTTGATGTAGCTTGATGTCTTCAAGCTTTAAGAACTTAGCCCCAATAGTGTGGAAGCCTCAAGTGGAATCACAATCACCAAAACACTTAGAATAGCTTGAGAGAATTCTACAACTCATGAAATCGGCTAGCCCTTTCACTTCACAATCTAGTGGCCGATTTTGGTCAAGAATAAGATGCTTATATAGTTAGGGTTACACCATGTAAACCCTAATTGACATGGCCTTTCATTTCCATGATCCATGGGTACAAATACACCATGGAGCATCCATGGACCATCCTATGGGTTTTAGCCCAACTTGATTATCCATGGAGCATTAGCCCACTATACAAGTATGGATGATTTACACAATCAACCCATATATTTAATTAGTCTTCTTTTGATCACTTAATTAATCCTAGATTAATTCTTGATCAATACTAATTAAATAATCTTATTATTCTTATTATTAATATACTAGAACTTATAATATATTAATAACCATAAGTGTCTTATTTCTCTCATTACAGTCTATCCAAGTGCATGATGGTATGCAACCCAAATGGACCATGCCGGGTCGGGTCAAGTCTTACCAAATATAGTTATGGACTTAGACATTAATCCAACAGTCTCCCACTTGGATAAGTCTAAAACTATTATTGCGTATGACTTCAGGAACCAACTGGCAATCGTAGCTCTCAAAAGCTTCTGTCGAACTCTGACCTTGTAGATGAACTCTGACCTTTGTCAGTGACTTGTCCATTAGATAAGGGATCATATATTCCTCCATTCTAGATATCATATGGACTGAGACATGGATTATAATCATTCTCTCTGTCCATTTGTTGTTTCCCGATTTGCGATTTATGACGACTGACTAATTGAACAAATCAAATCAGTCCTGGCCCGGCCGAGCACTTCCATTTGTCATCATCAAATCATCGAGGGGCCCACAGATATCGCTTTTATCCCGAAGGTAAAAGGAACGGATAAACTTCGACTCATATGGCTTGTTCTACTACTTGTTGAATCATACACAAAGGCACGTTTTATAACACCGAGTTATCGTATGCGTTTACGTGCAATCAATGTACTATCAACTCATAGTAACAACTCATATCTCTAGGTTTGAAGAATATAAGATATTATCGTCTCATGATCACCCGTGATAAAATCCATGAAGTGATTCCAATGAGCGCGGGTTGAATCCAATACTCAGAACTTATGAGCACTCATGATTGTTGTAGCCTTGTCCAACACCTTAGACCTCTACAACCCATCATGACAGTCTTAATTCATATCTACTTCCAACATATGACCGACTGTGGATGGTTTGAATAACTTAGTCATTCCGGAAGAATAACCTAGTTTATTCGGGAAGTCAAAACATGCAAAGTGAAACACAATAATAATTGAATCCAATATGGTATCAACTCTTTGAACATAAATAAAACACCTTTTATTTATCACCATATGATTACACATTATTCATTGTATACTGTTTCAGCTATCAACTTTATTCTTGAATTTAAAACAATAGTTGTCCCATGCTCCAAGCATGTACACTATGTTTTCTTAAACACTAGTCATGCCATACACCAAGTATGCATACTATGTTTGTCTATGATCTTTACTTTGTGAACTAGATCAATTGAACATTACTTCAATGATTCTCTTTTCACACTCCCAAATCCTTACCGCAAATGCAAGAATTTCACATTCATGCCATTTACTGAAATCTGTTAGATTCTAAACTTCTATGCATTGATCCTCTTGTAATGATTATGCACAAAGTCAGAAAGACTTGACAACAACCATTACAGAGCATTCCAAAGGAGATCAACTCCTTGGAAATATCCTTCTTGCATTAAGTTTCCTTAATCTTACACAGATTGAAATTTCTAACTTTGAAACATTTCCAGATTCCATTTTTGACTATCACTTCTGAACAAGAGTTGCCTCCTTCCAGATTATGTCAATATGGTCCTTCCAGAATTATCACTATACTTCCAACTGTCCTTGAGCAACCAATCTTTGGTAAACCTTAGATTGTCCTCGACAATTGTTTAATCCTTTTAGTCATATCCAGTTCTAAACCTTTTCCCTTCTTAATGCCCTAGGCATTTGGAAAATTTTAGAACGGATGAATATAGCACATGTAATCGATCCTATATCCGAAGCATATGGGACACGATTCATGATGTCTTACATAAAGACTAAACCAGTCTTTTGCTATAATATTTCCATTTCAATTTGCCAAGTTCTCATAATTCAGATTATGAAAAGGGATGCCGTAATCATAATCGAATTTTAGAACGCAAATAATGGACTCATATACAGAATTTCCTTATGTTGAGCCATTCCAACATGAAATTCATATATATATATATATATATATATATATATATATATATATATATATATATATATCCTTGACTAAATGATTAAAACCTCACGATCTAAGCTTATAGATTTGAGATGAAGTATAATTTCCTCTCCCTTAATTATAGCAAAACAACTTTTTCCCAATTGAAACTTTTGTTTTCTATAATTAACATTGCTAACTTGCAATACTTATCATAATTATCATGCTCCCACTAACATGATGATTATTAGCATAACACTTATGCTCCCACTAGCTTTGACATGTACTCAGAAATCAGCTGGACTTCTAGAAATCAATACTTCATTAACTCTCTTACCAAAGTTCATATTTCTGATACTAGATTGTTTTGATAAAACTTTATCAAAAATCATACACCTTCCCTTAGATAGCACACTTGTGTGTCTAAACAGTTATGAAGAGGTATGCCGTAATCATAATGGTTAGACCTTTTTGCCACTTCTCACAAGTCCATATTAGTGTGCCGGTTAACCACACGCGCTCCACTAACGACTTTGAGAATGCAAATATCACAATTGTTATCTAGATAAAATCTACTTAGTGAAAGTGTTTCCTCACCATCATTTTCATGAATCGGAGAGAAACCTTATGACACTTAGATTTACTGGTGTATGTGTTCTTATCCATGTGAATGGTCAAAATCATAGTCACAAGACAAGGATAATGACAAACCCAAACTCATATGGATTGAACTCAATCTTAATTTCTTGCCACCTGGCAGCTCAAGGGCCTACCATTGCTTCCAAGTTGTTATGCAACCAATTGAGAACTCTAAGAACTCATATGCAAAGCCAACTTTAACTGGAATGGACACAGAATATGTCAACACAATAGATTATAAACCTCAAGTCGTGTGCTAGTGAAGAACTTCAGGTTCTCTTCTTGATTAGTTCTTGAGACTTTCAAGACCTTTAAGACTCCCACTGTCCTCTTGACATATAAGACTCCCTTGTCAAACATCCAAGAGACAGTGTGGATTCTAATCAAGACAAACACTTCACACAATTGGCCTAAGTTGGTCTTTGTTTTATCCAAAACATCACAACTTACCAATTTCAAATGTACAAGAGTAGAAAACTTTACTCTTACATTTGACAAGTGTTTTAAACCTTCTTTAAGACATGTCACTCAAGTTACAATCTTGGAGTATGACTCTAAGACTTGTATTGGAACGAAGTATGACTCATCTTCTGGATTTAACCATTTCAACAATTCAAGATCCCTCTTCTTAGTCATAAGAATGCACTAAGATTTCCTTAGAGAACTAATTGTGATATGGTTTCTTAATCATTAAGATGATCACAAAACTGATACTAAAGTACTCTCCCATCTTTTCAGATTTGAGAAACTTTTATCCTTCTGCCTAATTTGATTCTTCTTATTCGCTCTGCCTTACATTGGAACCTTTTTTCCAATGTCTCAGAGTTACACTTAAGCATGTAAGTATAATTATATTTACTGAGCTTTAGTAAACTATGACGAATAGTCTTATCAAACTTTTGTGGTGGACTTAATCAGTGCACAAGAATGTGTACTCGATCCTTTAGTCCTTTACTTGACTCACACATCCATGTGAACAAGTAATTAGTCTTAATTTTTCCAAAACTTGAAAGTTCTCATTCATCATGCTATATAACTTGCATGATTCCAAGTCCCGGTCCAAATGAAACTTGGGTGATGAGAATCTTTCCTTATTTGGTAAATTTAGACATTACCACAAATGATAGAATCAATTTCATATTTCCACTCTTGCTATTAATGGAATCATATAAGCAACAATTTTTCCTCAGATGCCATTGTAAGGATATTTTAAAATAAATAAAATCAAAAAATTTTCTATTATTTTAAAACTCTGCGGAAACACTTATCCTTACAATCCATATGAAAACTTGTTGTTATCTATTCCTAAGCAATATCTCATAACTCCTAAGAAGTAGCTCAATAATCCGATCTTCAAACTATGCGATAGAAATCCATCTACGCGATCAGATTCAGCATATTCTTTCTTTAAGTTTCTTCACCTTTTTCTTTGATTCTTAAAACATCACCATGTGACCCAGTCACACCATGTATCAAGAATCTCAGAATAGAAACTTAACAGAGTTAGATAGTGGAATTTACCTAAAGTAGAGTCAAACTTATTGACTTTAACATCCTTAGGTAAATTTGGCAGCTTCGCAACCAATGCCCCTTCCTTTGGCAATATAAACATATAGACCCTTTGATAATGGTACACGGGACTATCACAGACTTAGCTTTTCTCTTTACCATTTGGTCAACCGAGTTGACTATGGCCGATCCCTTTCCATTGGGAAGAGAATGCTTTCCGGGATTTCCTGTGTCACTATTGTCAATGTCCATCAAGTTTTAAGAAAGTTGATCTTAACAAATAGATAAGATCATTAAGGTTCCTGTCATAGTCTGTTTCATAGGTGTCCCAAAGGAACTCACTATGTGACTTAGAAAGTGATTGAACCACCGACTTTCTCAAGACTTTGACACCCAACTCTCCCGGCTTGTCAATATGTGACTACATCTCCAAGACGTGACCACACCTAGACCTTGCCTTGCCAATAGGGCCTGAGTGACCTTAAACTTTTTCAAGAACTTGTGGGTTGGGGAGAATAACTGGAGGAGGAGAAAGAAGTATGATATCCATGGGACATCATCTTCATTAGGAAACCTTGTTTCAAGAGATTTGGGAAGATCATAGGTGTCTATTACAGACATCTTTTGGGAGATATTCAAGATAGTTGATTTAAAGTCCTTAATATGACACCCAATATGAAATATTAAGGCTAGGACCCAACAAACTATTTTATAACTTAGAAGAGGTATGCCGTAATCCAAGCTATAAAATATTTGAAGGTAGGTGAATGACGATTCACCAATTTCCACCAAGATAAACGAAATGTATTATTAGGTTTTAATTGGTTTTGAAACTCCTAGATCTTTGAGATTCATTGAACTGTTCAAAGGCATGTTTCAATCTCGAGTGTGCCCTTCAGGTTTTGTGACTGGGATGCCGAGGATCACAAAACAAGGTGTGAAGTAACCATGCAAATCACTTGGTACCCTTAATAAATTACCCCTCAATCGATGTGCCGGTAAACCACACACGCTCCATTGATACTATGATAAATATTAAGTCACCCTTTACCTACCTTGTTAAGTCCAAGTTAGTGTGCCGGTTAACCACACACGCTCCACTAACGACTTTGACAAAGTGTAAAGTGTAATTTCATGGATTAGCACCTTATTCACATTTTCCTAAGTAACTTAGATTGGGTATTATTAAGAGTTTAGTTACTTAGTATTATCATTAATACTTTTAATGAAGGGAGAATTCTAGTCCTGTCAAACCCGTTCGGCTAACGACCCTCCACCAGTCAAGCAAGCGGTGGGTGAGAGTGGACACCCATTAAGTTGCCATTTTATAGGCAACAACCTTATACCCACCTTATAGACCGGCTTCGTGAATGAGGCGTACTAGCGGTAAGACTGACTTTACTCTTATACATATATATATATATATATATATATATATATATATTATTAACTTATAATATTATAAAGTATAAGGGTTGAATTTTAACTTTTAAAATTCTAAGGGCTAACTTGGAATTAAAGTATTCATAAGTGAAAACTTTTCAAATTCCAAAACTTGAGGGCAAGTTTTGAAACTATTCAAAACTAATTAATTCCATAACTTATGAGTTTAAAGTAGTTTTAATCCAAAAAACTCTTCAAGTTCCATAACTTGAGGACAAGTTATGGAAGACTTTAAACTAATAAAAGAACTAACTTTTTCTTTATTTTATAACTTATGGATTTAATTATGGTTACATATTTTTTCTTTAATGAAGTGACTCGTGAACTTCCATAACTTGAGGACAAGTTATGGAGTCATAAAAATTATTCAATGACACAAGACTCTTCATTTTGTAACCATTGCCAACTCTTATGAGTTTTATGAGTTTTTAATGTGAATCTTCATGTAACTTGAGGACAAGTTACACAAACACATTTTATACTCAACTCTTAGATTAAAATGGATTGAAAACAACTATTTCACTCAACATTTCTATTAATCTAAGCAACTCATAAGTACAAGATAATTCAAATCAAACTTTTTCATGTAATTAGTCTAAACCTTAAACTAATACAAAACATGAATCTATTGACAATTATCTTTGAAAATGGATTAGCATGAACATTACCACATCAAAAACAAGTTTATAAGTTCAAAAACAACTTAGGGTAATGTTCCTAGTCCATTTCCAGCCAAAAACCTCGAAAATATGTTGTCTGGGGGTCCAACTCGTCGAGTGCATGAACCAACTCGGCGAGTTGGATCGAATTGATCACATTTTAGGCATGGACTCGCCGAGTCCTCTGATGGGCTCGCCGAGTCTGATGATCAGACAGCACCAAATTCGTTTTTTTCAGCTTCTATTGCAGGTATAACAAGAAAACAAGCCTAGGCTCTGATACCACTGTTGGGTTTTGAGCATTCTAACACTCCTAAGTGTACATGCAACCCTAAATACCTTGGATCTATGTTTTCTCTATTATACATGCAAATAATAACTTCCAAGGTATTATCCTAATCTAGCATACAAATCAATGAATGTAACAAGATAGAATACATACCTTTTGATGTAGCTTGATGTCTTCAAGCTTTAAGAACTTAGCCCCAATAGTGTGGAAGCCTCAAGTGGAATCACAATCACCAAAACACTTAGAATAGCTTGAGAGAATTCTACAACTCATGAAATCGGCTAGCCCTTTCACTTCACAATCTAGTGGCCGATTTTGGTCAAGAATAAGATGCTTATATAGTTAGGGTTACACCATGTAAACCCTAATTGACATGGCCTTTCATTTCCATGATCCATGGGTACAAATACACCATGGAGCATCCATGGACCATCCTATGGGTTTTAGCCCAACTTGATTATCCATGGAGCATTAGCCCACTATACAAGTATGGATGATTTACACAATCAACCCATATATTTAATTAGTCTTCTTTTGATCACTTAATTAATCCTAGATTAATTCTTGATCAATACTAATTAAATAATCTTATTATTCTTATTATTAATATACTAGAACTTATAATATATTAATAACCATAAGTGTCTTATTTCTCTCATTACAGTCTATCCAAGTGCATGATGGTATGCAACCCAAATGGACCATGCCGGGTCGGGTCAAGTCTTACCAAATATAGTTATGGACTTAGACATTAATCCAACAAATATATCATCAATGAACACGATCACCGAACGATCCAACATCGGCCTGCACACCCTGTTCATGAGATCCATGAATGCCTCCGGTGCATTAGTGAGCCTGAACGGCATCACCACGAACTCGTAATGCCTATAACGAGTCCTGAACGCTGTCTTCTGGATATCCTCATCACATACTCTTATATGATGATATCCAGACCTCAAATCAATCTTGGAGAGCCAAGACGCTCCCTGCAACTGATTGAACAAATCATCGATCCTCGGTAAGGGGTAACGGTTCTTGACCGTCAGCTTGTTCAACTCCCGGTAATCAATGCACATCCGGTGTGAACCATCCTTCTTTTTGACAAAAAGGATCGGCGCTCCCCACGACGAGCTACTCAGCCGTATAAACCCCTTTCCTAGCAGCTCTTGAAGTTGCGAGGATAACTCCTGCATCTCTGGAGGCGCAAGGCGATAGGGCGCCTTGGCGATAGGCGCTGCCCTCGGAACCAAATCGATATGGAACTCCACCCGCCTCTCGGGAGGCACACCCGAAAAATCCTCGGTGAAAACATCCGGGAACTCACGCACTATCGGGACCTCATCGACCAACCTCGGTCTCTCTTCACCTACTCTCGTATCCACCACATAAGCCACAAACCCGCTACAGCCCTGCTGTAGACTCTGTCTCACTCTAGCGGCCAAACAAAATGTTGACCCAGAACGGGTACCCTCGCCATAAACCGTAAGAACTCCCCCACTAGGGTCTCGTATGGTCAGCAGTTGTCGCTCGTAGTTGATAACCGCTCTAAATCCGCTCAACCAGTCCATGCCCATGATGACACAGACATCTCCCATCGCAATCGGGACCAAATAAATCGGAAACTCAACACGAAAGATCTCGAGTACACATCCTCGAATCACATCAGTGGCATACACCGCTCTCTCGTCGGCTATGGAAACTCACAAAGGTCGACTCAACGCCTCTCGACAGATATTGATGTGCTGACTAAAGGCCAACGACACAAAAGACCGACTCGCACCCGAGTCAAATAACACCAAAGCAGGTACAGAACTCCCAAGAAATGTACCTATGCATATCATAATATAAGCATAACACCACAAACTCAAAATAAATAGATGAAAGAATACATACCAGTCACAACATCGGGCGTTGCACGGACCACCTCCGTTGTTAACTGGAAGGCTCTCCCGCGAGCCTTTGGTGCCTCGGCCTTCACTGGCCGACTCTCCGTAGCTCGTACGGCAACAGGGGCAGATCCATGTGATGCTCCCTATGCTGACCCCCGCAACTGCGGACACTCGGCCTTCCGGTTTCCGGTCTAGTTGTAGTGGAAACAGACTGTAAACCCTTTGGGGCAATCCTTGGCCATGTGCCCCTCCTTGCCACACTTGTAGTAAGACCCTGCTCTACAAACCCCCTCATGACTCTTGTCGCACTTGCCACAAGTGCGGCCCTTCTGGTTCCCTGATCTCGAATCGGCGGGCTTGGCCCGCTTGGCTGTCGGTTGGGACTGTGTCGGTTGCTGATCCCCTCCCCTGAGACTTCGCCTCCTCCCTGGCCTGAGTCTTGAGCTAAATCTCCCTCTTCCGGGAATTTTTCCTGAAGCACGGAAAATGTCCGGTACGACGAGTTCGCCACGAACTCGCGGATATCTCTCTTCAAAATGCTCAAATATCGACTCATGCGTGTCTGCTCGGAAGACACGTGCTCAGGGCAGAACATCGCCCTCTCATGGAACATCCTGGTGATCACTGTAACAGACTCGGTACCCTGCTTGAGGTTCAAGAACTCCTGGGCCAAACGTTCCTTTTCCACCAGGGGAACGTACTCATCACGAAACATAGCGGTGAACCTCTCCCAGGTCACCGCAGCAAGCTCTGCAGAAGAATAGTGCGCTGTCACAAACTTCCACCAGTCCTTCGCTCCCAAGCAAAGCTGGTTCAGCGCGAACCGAACTCTTAGATGCTCCGGACAAGAACACGTATAGAAGCATCCCTTAATATCAGAAATTCATCTCATCGCAGCGATCGAGTCCTGCGTCCCATAAAAATTTGGTGGCTTTGTGTTGCTGAACTCTCGGTACAACAACGAGTCACCCTCCTGTAGCCTCGCAGCAGCGACGGCTGCGGTGGCCATAACAACAATAACATCAGTAAGAGCAGCGTAACGCTCGTCAAAAGTCTCGATCAGGGTGGTCTTGATAGACCCAAACATCTCTGGTATCTCGGCTTGGATTGCAGCAGCCACCTCCTCGTGAATCAACTTGCGGATCTCCTCATCGCTAACACCACTGCTCTCAGGTGTGTGGCGTTTCCCAACCATGATGTCTCTCTGAAATACAACACAAAATATCAGAGACTCGCTCGAGTGTACACACACTCGATATCCCATTCCTACTCGCTCCCTGGTACCCTAAGGATTCTTACGTGGACTGCATACTGATCCGGTGCCTTCGGTAGTACGGGCCCAATACTACCATTCACATCGCATCAGTATTCACCCCAAGCCCTCCTTCTAGGATCCTAAGTCCCAAGTACTCTACTCTCTCTATGCATAGTCTACTCTCTAGCAGATCTCTCATAAGCTCCTCGTTGCTATCTATTCACTCTCAAGCATCTCCTAGCAGCAAAACCCCTAGGCTAAGGCATCATAAATCAGGCCAATCTAGTCCTAATAAGAATACCTAGCTTACTCTAGCACGCATATCATATCATAACATATCTCATAACTCATAATGTAAGGGTATTTTGGGAAATCACCATTCGGGCGCTGGCTGATCGTACACACTGCTCTGCTCTGCTCTTTCAAAAACATTTTACTCTTTGAGAAAAATTTTGTGATTTTAATTTGAAAATCTCTCAAATCCTCAGTTTGAGTTCAGATACGCCCAAAGGTGCACCCGAATCCCTCAAACCAAGGCTCTGATACCAACTTGTAACGCCCAAAATTTTCAAACAAATTTTCACAATTTCAAAACATACTTTCATTCAGCATCATTAGAAAAATGTCATTGTATCACATATCAATCCATAGAAACACATCCCAAAATCATAATATATAAAAACTCCTCATGTGTGTACTGATCATGTCGACGCCTTCCCGCGATCCTTACTGGTACCTGAAACGCATAGCACAACATTGTAAGCATGAATGCTTAGTGAGTTCCCTAAAATACTACATATAACACATAATATCCACTCGAGGCTATAACTCTGTGGACCCTCCGGTCCTAACTCTATGGACCCTTTGGTCCTAACTCTGTGAACCTTCCGGTTCTAACTCTGTAAACTTTGAAACATACATGACATGAATCACATAGAAATAATGCAGTGCATCACCATCACATAAATAACATACAAGATACTCTGTCATATAACTCTAACTACCACCCTAGGTAAAGTGTAGTGAGAAGACTCACCTCGGGTAACTCGGTAATCTCGAGCTCGGTAAAATCTAGTCTAGCCTCCGCCTAATCACATGGAATAAGCACTCTAATCAATACAACTCTCGAGGATATACTATACCCTCTCTTAGCACTCTTAGAAGGGTAAAAGACCATTTTACCCCTCTCATGGCTCAAAGACCCAAAAGTTGACCAAACCCTAAAAGTCAACAAAAGTCAACTCTCCGGGTTACGTTGGGCGTACCCGACGACCTCACATAAACGGGGAATGCGACCCCCTACGCCGCGCGTACTAGGATTACGCCCCGCGTAACTCCCAGTTTTAGACTCCTTAGCTTTTGGGGTCTTAAACAGTTAAGACAAACGTCTATCTTTCAGATCTAGCCATCCCTAAGCCTCTTAATCCATAAAGTTGGTGACTTTAAGCCTTTGCATGGCTGTAATAGTCACCAACACCCATAACATTCCATTTCCAACCCTAGAAATGCTCATAACTCAAGCATGACCCCATAACAACGACCAAGTTGGGATTTTTATGGATCTACAACACATATATCACTGAAATGGGACAGATCTAGGTGCATGGAGTCCCTTATGCTCATAAAGTCTCCACCTTTGGGACTTTAACCCTAGAAATGGCCCATGCAACACCAAACCAAAATAAAGAGGAAAGTTTTGAGCTTTATACCTTTAGATGAAGCTCCTCCCTCTGAACAACTCAGATCCAAACATGCACTTCAAGCCCTAGCCTCCACAAGCTCCTTTCTTTCTTCTTCACTAACACACAAAGGCCATTTTAGCTCAAAACACTCACACACAAGCTTTAGGACAAAGGAAATGCTCTCTTAGGGTTTCACTCTCTGATATGGTGGCTGAGGATAAAGCCTTAGCATTCCTTATATAGTGTACAAGCCAAATATTAGGGTTTGCATCTGGGCCCGCTACGCCCAACGTACCTAGGCGAGTCCGCGTCCAAATTAAGCGCATGAGTACGCACAACGTACTCTCCAGTACGTCTAGCGTACTCATTTGCTACAATTTCCACTCAAGGGCTAATCTTGACATCTCGACAAAAGAGAAGGGTTAAATAGCTTTACCTGAATTTCGGGATGTTACAGTTGAAGGCAAAAGAAAATCAATGACCAATGGTGATAAAAAAGAGTTGAACCATAGGGTGATGGTGGATTTGATGGAGGAAAAGGGTTATGGCGATTTGAGTGGGTCATGGTGCAACATATGGAGACAGATGAGAGAGAAGAGGCATCGAGAGTGAGTAGACGTGTGGTGGTTGAAGGCGGAAAAGAATTTGTGATGGTGATGGATAAAGAAAAATTGAAGGTGGCAGAGCCATATGAAGAGGTTAATGGAGTGAAGGAGCAACTGAAGAGGCATTTGACCGATTCAATTGGCTGAAGGTTAGTAATTTAGTTACTACGCGGTCAACTTTTACTGATTCAAGTATACCTTTTCCGTCCTCAATCTATTTCTTTCTTATTCTTTTGGCTTATACAAATCTTGATTTTTGAATTCTCTCTTCCTGATGTATTGTTTTAATAACTACTTACAGTTATTGAAGTATCTATGGGTCTTGTATTCATTTTCAAAATATGTGCAAGTGTACATGGCTATACACATCTATTTTTATTGTGTGTGTTTGTATGTATCATTTTGTATAGTCATGTGCATTTGTATGCATCTGTTTGTGCAGGTATTGGATATGCCAAATAAGAAGGATTCGAAGGTTTCCTTAAATAGTTTAATCATCTATAACATTTCATGATTATATGATTTTACATAGGAAAAAATATTACAGACTAAATTTGGATGTGCATTGTAAATTATTTGGTTATATGTGGCATGGGGAGTACCTCTGTCAGGAAAGTTGTTACTTGTACTGACACAAGCAAAAGAGATTGGGGATGCTAGATTAAATCAAATGTTTTCCATTGCAAGGATAAATGTAAGTCCTTATTTCCCTTTATGAATAAATAATATAACATCATTCATGGGAAGCTTTTATGGTTTGATTGATGGTTTGTTGTGCTTATGTAGGATCTTGCTTTTATATATCTTGATGAGTTTAATATGATTGCTTAAATACATGCTAGAAAAGACCCATAAATGAGACCAACATTTGAGGCACTAATCGCCCATCTTGATTGAAAAAGAAAAAAGTAACAAGCCCTATAGTATGTTGCAAACCCTTATAAGATTTCATAATTTAACTGTTACACTTCATCTTATCCTGGTACCGATGCTGAAGAAGTTAACACTAACAAAGTACTAAAACTTTAATGTGCTGAACTAAAGTCTAAGTCCAGAGCCAATTACTTTTTTACCCTCCTAAATGTTGGATTATATTTTCCATTTACATATGATGTATGATAATGAATTTGTGTAGGTTACATGAGAAGAAAAAAAAAAAAAAAAAAAAAAAAAAAAAAAAAAAAAAGAGGCTATATGGGTTCGGTTATGGTTACCCATAAGTCAACTCAAGTCATTGACTCAAAAAATTTTGTTTATGGGCCGATGGGATTTGATATTGGTGTTTTTATTGGAAATCATTTTGGCTTATTTTTTACAAGATAGGCATAAATAGAATCTCAGGGAAGTATGTAATTTTCATTTGATTTGTAATCATGCTTTTATAATATTTTGGTTTTTATAGTGGTAAATATTTTATATACAAGGTACAAAACATGGATAATAGATACAATAGTAGACGCTTGGAATCTACTTTTATAAAAAATTTACATCTCTTTGGGATATACACAAAGAGCTGATTAGTGAGATGTATCTTCATGAAATTTATAATGATTAGGAGCTTTAGGAACTTGTGAGACAGAAATACATGGTTAACTTTTTGACTATTTGTGAAATGTCTAAATTACACTTTGATTTGTAGTTGAATTGTTGCGGTGGCTCAAATAGAGAATTTAAAGTCTATTAGTGATCTTGTGAAAAAAATCAGATTGTGAACAAATAAGATAATATAATGTTAGATTTAATTATTATCTAGATGTTTGTTTTGTATAGTAATATAATTGTTACTTATGTCTTGATTTTAATTGGAATTTTAATTACGTAATAAAAATATATTTTAACATGTCAAATATTAAAGTAATATTATGTTAAAAGATTTTAACATTATAAAGTAATATTATTTTAAATTCATAAGTAAAAATTTATCATATGAACTTCTATATTGAACTTGGTTTTAATTTGGTTTGTAATTATTTAAGGTAAATCTATCATTCTTTGTTTTGTTATTATTCTTTTTCTAAAATGAGGTGATCGTTATATAATTTCTTTTAACTATACTTATAAATATACAAAAGTAAAAAGATAAAAACATCAAACATATGAGCAAATTAGAAATAAAATAATTATATATAAGAATAGATAATGTTAACTTAAAACACTAAGGCTCTAGAAACTAATTTTTGAATAAAAAATATTCGCACTTGTCCCTTAGTACTGGTAAATGGCTAGTGTGTGTGTGTATATATATATATATATATATATATATATATATATATATATATATATATATATATATATATATATATATAGGTTCCGGCGGATACCCAACGGGTACCGGTTCCAAAAAAATGAGAACCGAAACCGATTAAAACGGTTCCATTACTTTAAGAACCGGAATCGGAACCGCTTAAGTCGGTGTCAATTCTAGAACTTGCAGTTCCGATTTCAAAAGCAATACCCAATTCCGATGGTCATCGCTGGTTCTAATGCGCATACAAAGTAAAAAAGCTGTTTTGAATGTGGTATCGACTTTCAAAGCTGGTTTTGACCTCATTTAGGTGTGAATTAGTGAATAACAACACCCCGCACTGACTCAGTACGCACACCTCCCGACTCCCTTCACCGGTCGCTCCATCCCTTCCCGTCGGCCGTTGCTCCACCCCTCACGTCGGTATGTCTCTCTCCAGATTTCCTCCTCTCTCTCTATCTAGTATCTCTTGTTGGGTGTTTTATAACAAGCTCTTGATTCAAAATTTTCAGAAACCCTAAATCTGATTGTGATTTATATTTCTATGTCCGTTATTGTTTTAGAAATCTGACTTTTGAATTATGATAAACAATGTATTTTTTGATTTATGATTAAACTGTGATTTGGAATTAACTCCCACATCCAATAAACCCTCGTTCAGTCCCATTATTGATGGCGTTGCGCGAACGCACAACACCGTCTCCGGCGACGCCCCCTTTCATCTCCCTTTTGTTAATCGAGTTAGGTTTAGGGTTAGGGACTGTTCAAATGAATTTGGCATTCATGTTTCATATTACAATTACTACCACTCTGACGTCCAAAAGCCCTACACGTAATCCCCAATTTGATCATATTCTTTCTGCAACCAACGTATCTGCCCCTCCAGATCCTTCCAGTTACTGTGGGAATTGGGATATCGAATTATGTTGTACAAAATACATGAATTTTCTTGCTAATATCCCCATGAATGTGTATGATGCTTTTGTGTGGCACTGCTGAAAACAATCTGGTCAATTGGTTTATCAAACATGACTTCTTTAACTCCATGATGATTTCTTGAAATCACATCATGGTTGAATGGACCGATTCATATTATGTAGAGTTGTAGACTGCATTATTATCTGATTTTAAACCTTGTATTTTTTTGTGTTGGTTTTATAAGAAACATATTCATAAAGAAAGTCTAAAAATGTGACAACCCGAAATTTATTTCGTCAATGTAACCCACTTCCGTTAATAAAATTTATTTTTATAAAAAAATTTCCGTTAACTTTTGAGTTAAGTAAATTCATTGGGTTATTGTTGTATTTTTCAAATGCATCTGAAAGCAATAAAATCACGTGAAATACCCTCGAATTCTTTCGGAAAAATTTCTAGTTCACGACTAAGTCGGGTTACGACCATTTAATCGGGTACAATCTTAAACTCCGTTTAATATCGGGATTGGGTGGATCCCCACCTAGCCGTGAACTCAACCCTATATAAGGGTTGACTGGTCTCCATTTGAACCTTTTTCACCCACCTTAGAGCTTTCTCTCTCTACTCTCTCTCTACAACTTGGGATTGATCTAGAAACGCCCCTTCAAGCTTCACAATTGTAAGTTAACCTTCCTAGCTTGTTGTTTAGCCTAACATACTTGCAAATCCGTGGTTTAATCATCCAAAAACACCAAGAACATGTGTTTACGGTTTGGGAACATCCCAAAACCGTAAACACCCTAAAAAGGGGGGGGGGGGGTTATGCCCCAAAACCCCTCCAAAACCTTTCCAATGCTTGGCTTATGACCTAGAAACTTGCATGAATGATCTAGGAACCCCAAAACATGAATTAAAGGGGGTAAACATGAGTTTACAGTTTGGGGATCTCCCAGAACCGTAAACACCTCCAAAGGGTGTTTAAGTGCCCTTAACACCTTGTATGGCTTATATTTGGGTCTAGAACTTTGCATGCTTAACCTACAACCACCAAAACACATGAAAATGGACAAACATGAGTTTACGGTCGTAAACTCATGTGTTTACGACCGTAAACTCCCCAAGGAGTGGTTCAAAAACCGTAAACTCCATAAAGGGTCCATTTCAAGCCCCAAACACTTCCATGACCTTTGATCCAACACTAGGACCTTTCTTTGTGAAGCATAAGACCTTTGAGCACCCAATAACACCACTCACATGAGTTTACAGCCGTAAACTCATGGGGATATGGTCTTGAAACTGTAAACACCCCTAAGGGTCTTACACTTGAAGAGTAAACTCCTTAACAAGACCATACACTCCTTAGATGCAACCCGTATCATTCCTAACACTTGAAATAAAGTGTTTCCTTGCATTAGAGTGTATTTACTTGCTTAATTAGTGGTTTAATGACTAATTAGATACAATTATGTATCACTTCATGTTACATAGGACCCTCGCGTGTGTTCAAGTCCTAAATTGACATCTAGCGTCCAAACCCGACACACTCACGTCATGTGAGTTCGTACCCCTACTTTTTTCGAGTTTTTCATGTTTTCAGGGGGGGGATACAAGCAAAAGTACAAGGGAACTTGTACTCAAAACTTATTATTTCATATGAAATGTTTACATGTTCAGCATGTTTTTAACACAGAAAACCGTTTAATTAATCGAATAAGAAACTAACTTGTAGAGTTAATTTTCAAATCCAAAACAAAGGAACTTGTGAATCTCATCATAAAAGGTTATATTTTATGTTATATTTCATAATTTACAAAGGATTCACGCCAATCATAAAACGGGATTTTCCATATCATTACTTGTAAATTCGTTATTCTTAAGATTGGAGACAAGTCCTCAGTAACGCTCCCCATAGATACGAGAGTGGAGGACCGACCCTGTAACCAGAATCTCCTAGAGGGAGAACGTGACTTGTGTGTATAGATCTATACGGGACTGACTACCCCGCACCTTGTTTCTAGCTACAGTGGGACCGACAGGTCTACGGGTGACAAAGTCATAAAATGATATTGGCCCCCATTACGAGCCATATCTAGTTTATTGTATGGTTATAGAACTCGCAACTTAGATAATGGAAATTTACTTTTAGTAATAATGAATCTAGTGAACGAACCTCAAAGTAATAACTGTTTTGATTACTAGAGGGTATCAACAATACCCTTAGGAATTGGTTCACTACCTACTTATTAGTTTTATATATGTGTTAAAACTAATGTACTTTATGAAGATTAACCTAGATTTCAAGGAAACTTCACCTAACGATACAAGTATGGTAGATACTTGTACATTTCATTTCCGGATCGATAACCAAACATTGACTTTTAAGGAAAATATGGGTTTTTCCTGGAATAACTTAACTTTTCTTAAACGGGTTGTTTAACAAATGAATAACCAACTTCTTTTATAAGAAAATATGGGATTTTCTTGGATAACAACTTTTCGTGAAACCAAAGGAACGTTTTTCTTTTACCAGAACTCAACTTCTTATGAACTCACCAGCTTTATGTTGATATTTTTAAAACTGCTTGTATTCTCAGGTTCTCGTTAGACAGGTATCTCGCTTACTTTTGGAGAAGACGGTGCTTATAGAAGTCTCGTCTATACTTTTGTTATACTGATGTATATATAAATTATGTATTTCTCCACTTTCAAACAAATGTAAATATTCATATGTAATGTAATGGTTGTGTTTACTATGCTTACTATGTACAATGGTTGTGATACTACGCATGACGTCCTTCGCCCCAAAATGTTTCTGCCGTCGGTTTCGGGGTGTGATAAAAAATGCTACAAAACGTACCTCACCAGATGATACAATCTCCCGCTAGGCTAGGCCTCCCAAACCCTAATTCACCATCTTTACAAACCCCAACCCCTCCAAAATTCACCTCACAAATCCCACAATCACACCCACCTAACCTCCACCCAAATCTACAAACAACCCCCACCTCCCTAACCCTCCTCCCCCTCCTTCCACCACTACAAAAAGCTTAATCAATCCTCTTAAGAATGTCATCCCTCCCAACAAAACTCTTCGATGTCTCCCCAAACCAAACCCAATGGCTTACCACATTCTGTGGCTCATTTCCTACATTCCTTTCCACCCAAACCCAAGCTCCAACCGATTCCATTCCCACCACCACAAAAGAAATCATCTCCCTCTTTACAACCCTCCAATCCCAACTCTTCGAATCCGTAACGAACTCCAAGAAATCCTCGACCTCCAAGATGCCAAACAAAAAATAACCCGCGAAATCCGATCCAAAGATTCCGCAATTCTCGCGTTTGCTAACAAAATTAAAGAATCCGAACGTGTTCTCGACATGTTAGTTGATGATTATTCCGATTATCGCCGTTTAAAAAGATCAAAAGTTGAAGAAAGTGAAGAGGATTCAAATACAACAACGGTTGCCACACATTTAAACTTAAACGATATTTTATCGTACACGCATAGAATAAGTTACACAATGTTTGCTCCGCCTGAGTTTGGGGTTGGGACAGCCCCCCGCCCCTCAGGAGGAGTAGATGCGTGCTTCTCAGTTGTACTTATTTGCTGACATGGACGTGGGATTACCGAAATCCGATAAGGAGAAATTTATGATTGAGCCCTTGGCTGAAAATGTGTTGGGGAGTAATTTGGTTGGGAATATGGCGATTAAGGATATGCTTCCTATGAATATTGTGGTGCCCTCTGGGTGGAAGCCGGTGCAGTTACCGACGGATCTACCGATTCTTCCGCCGGCTGGATGGAAGCCGGGGGACCCGGTGGCTTTGCCATCTTTGGATTCGGTTGTTGTTGCTCCTAGGATGGAGGAGCAACAACAACCGGTTCATGTTCCTGGGTTTGGTAAGGGACCACAACCGATACAGGTTCAATATGTGCAACTTGATATTGATGATGATAGTGATACTGAGTACAGTAGTGATGATAGTTCTGATGATGACGATTGATATCCAGCTTGTAGTTTGTTTTAGTCAGTGTCAAGTTTAGGTTTCTCTTCTTAAAAATGCTCATTGTATGTAATAATGTATCAAGAATGTGTGTTTGGTTGGTTGGTTGGTCGGTCGGATGGAATTAAATGGATAGACTGAAGGAAATGATTATTCCTCCGTTGTCATGTTTTTGCTATTTAAAGCCACATCCACTCCATGTTTGCAAAAAAATGTTGATATAGAAATCTTGATTTTTCCAATAATAAGATAGTAAATTTTATGACTTAACTTCTACCTTGATCAACTTTCCTCCATCAAAATTGAAATAGGTATGTATGTATGTATGTATATGTATGTTTGTATGATAAGTATGTATATGACAGTTAAGTATGTGCATGAAAACTGTATGTAGAGTAGATGACAACAGTGTATATGATAGATATGTATGTATATGAGAATACATATGCACACCGAAAAGCTGCAGTTAATGCCTAAATTCATAGTAAACATTTTTTGAACACCAATTTGATTTTACTTAAGGTGCTAAAATGGCAGTTGCACCTTTGAGTGTACATATTTAATGTTTATAGGATCTTTGAGACACAGAAATTTAAAAAAGAGCACTTGATGTTGGATAAAAGTTGTGATTATTATTAAGTTTTTCTTAACACAGTAAGTATATATGATATGTAAGGTAATCATTCTCGGTCTTACTCAACTCTAGTTCCACTATCCGATCTATCTCTTCAAGAAACTCGGTTCAGTTTTCGTCAATGTGATTGAGATACATGATATGTAAGGTAATTGAACATTAATATTTTGTATTCGCATAGTCCATCAAAAACCAATAAAATTACACTAATTAAAACAATTTTACACAAATATATACCTGTAGTTCATTTTAAATAAGATCAACGAACATCAATAGGCACAAATTTGCAAACCATTCTTCTTTGATATAATATTGTTCTTATCGAGCATACAAATTTGCAAATTCCTAGCATTGGTTGAAGCTATATGATTATTACAAGTTTGATTGAGATTATCCCGCTTAAACATTTCTTTGATTCATAATGATTAGTTGATAACTTGATATTAGTAATTACTCATAAGCAAAAAAAATATAAAAAGAAAGAAATTAAAAAGTAGATTTGTTACTGCTTACCGATTTTTCAGGTTAACTTTTGCTATAGTTGGTAAAACTATAACTAAGTTGCTATTATAAGGTAAAAATTTAAAACATGTTGTGTGTACGTTACTATTTGGTGCAATTTGAATGAGTAAATTATAAAAAGAGCAATGTCTTTATAGAATACTTCAAAATACAAGTTTCATAGGAAAAAAAATCATCAACCGCGTCTTTTACCAATCTAATTTGCATTCACCATTAATCGTAAAGAATTACCATACACTCGCGAAAAATCAAACCAACATCTTATTTTTCATCTGGACATGGAGCCTTTTACAAAGCTCCTCTTTATCACTCTTGACTCCAAGAACTGCAGTGAAACTTTTTGTTGCATCCTCAAATTTTGAATACTTGATTCTTATTGGGTTATATTTACCAACATATGTACGTATGAAGACCAATCTCCAACTATATTTACTTGAATAATAAGAGAGAAACTAATGGTAATAATATTGTACTAAAGAGACAAATCAGCCAAGTCAAAAGTTCTTTCCACAACTTTAATCCAAGAATCCATTTTCTTCTTCCTCAATTCCTCACTCAACACATGACTAAAAGTCATATCTTTCTTCATTCTTTCCTCATTTAAAAATACATCTTTTTCACTCCAAACTCCAACCACTAAACCAATTGCATAAGTTGCTCCAAGTGCAGTTGTCTCTATGTCACTCGGCCTCACGACTCGTATATCCCATTACAAAAAATGTATTTATGACCAATATGCTTTACTTTTTTTTACCCAAAAAATATACCTGAAACTGCATAAGCATGGTGTTAATAGTGGCCCCACCATCAACCCTAAGAGAAAGCTCCCCTTTTTCATTCCTCCCCTCATTTCTGCGACCTACATCTTTACGCATCGAACCTAACACATCTTTCACCTGAAAACACATACTTTCAAGAACAACTCGAGCGATATGACATTTATTTGTAAACCGAGTAATCCCAATTATAACTCCTCAAGCATCTTCACGCTACCATGGTGCAAAAAGCCCATTGAAAGTAGGGACAAAGTAGACCCCACCAGCAGATTAAACCTTTGATGAAACGACTCAAAAATACGACCCAAAAATTTCATTTTTCAACATAACCAAAAACCATAATCTGAGTGTCATATCATAAAACCATACATGATGTATCTCAAAATAATAATAAAACACTGTGCGGAAAACTGTTTCATATCCATGTCATATAAATATCAAGAACTAAATCGACTCCCAGGATAAAAGCTAAAGCTGTGGTGTGTGCGATGCCATCATCCCGAGCTCTTCCCTCTACTGGCGGAAGTACCTGAAACCAAAACTGAAACTGTAAGCACGAAGCTTAGTGAGCTCCCCCAAATTACCACATACCATACAATAATATATCAAGCACATACTGGGGCCTTGCCCCCTCCATGGGACCGAAGTCCGAAGCTGACTGACTGGGACCCTGTCCCCTACATCGGACCGGAGTCCGAAGCTGACTGACTGGGACCTTGTCCCCTACATCGGACCAGTGACCGAAGCTGACATCGGACCGAAGTCCGAAGCTGACTGGGACCGTGTCCCCTACATCGAACCGAAGTTCGAAGCTGACATCGGACCGAAGTCCGAAGCTGACTGGGACCGTGTCCCCTACATCGAACCGAAGTTCGAAGCTGACATCGGACCGAAGTCCGAAGCTGACTGGGACCTTGTCCCCTACATCGAACCGAAGTTCGAAGCTGACATCGGGCCGAAGTCCGAAGCTGACTGATCATAACATAAACGTATCACTTAACATGAACACACATAATCCTGTCTGAGCCACGAAGGCATCAAACGTGCTAACTACTGCATCGGATAACAATCCGGATACTACTGCTAGCTAAACGGGCCGGCGTTGTGGCCTTAGACCCGTTCCTACTGAAAGGGAACTCACCTCGTGAACTGGCTGCTGAGTGAATAGCTCTGAGGGCTAACTGCTGCTGCTCCGGTACTTCCCCGGCTACAAGTCCATAAACACACTCAATCAAATACTAAACACTGCACTGGGTAAAATGAATCTTTTACCCTTGGTCAAAGTCAACTCTCAGACGAAGTCAACTCTCGGTCAAAGTCAACCCACAGTTGACCTGACTCGCCGAGTTGGGCCGCCAACTCGCCGAGTCCCTATTCTCACTCCTCGACCCTACTCGCTGCTACTCGTCGAGTATGGCATCGACTCGACGAGTACTCATTCGATCCAAGCACTCAGACAATCTTCATCCGACTCGCCGAGTCATATGAACAGCTCGACGAGTTGTTCTTGAGCTTAAGAAGATTGCCTTGGACTCGCCGAGTTGTATGAACAACTCGCCGAGTCCCTCCATTACTGAGTCTACCCTCAAACTCGCTGAGTCCACTCCACTACTCACTGGTCCCACTCGACACCGCTCAAAAAGGAAGAAATCGGGGACTCGCCGAGTCGTTCTTCCGACTCGCCGAGTCACCGCCATGCAACTATTCTACATTCGATTCTGCTCGAATCTAATACATACAAATGATAGATCTGAGTCCAATAAGCTGATTTACCACGTAAAGTTTCCAACTTTACGTGTACAAACGCATGAACAAGGGAATAAAGGCTAAAAGATGCTTAAAAGGGGTAGATCTAGGGTTAATATGCAAAATAGCTCCATAAAGGCAATAGATCTGGGCTCTACAACTCCTAAATGAACAGATCTAAGGTTATCTCGGCATAAGAGATCTTCCATAACAACATAAAGCTTTGAGAAAAGCATTATCAAGATCTAGAAAGGGTTTTAAGGCATAAAAGAGAGGGAAAACGGAAGAATACCTCAAATAGCTTTTGCTTTCCCTTGAATCTCTGCTCTGAACTCCTTCTCCTTGCTCCTTTCTTCTTCTCCTTCTTCAAGCCTTCACAATAGCACACAAAATCACTTAGAATCACTCAAGAACGAATTAGGGTTTTCTCACAGCTTTTGAGGGTGAAGGAGGCGAGATTGGGGGCTATAAGGTGGCTTAAATAGTGGGCAACCCGGGGATTTAGGGTTTCTCCCAGACGGACAGACTTGCCGAGTCGCCAGCTAACACGTGCTCGAAATCCCGACCCTACTCGGCGAGTCTGGCTATGAACTCGCCGAGTCCCTCTTGCAAAACTTCCAAAATAAATACCAAGGAAATATCATACCGGAGACGGGTCGTTACAATTCTCCCCCACTTATCTCAGACTTCGTCCTCGAAGTCTGCTACCGCTGAATCTGCAAATATCTCTGGGTAGTGCTCCCTCATCTCCTCCTCAGCCTCCCACGTCCACTCAGACCCCTTCCGGTGCTGCCACTGCACCTTTACTAACTGAATTTCCTTGTTCCTCAAGGTCTTGGTCTTCCGGTCCAGAATCGCGACCGGTCTCTCAATATAATTCAGGCTGCTATCAACCTGAATATCCTCTAGGGGAACGACTGCTGACTCATCCACCAAACACTTCCTCAACTGAGACACATGGAAAGTGTTGTGGATCTGACTAAGCTCCTCAGGAAGATCTAACCGATAAGCAACCCGACCCACCCGGGCCGAAACCCTGAAAGGACCAATAAATCTGGGGCCCAACTTGCCCCTCTTCCGGAACCTGATGACACCCTTCCAAGGTGAGACCTTCAGAAGGACCATATCCCCCACCTGGAACTCCAAGTCCGAACGCCTCCTATCGGCGTAGCTCTTCTGCCAACTCTGAGCAGTCTGCAATCTACTACGGACCTGCTGGATCAACTCAGTCGTCTTGAGCACCACTTCCGTGCTCCCGATGACCCGCTGACCGACCTCGCCCCAACAAATCGGGGTCCTACACTTCCTCCCATACAGCATCTCAAAGGGAGGTCGATCAATGCTCGCATGATAACTGTTGTTATACGAGAATTCCGCTAACGGAAGATACGTATCCCAACTGCCACCGAAATCTAGAACACATGCCCTAAGCATGTCCTCGAGAGTCTGAATCGTCCTCTCGCTCTGCCCGTCTGTCTGAGGGTGGAAAGCGGTGCTGAAATGGAGACGAGTACCCATCTCGTCGTGAAACCGCTTCCAGAATCTGGATGTGAAACAGACATCTCGGTCTGACACCACCGATACCGGCACTCCATGACGTGCCACAATCTCTCGTACATAGATATCGGCTAACTTCTCCGCCGATATACTCTCCTGGATCGGGATAAAATGGGCACTCTTCGTCAACCGATCCACTACTACCCATATCGAATCCACTCCACGTGCGGTCCTGGGGAGCTTGGTGACAAAATCCATGGTGATGTCCTCCCATTTCCACACGGGAATGTCTAGCGGCTGCATCTTGCCGTGAGGCCTCTGGTGCTCCGCCTTGACCTTCCGGCAGGTCAGGCATCTCTCAACATACCAGGCGACGTCCCGCTTCATGCAGGGCCACCAATAATCAGGTCAAAGATCCCGATACATCTTCGTCGCCCCTGGGTGGATAGAAAACCGAGACTTATGAGCCTCATCCATCAACACTTGCCGTACTCCACCCCAGTACGGTACCCACACTCTCCCGTGAAGCGTCAACAAACCACGACTATCATAATCAAACGAGGCTACTCGGCCCACGATCCTCTCACACTTCTGTCTCTCCTCCTTGAGGCCCTCCACCTGAGCCTCCTTGATCCGCTCCAACAACGGAGTGATCACTATCATCCTCAAACATAGATCTCTGATAAGGGTCGCCGACACTTTGCGGCTCAAGGCATCGGCCACCACGTTGGCCTTCCCTGGATGATATAAGATCTCACAGTTGTAATCCTTTAGCACATCCAACCACTTCCTCTGCCTCATGTTCAGACTCGGCTGATCCATAAGGTACCTCAAACTCTTGTGATCCATGTAAATAGTACAATGGACCCCATAGAGGTAATGCCTCCAAATCTTGAGGGCAAACACAACTGCCCCCAGCTCCAAATCATGGGTAGGATAGTTAGCCTCGTGAGGCTTCAACTGTCTTGAGGCATAAGCTATCACATGGCCTCGCTGCATCAAAACTGCTCCCATACCTGTGATCGAGGCATCACAATAGACTACGAAGTCCTCTACTCCCTCTGGCAAGGTAAGGATCGGAGCCTCGCACAACCTCTGCCTGAGGGTCTCGAACGCTGTCTGCTGCTCTGGACCCCAACGAAATACCACTGACTTCTTGGTCAGTCGGGTGAGCGGCACTGCTATCTTGGAGAAATCCTGAATAAATCTCCGATAATACCCTGCCAACCCTAGGAAGCTCCGAATCTCAGATGGAGACTTCGGGACCTCCCACTACATCACGGCCTCTATCTTGGCCGGATCTACCAAAATGCCCTTTTGGTTGACGAGGTGACCAAGGAACTGCACCTCGCGCAACCAGAACTCACATTTGGAGAACTTTGCGAAAAGTCGCTCCCTCCTCAAAGCCTCCAGCACCTCCCGCAGGTGCTCCTCGTGCTGCTCCTGCGTCTTGGAATATACCAAGATATCATCTATAAACACTATCACTGACCGATCCAGCATCGGCCTACACACGCGGTTCATGAGATCCATGAACACGGCTGGAGCATTGGTGAGCCCAAATGGCATCACCACAAACTCATAATGACCATACCTGGTCCTGAAAGCAGTCTTCTGTATATCCTCGTCTCTAACCCGCATCTGATGATAACCGGAGCGTAGATCGATCTTGGAGAACTAAGACGCTCCCTGAAGCTGATCAAACAAATCATCTATCCTCGGAAGTGGGTAACGGTTCTTCACCGTTACCTTATTCAACTCCCGATAATCTATACACATACGATGCGACCCATCCTTCTTCCTCACAAACAGGATCGGCGCTCCCCAAGGCGAACTGCTCGGCCGAATGAAACCCTTGTCTAACAGCTCCTGCAGCTGTGTAGACAACTCCTGCATCTCAGGGGGAGCTAATCGATACGGTGCTTTGGCTATCGGAGCCGCACCAGGAATTAGGTCGATCCTGAACTCAACCTGTCTCTTAGGAGGTATCCTCGGCAAATCCTCGGGAAACACGTCCGGGTAGTCTCGAACAATAGGAACATCATCAACTGTCGTCTTTCCCTTCTCCTGGGCATCCAAGACGTAAGCTACAAAACCGGCACAACCCTGCTGAACATAGCGCCTCGCCCTTGCGGCGGAACAAAAGGTCGGTCCACGCTGTGGCCTCTCGCCCTGAATCACTAACTCTCCCCCACTGGGAGTGCGGACCCTCACTAGCTGGAGCTCACAATCAATCACCGCCCCATTGGGGCTTAGCCAATCCATGCCCACAATAACCTTATTCCCTCGCAGGGGAATAGGTACCAGATCCACTGAAAACTGCTCATCAAACAACTGAAGGGAACACCCTCTATGCACTCTGCCGACCCTCACGGTCCTATCAGGTGCTATCTCAACCTCTAATGGACAATCCAGCTCCCCTGGAGCTCTACTAAATCTCTTGCTAAGCGCAAGCGATACGAAAGATCGGGTAGCCCCCGAATCGAATAATACCATAGCAGAAATGTCGTTCACAGAGAACGACCCTGAATAAAACATACAATCATAAGCAATACTCAAACGATAATAATAATAATAATAAAGAGATGAAGGGAAGATACATACCCGTCACCACATCAGGAGTCGCTCGCGCCTCCTCTGCTGTCAACTGAAACGCCCTGCTCTTCGCCACTGGCGTCTCGGCTCGGCCCTGCCGGCCAAAAATACGACTCAAAAATACCAACTTGAAACGACTCAAAAATACGACCTAAAAATTTCATTTTTCAACATAACCAAAAACCATAATCTGAGTGTCATATCATAAAACCATACATGATGTATCTCAAAATAATAATAAAACACTGTGCGGAAAACTGTTTCATATCCATGTCATATAAATATCAAGAACTAAATCGACTCCCAGGATAAAAGCTGAAGTTGTGGTGTGTGCGATGCCATCATCCCGAGCTCTTCCCTCTACTGGCGGAAGTACCTGAAACCAAAACTGAAACTGTAAGCACGAAGCTTAGTGAGCTCCCCCAAATTACCACATACCATACAATAATATATCAAGCACATACTGGGGCCTTGCCCCCTCCATCGGACCGAAGTCCGAAGCTGACTGACTGGGACCCTGTCCCCTACATCGGACCGGAGTCCGAAGCTGACTGACTGGGACCTTGTCCCCTACATCGGACCAGTGACCGAAGCTGACATCGGACCGAAGTCCGAAGCTGACTGGGACCGTGTCCCCTACATCGAACCGAAGTTCGAAGCTGACATCGGACCGAAGTCCGAAGCTGACTGGGACCGTGTCCCCTACATCGAACCGAAGTTCGAAGCTGACATCGGACCGAAGTCCGAAGCTGACTGGGACCTTGTCCCCTACATCGAACCGAAGTTCGAAGCTGACATCGGGCCGAAGTCCGAAGCTGACTGATCATAACATAAACGTATCACTTAACATGAACACACATAATCCTGTCTGAGCCACGAAGGCATCAAACGTGCTAACTACTGCATCGGATAACAATCCGGATACTACTGCTAGCTAAACGGGCCGGCGTTGTGGCCTTAGACCCGTTCCTACTGAAAGGGAACTCACCTCGTGAACTGGCTGCTGAGTGAATAGCTCTGAGGGCTAACTGCTGCTGCTCCGGTACTTCCCCGGCTACAAGTCCATAAACACACTCAATCAAATACTAAACACTGCACTGGGTAAAATGAATCTTTTACCCTTGGTCAAAGTCAACTCTCAGACGAAGTCAACTCTCGGTCAAAGTCAACCCACAGTTGACCTGACTCGCCGAGTTGGGCCGCCAACTCGCCGAGTCCCTATTCTCACTCCTCGACCCTACTCGCTGCTACTCGTCGAGTATGGCATCGACTCGACGAGTACTCATTCGATCCAAGCACTCAGACAATCTTCATCCGACTCGCCGAGTCATATGAACAGCTCGACGAGTTGTTCTTGAGCTTAAGAAGATTGCCTTGGACTCGCCGAGTTGTATGAACAACTCGCCGAGTCCCTCCATTACTGAGTCTACCCTCAAACTCGCTGAGTCCACTCCACTACTCACTGGTCCCACTCGACACCGCTCAAAAAGGAAGAAATCGAGGACTCGCCGAGTCGTTCTTCCGACTCGCCGAGTCACCACCATGCAACTATTCTACATTCGATTCTGCTCGAATCTAATACATACAAATGATAGATCTGAGTCCAATAAGCTGATTTACCACGTAAAGTTTCCAACTTTACGTGTACAAACGCATGAACAAGGGAATAAAGGCTAAAAGATGCTTAAAAGGGGTAGATCTAGGGTTAATATGCAAAATAGCTCCATAAAGGCAATAGATCTGGGCTCTACAACTCCTAAATGAACAGATCTAAGGTTATCTCGGCATAAGAGTGTTGGATAAGGTGTCTAAGTCCATAACTATTTCGGGCTTATACTTGACCCGACCCGGCATGGTCCATTTGGGTTGCATGGCACCATGCAATTGGATAGACTAAATGAGAGAAATAACACTTGGAGATTATTAATATATTATAAGTTCTAATATATTAATAATATTATTTAATTAGTTGATCAAAGAATTAATTTGGAATTAATTAAGTGATCAAAGGATAACTAATTAAATATATGGGTTGATTATGTAAATCATCCATATCTTGTATAGTGGGCTAAGAGGCTCCATGGATTATCAAGTTGGGTTCTACCCATAGGATGCTCCATGGGAGTTACAAACCCATGGGTCATGGAAATGAAGAGTCATGACACATTAGGGTTTACATGGTGTAACCCTAGATGTGCCAACACTATATAAGAGTCCCATTCTCCACAAAATTGGCTACACAAGTTGAAGACTAAGAAACTAGAGGGCTTGGCCGATTTTGAGAAGTGTGTGTTATCTCAAGAGCCTTTCCAAGAGCATTTGGTGTTGTGTGAAGCATTTGAGGCATCACACTTGGGGTGCTAGGCTCACAAGGTTTCAAGGAACACAAGCAACAACAAGGTAAGTTATTCTATCTATGATTCAAGTTAAAATTGTTCCCCATGTATGCTAGATAGGAATATAACCTTGGAATTCAACTTTGCATGATAATTAGACAAACATAGATCCAAGGTTATTAGGGTTGCATGTACACTTAGGAAGTGTTAGAATGCTCAAAACCTATCAAAGAGATCTTCCATAACAACATAAAGCTTTGAGAAAAGCATTATCAAGATCTAGAAAGGGTTTTAAGGCATAAAAGAGAGGGAAAACGGAAGAATACCTCAAATAGCTCTTGCTTTCCCTTGAATCTCTGCTCTGAACTCCTTCTCCTTGCTCCTTTCTTCTTCTCCTTCTTCAAGCCTTCACAATAGCACACAAAATCACTTAGAATCACTCAAGAACGAATTAGGGTTTTCTCACAGCTTTTGAGGGTGAAGGAGGCGAGATTGGGGGCTATAAGGTGGCTTAAATAGTGGGCAACCCGGGGATTTAGGGTTTCTCCCAGACGGAATATGGACTCGCCGAGTCGCCAGCTAACACGTGCTCGAAATCCCGACCCTACTCGGCGAGTCAGGCTATGAACTCGCCGAGTCTCTCTTGCAAAACTTCCAAAATAAATACCAAGGAAATATCATACCGGAGACGGGTCGTTACATTTGAAGCTAAATCTTCAATCTCTTTTGTACTGCTTAAAATTCCAAGAATGTCCCTCAGCCATTGCACCGCAGCTCCGACGATGGCAATTGAACCTTCTAGGGCATAGTTTGTGGGCGCATGCTTCCCGAGCTTGAAGGCTAAAGTCGTCAATAACCCATGTTGCGATTTGATTACTTCCTCACCGGTGTTCAAGAGTATGAAAGCGCCGGTCCTATAAGTGCATTTCACATGCCTTTTTTTACAGGCTTGCCCTAGCATTGCTGCGTGTTGGTCGCCTAAACAACCGGAAATCAGAACTCCGGTGAACCACCATCCTTTTCCGACGCGATCGATGACCTCAGAGTTGCTGATGATCTTTGGGAGGATGGATGAAGGAAATTTGAGAGTTTCTAATGTGAGTTTGTAACACCCTTTTATTTAAATAAATTAATAAAGGTAAGTCCCTGACAAATTGGTGAAGAATTTTAAAAGTCAAGGGTTTAATGGTAAGTTAGGGATTTATTATGAAAGGAAATCATAGAATCAGGGCTTAAAATGTAAGTTTTGGATTCAGTTTGTAAAGATTTCTGAAGGCAGGGTTAAAAGTGTAAAATATGGATTTATTTTGAAAGGAATAAAGGAGGGGAGGGCTGGAAGTGTATTATATGGAAAGTTGAAAGAAACCAGGGTATATATACCCATCATTCTACGGGAACCCTAACCCTAGTTGCCTTAGCAGCCGCAACCCCCCTTGTATCCCCTCCGTCGATCACCACCTTTCCCTTCTGGACTCCTGTTGCCACACCATCATCATCATGGAGGTCAGAAGCCACCAACAACCACCATCTGCCGACGATGCTGTGAGCGACAAGGACCACCGAGACCGGATTTTAAGCCGTGAACGACTTGTGCGGGATGTGAACGATCGGAACAACGCTAGACGCGGTGACTCTCAGCATTGTTGTACCCGCTCATTGTTCTTTTCCATTCTTCTCCGGTAATGACGAATTCTTCTATCTCTCGTTCTTTTGTCGTCCCATGTATTGCAGCCGCCGCCATGCGGCTATTCCTTGTCGCTGTAGTTTCCGACCACCCGACTGTCGCCATGATAATGAACGTGTTATGTATGTTACGGGTGAGTTTGAGTTCGTTGTCTAAGCAAAGACTTGCTGGCGTGTGCATTTGCTGGTGAGGAGTCACGAACCGTCGTGGGAGGCTGTCAAACGTCGTGACCGCCGACGTGCAGTTGTTGTTGGTGTTGGACGCCTTGTTGTTGCTGCTGCCGGACCGCCGTGAGCCACCAGGTGGGTGGCTGGGTGCTTAGTGCAAATAAGAAACGTGTGTGGGGCTGTAGTTCTATCGTTAGTGTGTGGGATGTGTGTGTTTTGTCTAATCAGAAAAGTTGAGAAAAGAGCCACCACCACCACCGTGAGGTGGTGGCTGCCGCCTTGTACCACCGCCGGCCACCACTAGGGTGGTTGTGTGTGTGTGTTAGTTAGTTTGTGTGTGTGTATATAAAGCATTGTAATTGTAATTTCCAAAAGATTAATGAAAAGGAATGGAAAACCACCACCTTAGGGTGGTGGCCGCCGCCGTGAGCCGCCATTGACCACCACTACTCGAGGCGGTAGTGGGTGGTGCCCCCCTAGCAAAAACCCTAATGAACTTAGCAAAACCCTAATGGGCTTAAGGGTTAGCTTTGGGCCTATTGGGCCATGTTTGGGTGAAAAACCCTAATTATGAGTATTTGGGCCTTGGACTTATTGGACCCACTTTTGGGCCATTGGGATTGGATTGTGAATTAAGCCCAAACTATTCCATGCCATTTATCTAGTAGAGTAAAGGACTTAATGGACTAAGTCCTTAATGGGCTAATTGAGAAAATCCTAATATTTGAGAAATTACCAGGACACACACGAGAATTATTTAATAAGTGAAATATTAAATAATAATCATTGGCATGAAGTAGTCTAAGCAATAATGGACTTAATGGATTAAGTACTTAATGGATTAAGTCCTTAGTGGGTTAAGCCCTTAATGGGTTAAGTGAGAAACACTTAACCCTAATTATGATTTTATGTGAAACCTTAATATCACATGGGCCTTGAGTTGGGCTTTTCATTTGGGTAATTGGTAATTGGGCTAATAATGGGCCATCCAAGAATGATTATGGACTAGAATATTTAGTTGGGCTTTAGGGTAAGGCCCTAATGAAGGATTGGGCCCAATTTGGAAAATTGGGCCATATGTTGGGCTTTGATCCCTAGTTGACTTTGGGCCTATGGTTTGGACCTTGGGCTTGGGTAAGCCAAGCTTGGGGTAATGTAGTGATTATCCAAAGTATGTAATTATAGTTTTGTAGTGGAACCCAATTATTAATTGGGTGTTATTTTGATGTTGACAGATCGGGAATCTGTCATCTAGGAGCTGGGGTCGAGACTGCGGGACTTCAGCAGTGTGGGATTGAGTCTGCGGGACTTCAGCAGTGTGAGGTGAGTCCTCTTCTAGTAGGAGCGGGTCTAAAGCCACAATGCTGGCCCGTTTAGATGTTAGTAGTACCGGGCGGGGCCCGATGAAGTGGTTTAACTTACATGTTATATGTTATGTGTTCCGGACTTCGGTCTGATGTCGGGCGGGGCCTAATGCAGTTGTTTAGCTTACATGTTATATGTTATGTTTTATGGACTTCGGTCCGATGTCGGGGCCATCCCGATAAGTAGTTATGGATGCTTGATGTCTTGGTGATTCATGCATGTTTTGTTATGTGTAGCATGTCGGGCAAGCCTGACACAATATATGTGATTATGTTATATGTTATGCTATGTTCAGTTTATTTCGGAATTCGGTCTGATGCCGGGCGGGGCCCGATGCAGTGGGCGGGGCCCAAGTTATTCCGGACTTCGGTCTGATGCCGGGCGGGGCCCGATGTACTGGGCGGGGCCCAAGATATTCCGGACATCGGTCTGAAGCCGGGTGGGGCCCGAGATATTCCGGACTTCGGTCCGATGTCGGGCAGGGCCCAATATATACATATGTGATTATGTGTATGGTATGTGGTATCTTGGGGGAGACTCACTAAGCTTTGTGCTTACAGTTTTCAGTTTTGGTTTCAGGTACCCAGTTTTCAAAAGAGGAGCTCGGAAGATTGCATTGCACACACCATTTGTTCATCCTAGGATGTTTATACTCTGATATACTTGACAGTTGTTATAATATTTTGAGATACATCGCTTATGATTTCTATATGAGGTTTATTGACTACGGTTTTATTACTAAATTAAACAAATTTTTCAGACTGTGTTTTTGGGATGTTTCAGAGTTTGTCCCAATTTAAGGTTTTGATGTTCATAAGCATTGTTCGGGATGCGTTTGACACGTCGGTGACATGGATGTCGTTTTTTATGCCTCCGGTTAAGTTCCAGATTAACCAGGAATCAATGGTTCCAAACAATGCGTCGCCTTTTTCTGTAGCTTCTTTCACCTTCTTCACATTCTCTAGAAGCCATAACAGTTTCATCGCACTGAAATACGTGCTTATTGGCAACCCACATGTTTCCAGAAAATGGGTTCTTCCACGTGAAAACTTTTTCTCTAATTCACTAATAAAAAATCAAATCCGGTTTTAAAAAGGGATGATTTTTTACTATTGTTATTCAAGGATCCGAATTGTAAAAAAAATATTTGGGAAGAGATGATGAGAAGGAACCTGCAAATGGAGCTGGTTCGTATATCCATCCAGACGATTGCATTGTAAAGAGGAATTCCGGTGGATTTCTCCAAACAGCGGTGGTTTCTCTCTGATTCGTGATTCCGATTGCTTTAAGGCCATTGTCAATGTTGTATCCATTAGCGGTGGCTTTGTCTATGGTCTTTGATACACATATTCTCACACTTTCGAGAATCTCCATAGGGTCGTGCTCCACCCATCTATCATCGTTATGAGTTATCATGCATAAAAACCGAAAATTAAAGACGACAAAAGAAGAAGAAGAAGAAGAAGAATTTGATTTGATTTTACCCTCCATGAGGGCAGAAATGAGTAAACTCGATTTGGTGGGATCCAATGTTTTCACCTTTCTTATTGTAGAGGATGAATCTTGTGCTTGTGGTTCCTCGATCCAATAAACCTCTCCTCTTTAGCCATTTCGTTGTTGATCAAGATTTCACCAATTCTGGGAAATGGAATGATGTTTGTTGGGTTGTTGTATCGTAGTTCCTAGTTTTTATTTTATGGGGGAGTCTGTTTCTTCCATATTGTTACATTATGTTTAAAAAAGAAATTTTAACTTCACTTTATTTAGAATTTTTTTTTCGGTGAGTTTTAAATAAGTCATTTAAGAATTAATACACTTTTGATTTTGACCCACAATCCTTTTCCATTTAGTGTATTTAAGTTAGTTTTAAGAAAATGTAATTACCGTATACTAAATCTAAATCATTATTAGGTTACAAACCGTTTAAAGTTTAAACAGTAAAAAAACCGGAGCTTAAATTATGATTTTAATTGAATTTTGTGGGTTGCAAAACTTGAATTTGATGTCTTTCTTAGAAACTGTTTTTTATTTTATTTTATTTTTTATAAAAAGGGTCTCTCTAACAAAGGTGTTCCGTTTGGCTTATGCGCATCCTGACTAATCCCCTTGTAAACATGAGGTTATACATCATACATTGGAGTCACTGTAAACGAACCTTCAAAGCCATATGAACAGAAAAAAATAACCATATTAAAACTCGCATTTTGTAGTTTTGGAAGACGTGTTTTGGTTTTAATCTATAATAAGTGTGCATTTATACCTTTTTTCATCTATAACAAAACACATATGTGAAAAACTAAGTGTGTCAAACATGATAAAATTTTCCTACAAGTGGTAATGTAATTTACCTAAAATATTACTTTAAAAATGCGATGGAATTTACTTTTGTATGGATACAATTTGCTAAATAAGAAAATAAATAGAATAAAAATTATATTAGTAATTTTTTATTTTTATTTCGATATAATAGTAATTTATCGAAATAAATGAGCTAAACATGAGCTGTTACAAAAAAGAAAGCAACACATGAAAAGAGTAAATAGAAATATAATAAAAAGATTGGAAAAGGTTATACAAAAAAATATAAAGAGTTATAAAAAACATGAAAAAAATAAAAATAAAAACAAGTTTTACTTTTTTTAAAACAAATATAAAGTTTTAAACAGGTTTAATGATATTCTTTTAGATAAAATCATATATAGTTTATAAAAAAAACGTAAATTGAACAAATAACTCTAAAAACTCGATATAAAAGTAAAAAAAATGAGAAGAACAAACACTTTTGATTTTTTCTTTCAAAATATAACAAATAATAATTTAATTATAGTTTTGGATTTGAATTTTTTATAAACATTAATATAATTAAAATCTATCTAAATAAAAATAAAATTTTAGCTGTATATTATTTCATCCTATTAAGAAATAGAACATAAACATCATTTGTTTCATAACTAAAAAAGGAATCCAAAAGAAGGGATTAGAAAAGTATATAACTTTATTTCTATGTAATAAATAAACATATGATTCTCCTTAATTTCATTTCATTTGTATAAGCAATAGTACCAATTACAATTTACAGAATTACAAAAGTCGACCTAAAACTTTTGTAATCTGATTGATGACTGAATCTATTCAGAAGCAAGAATTATCAAAGAGCCCACACAAAACTTGAACAGGGTGAAGAGGAGCCCATTTGCCATTAACAAGCGTGAAGATACGAGTACGAGGCCCCATTAAATCTAAGGGCGAATCCGCACCAGCACATAGCCATTGTCATTGATAAACACAACCATGGTGTCATAGAGACAGAGGATGCTATCCTACGCCCATACGTACCTTACACCGTCTTTCCATGCGCCACACAGACACACACACACATCCACCGCAAACCCCCTTCGACTTACCGACCTCCCCTCTTCATGAAATTTACAAATCCAAACATAATATCTTTCATCGAGATTTCAATCTCTTCGATTCAATCTTAACAGCCCCTTTTTCAATCGATCATCTGGGCACTTGATTGTTTACCCAAAGGTATAATCTTTATCCCTGAAAATTCAGATTGTCTTTTGCTGTTTCTGATTCTACTGTGTATCTGTCTGTCTTTGAATCTGACGTTTCTGCATTTACGATGTATGTTTTTTGCTTCTTTCTTTTGGGTATCTCAACTGTTTTGATCAATTTTGTGTTATCCGATGATCATTGTTGATGGTGTATCAATTGATCTCATCTTCGCTCTTTAAGTTTGTAGATTGTATTCAAAAGTGATCTTACAACTGATTGATGTTGGGTTACTCAATAGCAAAATTTGGGGTTGCCTTTGTTCTTCTATCCGATTTATCAGATCATCAAAAAAAGAATTTGTTCTTGTTTTTCCCGATTACCAAGTAAATTCACATTAACTTTGTCATACAACACATTTACTGTGGTTTTAGCAGATTGAAATTAAGTTATTCTTCAAGTGATTATTGTTTTAAACCATCAATTTCCCCTTTTCACTGCAAACAGACAAATAGACAGTCAATTATTTCACACAGAACTAAAAAGACCATCATTTTAACAAAACAAACAACTTTTGATGAATTCTCCGAATGTAAATGCAGAAAGAATGATCTTAAATTCTTAATCAACACTTTTTTTTGCTGATAACTAGTATCAAAAACTATTCACATTCATTTAATTACAGATGTTCAACTTCTATATATGAATTTCATTCATAACATTTCACTTATTTCCTCTTTATTCGAATCACATCTCTAAAATGGTTGTATTCCCGTAAAAGGAAGTCACATTAAACAAAAAATCAACTTTCATTAAAACAATTAGATACAACATTCCAATATAACCCTATTGAAGCTTCCTATAGAAAGAAAAAAAAAATACACATTCTTTGAGCAATCAGTTTTCAAGATTTTAACCTAGTTCACTTAAATCAATGCTCTTATACCGATTCTGATACTTATACTGATAAAAAGGGTGTTAAAAAGTTGTTTAATTTATGTAAGATTGTGAATATAAATTTGATTTCTTGAATCTTTATCAGGTTTTATAGGCATTTCTTTAGTGGGGTTGGAGGATCTTTATTTGTGCATGGAAGAAGATGCCGGATTTGAGACGTGGAGTTCGCCAAGCCAAAAAAGCTAATAACAATAACAATAATAATAATAATATTGACGAAAATGCCCCTATTTTAGCTCCAACACCACGTCGTGGGACCCGGCGAGGCAAAGCTCAGGCACAAAAAGCACCTGCTGCTGGTGTTGGTTCAGGTCCAGTGGGCCCCGCATACCCGTACCCAATGCCTAGGCCAGCTGGCAGAGGTCGTGGGACCCGAGCAACAGAGGATAAAAACCCTGAACTATTTGGTACAGGTGTCGGTCGGGCCCACTTAAATCTTGATGTTGGAGTTTGTAATAATAATCCATTAGTTGTTGGTAAAAGTGCTGAAAAGTTAGCTGCTAATGATGCAGAAGATGAAGGAAGCACAAGCCCTCTTCCTGAAAGGGTATTTTAGTCATTTGTTTTATGAAATATTACGGCCATAAAGTTTTAGACATGTCTAACCATTTTGAACTTATATAACTTGTCAAAATGGTTTGATTTGGAAAAAAGTCGGAAACTTTTATGTTTTTGATTGAAAAAGAAATGAAGTAATAGTAAGGAAAGTGGTTATATACTTATATTTTTGAACTTTTTTGTTTTTTTTTTTATATAATTTTGGGTTTTAGGTTCAAGTTGGGAATTCTCCTGCTTATAAATTAGAAAGAAAACTCGGTAAAGGAGGATTTGGACAAGTTTATGTAGGGAGAAGGGTTAGTGGTGGCTCAGGGAACACGGGGCCCGATGCTCTTGAGGTATAAATTTATAAATTTATATATATATATATATATATATATATATATATATATATATATATATATATATATTAAAAAAATCGTTACTTGTTGCTATTATTGACATGTTGAGAATTTTTAGGTTGCTTTAAAGTTAGAGCATCGAAATGGGAAGGGGTGTAGTTATGGACCTCCTTATGAGTGGCAAGTTTACAGGTGAATGATGTTTTGATTTGTTTTAAAAGATTTAAAATGTTTTTATAAAATGCTAATTGCTTTTTTTTTTTTTTTTTTTTTTTTTTTTTTTTTTTCTTGAAGTACTCTTAATGGGTGTTATGGAGTTCCAATGGTGCATCATAAAGGTCGCCAAGGAGACTATTATATACTTGTGAGTAATCTTCCATTAGGGTGCAAAAGACGTAAATGCCCTTTTCATTCTCATCATTGATGCTTAATACATACTACTTTTCTTTTATCTAGGTTATGGACAAATTAGGCCCGAGTTTATGGGATGTTTGGAACTCTAGCAACCAAATGTATGTGAATAAATCAAATCTTGTTTTAATTTTTATTTTTCTTTTTTGTTTTTAAAGTTGTATAAAGTTTATTTTATTTCGTCATTTTAACAGTCTCTCTGAAGAAATGGTTGCTTGTATAGCAGTGGAAGCTTTATCGATCCTAGAGCAGCTTCATTTACGAGGGTATCCACGTAAATTTAAGATTTTAGACAAATACTTTATATTCTTTCTTTATTATCAAAATATGTTACAATAAATTGTTTTTACTTTTTTATAGTTTTGTTCATGGAGATGTGAAGCCAGAAAACTTTTTACTCGGTCAACCTGGAACACCTAATGAGAAGAAATTATATTTAGTTGATCTTGGTTTAGGTACGTATTTCTCCTACTCTATTTAACATTTTAAAAATATTATTATGGCTTAATATTTTTATATTTTAGCTTCAAAATGGAGGGACACATCATCTGGTAATCATGTTGATTATGACCAAAAGCCTGATGTTTTCAGGTACATTCTTGGTTTTAGATGTTTTTCTTGGCTTAAATAAGTTTATATATTTTTAATTTTTTTTTTTATTTTTTATAAATTTATAGGGGAACAGTGCGTTATGCAAGTGTGCATGCACATTTAGGGAGAACAGGAAGCCGAAGAGATGATCTTGAATCTTTGGCTTATACATTAATATTTCTCTTAAGAGGAAAGCTTCCATGGCAGGGTTTTATTGTGAGTTTGTTTTTAAAATTTTTTACAATTGGGTATTGTTTTCTTTAAAGGTGTTTTGGATTTCTTCGGTTTTAACTTTTAAATAAATCATTTCAAGATTCGTAAAGTTATGTTCTTTCCATTTTATGGGTTTTACTTTTATGCAATCTTCAAAGTTGGGTGCTTTTGTGGTTTTAAATTTTTCTAGGTTTTCATACTAAGGTTATATGATTAAGGGCTTTCATGGCATGGTTTCTTTGAGAGCTTTTCCCTAAATTTGTCAACTTCTAAACTCTTTTACTTTTTCTCTTTATATTCTTTGTTGTTGAACCCAATTGGGATTTTGTTTCTAAAATAGGAAATTTTATAAAGTTTGGTGCTTTTGAAGAAATCATTTATAAGATTCCCGAACTTGTGTTCTTTCCATTTTGTGGATTTTCATAGTGCAAATATATGATAGTTGGGTGTTTTTGTTTTTCTTATTGAACTGTTTCAAGATTTTCATACTCTGGTTACATGCCAAGGCACTTGAAGTTTAAATGTTGAGTAATTTGTCTTTCAATATAATTGATTTAAGGCTTCCATGGAAAGGTTTCATTGCGACTTCTTTCCTAAAGTTTATCAACTTCTAAGTTTTTTCCTTTTTAGGGAATTTTGTTCTTTAGAATTTGGATTTGCTTCCTAAAATCGAAATTTCCTAAAGTTCGATGCTTTGAATATCCCCTAAGTTTAAGCAAATTATTTCAAGATTCCCCAAATCACCTTCTTTCCATTCTTGAAAGTTGGGGTGCTTTTGATATTTAGGTTTCATCTAATGTTTTCAACGTTTCAATCTTGATTTCTCTTTTATAACTTTATCGTTGAACCTAATGATTAAAGTTGTATAATTTCAGGGAGAAAACAAAGGGTTTCTTGTTTGTAAAAAAAAGATGGCAACTTCTCCCGATATTCTTTGTTACCTTTGTCCATCGCCTTTCAAACTATTCCTTGAAACTGTGACAAATATGAAATTTGATGAAGAACCAAATTACTTGAAGCTCATTGGTCTCTTTGAAAACTGCTTAGTTTCAAGTGCATCTTTACGCCCAATCAGAATAGATGGTGCCTTAAAGGTACAATTTCAATGTTATTCCTTGTGATTTGCTCTTTAAATATTTACTCTTTTTTTTTTTTTTTTTTTTTTTTTTTTTTTTTTTTTATGATTCTTTGATCTAAACTTAATAGGTGGGACAAAAGAGGGGAAGATTACTTATTGATTTGGAAGATGATGCTCAACCTAGGAAGAAAATACGTCTAGGCACTCCTGCAACTCAATGGATTTCTATTTATACTTCAAGAACTCCCATGAAACAAAGGTAAGTGTTACACATTAAAAAAAAGAAAATTTCCATTTTAGGATGTTGAAGAAAAACCAAATATATAGTAAAAAGTTTAAATGATGTTTGTTGACATATGTAAACATAGGTATTACTACAATGTAATGGATTCAAGACTTCATCAACACGTTGAAAAAGGGAAGAATGATGGTTTGAATATTAGTTGTGTTGCTTCTGCATCAAATTTGTGGGCCATTGTTATGGATGCTGGGACAGGGTTCACTTCACAAGTCTATGAGCTCTCCCCTGTTTTCTTACACAAGGTAACATTTTTTTTTTCTTTTTTTTTTTTCAATATATAATATAAATATTTTATATTTTTATGTTTGTTTATTGAAGGAATGGATTATGGAGCAATGGGAGAAGAATTATTACATCACATCACTTGCTGGGGCGACTAATGGTAGTGCATTGGTGGTAATGTCAAAGGGTAAGTTTTCTTTTTTATAATTTTGGATGCTGGGTATTTACGATTTTGCCCTTTATGATGATTTTTTTTAAAAATTTTTGTAACTTGGTTTTTTTAGGGACGACATACACGCAACAATCGTATAAAGTGAGTGATGTATTTCCATTTAAGTGGATTAATAAAAAATGGAAAGAAGGGTTTTTGGTAACTTCAATGACAACTGCTGGTAGTCGATGGGGTATTGTCATGTCTCGTGATGCAACTTACTCTAATCAGGTATTATTATTATTTTATTAAATTCTTGTGTTATGAATCAAACTTTAGTAGTGTTTTTGGTATGATGGAATTGAGAAGGAATGGAATGGTTGATTGATTCCATTCCTTGGTGATTCCAATTCCAATTCCAGTTCCATCCAAACAAACAAGACTCTTTAACATTTTAAAAAAAAAACAGGTGGTTGAGCTGGATTTTCTGTATCCAAGTGAAGGAATTCACAGAAGATGGGAAAACGGGTACAGAATTACAGCAGCAGCAGCAACAGAAGATCAAGCAGCCTTCATTCTCAGTACAACAAAGAAGAGATCACAAGATGTCACTCAAGAAACTCTTCGGACATCTGCTTTTCCTAGTACCCATGTCAAGGTATTTATTTTTTCTTAATTATACAAATTAAAAACTAAAAAAAAGTTTTTATTTTTGACTTTTTGTTGTGTGTTTTTGTATGTATCCACAGGAGAAATGGTCCAAGAATTTGTACATAGCATCCATCTGTTATGGAAGAACTGTATCTTGAAAATCTCAAGAAACAAAATTCTATTCGTATGTTTCTCTTTCAAAGTCTTTACTTTGTCATACTGTTATTTTATTAACTCATTTTTTCTGTATTAAGTGAAAAAGAAACACCTATATATATATGTAACTTACAGTTTTTCACTGACAATACCAATATGGGTAATATTTCTACTATGGGAAAACTCCTTATATTTTGGCCTCATAATCAATTTAGTCCTTATATGTTTTTTTTTTATTCAATTAAGTCCCAAAACCCCGCAATTGTATTCATTTTCATCCTTTTACCTGGTTTTACCTTTCAAAATTTACACTTTTGGCCAAGATTTTATATTTTATTACATGTTTGGTCCAAAATTTACACTTTTGGACCAAATTTCAAAATGTTAGTATGAATTCATCCTAAATTTATTTTTTTTTTTCAAAATTTTGTTTCGAATATGTTTTTTTTGCCGTATAAAATCATATTTATACAAAAAAAACATTCACGTAAAAACCTTCTTTTTTCTATATAAAAACCCATTTTTGTATGAATAGAACAAAATTAACAATTTAGGATGAATTCGTAATGAAATTTGAATTCTGGGCCAAAAGTGTAAAGTTTTGGACCAAATTTGTAATAAAATTTAAAATCTGGGTCAAAAGTATAAGTTTTGAAAGTGGGATGAACGGGTAAAAAATTGCTATAGTTTTTGTGACTTAACTGAATTAAAAAAACATATAAGGACTAAATCGATTATGAGGCCAAAATATAAGGACTTTTATAGAGTTTTCAATGGAAAACTAAAAGTATGTTGATATTATGGGTAACAAATAAAGTACATTGCCTGTATTGCTAATATAAAGATTTCCACCTGATGTGGTTATTTACGGTTTTGCCACAGGGGTGCGGTTGGTTGGGAAGGCGGTGAAAAAGATGTAGAGTTTTTGTTGTGCGGTTATGGAATATAAAAAACTTTTTAAGATTATGTACAGGCAAAAAGGAAAATCTACTTTGGGCTTTTCCTTTAAAAGGAAACAAAGATGAAGGGGTGTTGTTGGTGGAGGGAGGAAGTGTAAGGGTGTATAGTGTCAACAATCGGACCCAATACATCAAGTGCGTGCATGTCAACGCCTGCAGGATTTTTATCTTTTGTTTTTATAACTTTAAACAAGTCTTTTGTTGTTCCAAAATGAAAACGTATTATAACTTGTGTGATTCTTTTCAAATATGCTTAATGAAAAAAAAAAAAAAGCCCGGGAGTTGTTTATTATTTCTCATACATTTTGTGTTTTTCTCTTCTTTAGGATCTATCTATAGGATTATTAGACTATAGATTCAACTGGTCAAAATTGAACAAAATTTTAAAGACTATTTTTGTAATTTTGCTTAGAAGTAACTTATTATATTCCAACTTTATTTCATTTGTAAACACGTTTTTTTAATATAATAAGGAAAAAACAGCCCCATTTATCCAAAACCAGAGAGCGAATGTGTCAAAAGAATGCAGCAGATTGCAATTTCGGCAAATTAAAATAATACTATATATATGTTTGACCATTGGCTGAATTGTTGACCTTTTGCCTAAGGCTGCGTATTAATTCTGACCATATCCATAATTTATATACTATATAGTAGTTACTTTACTTACAGTAATATAAAGATGTAAAACATTCAGTCCTCACTAAACCACCAACCAAAATCCAGCATGGATATGAAGAAATGGCGCAGCAAATCGGTCAAACCAGATCGCACTTACGACCACCTTGAGACGGTGAACTCCGCCACCCAGCCAGGTGGCGCCTCTCAATCTGTGTGGAAAGTGTGGTGGAAGAAATTGAAGAGAGAGAAAAAGAGATTGATGGTTAGATCTTCATCGGTTCATCATCAAGTTCCTTACGATGAGTATACGTACATGCAGAATTTCGACCAAGGATTGCAATGGAACAGTGAATCGGAGCCTGAGATTCTTTCCAAATCCTTCTCCGTTCGTTACACTAATCGAAGATCTGCTATGGTTTAGATCGTCGTCTTCGTTAGGGCAAAATTGTTGGATTGATTTCGGATCACGAGACATCGATCGATGCAGGTTGGTGAACTCCTTCGTGATTATTATTAATTAATTACTACAGATCGATAGTAGAGTTAAGTTGTTCATATGATTTGAAGCATTATCAAATGGCGGAGTGAAATTCGTCAGTTTTCTCGGCATGCAGATTCGGTCCTCTGTAATCAGGTTTCAGTGTATGTCATTAATTACACGTGTATAACGATGGGTATAGAACTTTTATTTTTTATTTGTCTTTTATATATTATAAAACTTCTTTGGTTATATAATGGCATAAACAATCGAAATTAAGTTTGATTTACATAATACTAATTACATATTTTGGATATCACATATTCGAATATTCATAACTAGGTGTGAGACCCATGTATTATATGGGTTTAATTAAAGAAATAAATATAAAATTTTAACAATTTGAAAAGTTTGAATTTATAAGAAAAATGGGAAAAATTTGAATTATTAAAATTAATGAAACTTTAATGTATTGAATACATTACATATATAAATTTTTTCTAATAAATACTTATATTACCTTACACATTAAATGTGGAATTTTAATTTAATAAAATGAAAAATACAATAAAATGACAAGTAGAAAAATAGAAAATATAAAAATTCTAGAAAATGCCATGTGTCCAAATGAATGAGAAGAGGACATGTGACAAAAAAACCTTCATTTATTATAGTATATATTCAAAAGATAAATACTATCTAAATCCAAATCCGAATTTTGGATAAGATATTCATACTCAAATATTTTTTAACACCTCTAAAACTCATGAGCGATGACACGACTTCGCGAACTCCTCTCATCATCGTCACTAAACTAACACATCATCGATCATGAACTCACTGTCACACCGTTCATCATCCAATCAACATGTATCTTGCTATGATATAAAACGACAGTGCATGTGAATACAATGGCAAGAAATATAGCATGTACACAACATAATAATAAAACTATAACATTATCATTATAACATCGTAACATCAATCTCAACATGACAAATATCCCATCAATCATCATAACATCAAATATTAGCATGACAACTAATCATATCATCAACTCATCATACCATAACATCACTCATAAGATGAACACTAAACATACCATCACACCAATCAATCATAACATGACAATCATAAGATGAACACTAAACATACCATCACACCAATCAATCATAACATGACAACTAAGCATATCATCACATCATCAAATCATAACAACATTCTTAGCATGGAAACTAAGGGGCTGTTTGTTTTTTCTGTGAAGAGTTGCGCAACCACTTTTGTCTGCGCCGCGCAGACAACGCGCAGACATATGCCCTCGTAGAGTGTTTGTTTTTTGGAAGTGCGCAGACAAAAAAACGTCTGCGCGAGGTCTTCCTGGCGTAGACATGGGCCACTGTCTTCAAAGGTCTTCAGACCTCATTTTAACCTAAAAAAAAAGACCACCCGTTTTTTTTCTTTCTCTTTTTGCTGAAAATGCATTTTTAATGTTTATGACATGAAATTAAGTTTGAAAAATTAATTTATTTCAACAGCTGCAGATGTTAAAAACAAACAGTTTTCTTATTGCAGACTGCAGACATTTGGTCCACCTCTTCTGCCGCAGAGGCTTGCAGATGTGGTCCGCAGACTACATACATTTTGGCTTCAAAAAAACAAACAACACCTAAGTTAAGGGTGAGCCTATTCATACCCCCAATTACTAGTTGTACCTCCTTATATGAGTGGGTGAGTGTGTATGTTGATTTTTTGTGTGAGAGGGATACATATAGTAACACCCTAATTTAATGATCGTCTTGTAACATCATAACATCAATCTTTGCATGGTAGTTAAGCATACTAGCACATGCAGTGGCGAACATTAGTGGAGCTCGGGCCGGGGGTCCAAGGCCACTGTTCCGATTCCGACAGGTAGTGTAAAAAAATTGTTTTTCTATTAGGTGTACCGACTTAAGATACGAGTGCCACTACTAATTTAGATTTATTCGAATTTTTTTAGGTGCCACCCCTACTAAAACATTCTGCGTCCACCACCGAACACATGGTAACACCATACTATAAGATCGATCCTAACATGACAACGAGGCATAACATCACATCATAACTATAACATAAAATAACATATAAAATAACTATTGAATCACAAATAACATTTAATAAAACAACTAATTTTGTAGGGGATATGTCATAAAAAACAATTATGTACTAACATATATGAGCAACTAGAAAAATCTAAAACTCTACGATAACGTAGGCAAATAATCTATACCAAGTATCTAGCTTAATTGTAATTAAAATAATAACCTACAGCTAAATTAGAGTTTTTCCTATATTTTACATATTTTTATAAGTATACAACTCAACATGTAACATCCTGTTGCAATTTCTGGGTCATGGGTCGGAAGTTGATTGTGTAAGACTTTGGGTTTTAAGGAGGAAAGTTTAGTCATTGTGGAAGGAGCTAATGTTAGTTAAGAGATTTTATCCTTGAATTATGTTTTGGCCCGGAGGGTAGAAAGAGAAAAGTCTTAGGCCAGGTTCTTGCATGAAATATGGATTTTTATTCAAGAAGTTTTTAGTCCAAGATATTTAGACAATATTGTAGAGCTCTTCAACACCTTTCTGTGGATATAAAGAACGTCGAAAACAGAGTTGGAACGAAGAAGTTACGACCGTTTGAAGTTAGGGCAATTTTTGGGATAGCCGCGTACGCTGGACGTATGGGGAGTACGTTACTAGGGCATCCCTAGTACGTTGGGCGTATACGATCAGTGCCCAAACCTTATTTTCATGGTTTGAGCCCTATTTAAGCTCCTTAACTCCCCCAAACTCATTCCATTCTTAGCCTTCACCTCTCCAACACCCTTTCTTGAAACTCTAGTTCTAGATTGAGCCTTGTGAGCAAAAAGAAAGTGTTTTAAGTGTTTTTGGTGCAGCTTGGAGAAGAAGGAACTCTGTGAAGAAGCATTGGTTTCTTTGGAGCTTGTAGATCCAGACCTTGTTCACCTTGATCTTTCTTCTAGAGGTATAAAGTTTGAATCTTGATGATGAAATTATTAGATCTAGCTAGTTTTGGGTGTTATGAGCTTTTGGTCACTTTAAGTGCATAAAGTTTAGATCTTGAAAGTTTGTGACCTTTTTATGGATAAAGTTGGGAGCGTTATCCATCTAAACATCATTTTGATTCAGATATAAAGGTTGGAGACTTGGACTTAATGGATTAAGTTGAAAAGATGCACGTTTAGGTCCCTTTGAGACTTAAAGACTAGATCTTGTTTGTTGGGACCATTCTAATGGATAAAGTTGGAAACTTTTTCCATTATGGAGCTATTAGGAACCATAAAAATGTGATCTTGGTCCTTCTCTCCCTTCCATGCAAGAGTTGTGATGTCTTAATTGATCAATAAGTTAGGGTTTTAGCTTTTGGACCTTCCCTAGACATGGAAAGTCATAAAATGTGGAAACTTTATGACTTAAGACAATGTTTTGAGGCTAGATATGAGTTTATGTGAAAAGTCCTTAAGGGATTAAATGCTTAATGGAAAGGATGGAACTAGCTCGTGTACGATGGGCGTAATTTTCATACACTGGGCGTACTAAACCATCCCGGGTACGCTGGGCGTAAATTAAGTACGCAGGGCGTACTCAACCAACCTTGGACTTTGACTTTTGTTGACTCTGTTGACTTTTGACTTTTTGACCAAGTTTGACTTTAGGTCATACTTGAGGGTTTTGACTGGTGATTAAGATTTTATATGGTTATGGTGTTAGTGGTTCCGCGAGAGCAAGCAATGTAGCAGAGAGCGTGTTGCAATGGTTCTCGGGTTTCTTCATTCAGGTGAGTTTTCCTCACTGTACTAGTGGGTCAAAGACACCAATGCCGACCCACTGGATTTTGTATTCTGGTATATCGGGTGTTGTTATGCAGTAGTGATCTGTTAGATCTGTATTCTGAGATATACGATGTTGCTATGGACATGCCTGTTTGTCCGACTGATTATATGATTATCTGTTTGCTGGTTATATATTATCTTTTATGCATATGTCGACATAGTATGATTGGGTTGAGGTTGTATTGCTTTGTGCGGTAGCCAACAAACCCCAGAGCCATCTAGACATAAGTTGTGGGTCCCGAGGGCAAGCCAGACTTATGTTGTGAGCTCAAGAGCAATCCATACATAAGTTGTGGGCCCGAGGGCAAGCCAGATTTATGCTGCGGGCTTGAGGGCAATCTAGATATGAGCTGTGGGCCCGATAGGCAAGCCAGACTCTTACTGTGGGTTCATGGGTAATCCAATCTTTTAGCTGTGGACCCACTATATGCTGTTATATGTTGTGTGTGTTGGTACTTTGAGGGAACTCACTAAGCTTCATGCTTATAGTTGTTTGTTACGGTTTCAGGTACTTCAGATGATCATGAAAAACAAAGGCGTGGTCGTGCACATCTTTCATATTTAATGTTATTGGATTTTGGGATACTCTGATTAACGTACTATACTTTTGAAACAACCTTTTTGTAAGCAATTATTTACTAGAGGTTGTTTTGGAAAAATGAAAATGTTACTTTGATTTTTAGGACGTTACACAACAAAAAAGTCCCTCTACGAAAAATACTATAAAACTAGACATGACAACACCTATTATACTCACCGAGTCAACTTGGGAACTCGGCTGACTGAGTTTGGAAAGTTGTTCGGTGACCCCGTAAATTTGGTTAATCAAATTTTAATTTTTTTTCTAGGACTTAAACACTCTCCATCTAGAGTGGTCAATGCCGACTTGGTTCCATTTGGAGGTCCAATTTGCTCCCAAATTTAATTTTTGTGTAGAAACGGATCAAGTCATGGTCTGAATCAATTATCGACAAGGATTTGGAAAAATCAACTCTAAGAACAATAAAAACTGAAAATCCTAGATGAATCAACACAATAAATCCTAACCGAATAACACAACAAATAAAAATTTACCTTATTTGCTATGAAAACACTTATATGTGTCAAAAATAAGTAAATAACGAATCCTTTCCTTTGTCACCAAAATCGTCATTCGATGTCTCCTCCCAATTCTCAATGTCCCTCACCACCATGAAAAACCCTACAGTGGATTTCTTAATTGGTAAATACAGGTAGTTTAATCAAGGGATAATGACTTAAAAGGGTAATGTATTTTTTGATTTGTACACATTTGGTCACTGAGTTTTTTTGTCCACATTTACCCCTTCAACTTGTTAAACGGTACACATTTAGTCCTTATGACCGGCTACTCCAGGTTAGCCGGTAAAAATGACTTAATAGGGTAATATATTTCTCACTTTGTACATATTTAGTCCTTAATATTTTTGTACACATTTAGTCCTTAATATTTTTTTGTTGCAAAATAAGTCATTTTTGTTTTTGTACTCATTTAATACTTATGAATGATCTTTAGTTTTTTTCACGACATCTTAAGTGAGATAGTCATATGGTGGTGGGATAGGTTGAGGTGGTCCTACTATATGTTGTAGGCCAAGATACCTGGTGCGGGCTGGCTGTAAGCCGTAGGCATGGAGACTCGAGAAGAGCGGTTGGGTTAAGGCGACACGCCGACAAACCCTAGGTATTCCAGTCCGATTACTGATTGGACCTGTTGCATGTTGGCATTCCAGTCCAATGACTGATTGGGCCAAGGTATTCCAATCTGATGAGTGTGGGCTCGTTATGCATGATTATACGTTTGTTATATCGAGTATTTTTGGAGAAACTCACTAAACTTTGTGCTTACCCAATTGTTTATGTTTTTTGGTTCTATCATTGATTGTGGGAAGACGAAGGCATGAATGTACACACTCATCAACGATATTGAGGATTTCGCGTTTCTTATATTACTCTAATTTTCGATAAATGTATTTTGGAATAAACGTTTTTTTTCTTAATAATGTATTTATAATTAGGGACTTTTGCCTTATTTAAAAATAAAAAATTTTGGTTGTGAAAATGAGACGTTACACATAAACATCAACAGCCTCACACACTTCATCAATTATTGTCCCACGTAAGATGTCGTGAGAAAAACCTAAAGAAATCATTCATAAGTATTGAATGAGTACAAAAACAAAAATGACTTATTTTGAAACAAAAAAGTATTAAAGACTAAATGTGTACAAAAATATTAAGGACTAAATGTGTACAAAATGAGAAATATATTACCTTATTAAATCATTTTTCCCGGCTAACCTAGAGTAACCGATCATAATGACTGAATGTGTACAGTTTAACAAGTTAAAGGGGTAAATGTGGACGAAAAAAAAACTCAGCGACCAAATATATACAAATCGAAAAATATATTACCCTTTTAAGTCATTATCCCTTTAATCAAGGACTAAATTAATTAACTAATAACCCCACCATAGACTGAAGTATAATATTCATACAAAAGCATAATAACTAATTTAATCAAGGACTAAATTAATTAACAAAATAACTTAAGTTAAGGGTTTTTTTTTTGTTTTTGTCTTTTTTTTTTTTTTTTTTTTTTTTTTTTTTTTTTTTTTTTTTTTTTTTTTCATAATTTACTTTTATAAAGTTGTTAAAGCACCATTTGCCCTTAACATACATTGCGCACCTTAACTCGTATTTAAATTAATTCCTACTTATTATTAAATTAGAAAGGAAAAGTTTACTCAATAAGGCGTGGTTCTTCTTACCTTAAATCGTTGGGTGTTATATATAGAGTAATAGAGTGAGCTTTTAACTAGATAAATATACATTAATACATAGTCTCCGACTAAAAATTGTACGTGGGCAAAAAAACTCCACATGTTCAAGGTATTAAGTAGTACGTAAGTACTAAGATATGAATACTCTATATTTGACAAAAACCGTCTGGGAGCCTTTTAGTTTTTGACAAAATATTTGATTTAAACAAAAAGCTTCGTTTGATAGTATGAACTTTTTGTTTTTAGTTTAAACAAAATGCTCCGAATCTAAAAGCTATTTAATGTGAGTGTGTTTGACATATAACGTTTGAGAGCTTCTAGCCTTTGACAACATGTTCCGTTTTAATCAAAAAACATAATTTGACACTACAGACTTTTAGCGTTTAGTTTAAACAAAACGCTTCAAATCTAAAAGCTATCTCACATAGCGTTTAACAAAACGCTACCAACTAGTTTTAACAAACATGTCTATAACGTTTAAGAAAAAGTTATTGACCTTTTTAATCAATTTTCAAAATTTCCTTTATATTTATTATGTTTCACATTTAGATTTTAGACAAATGCTTTTTTATGTGTTTTATAGATTTCAAAAGCTTCTAGCTACTTTTGCCAAACACTCATATAATAAAAACTCAAGCTTCCATTTACCAACTACCCGCTTTCGGCTACCAGCTACCAACTAGTTTTGCCAACACGCCCTTAAGTATTGTTTGGTTCGCAAAATGTTTCTAAAGGAATTGGAATTGAAAAAAAAAACTGTCAGGAATTTAAATCCAATTTCATATACTGTTTGGTCGGTAGGAAATGAAATTGGAACTAATTCTAGATTTTATTTGGTTTTCAGGAAATAGAATTGTAATCCATGAAAATGACAAAATTACCCTTTTTTTGTTTGTTTCGCTTAACTTACTTTGTTTTCTATCTTACATGTAAAGATATATTATATAAAATATAAAATACTAAATTTTCATTTTATTAATTAAGCATTCATGTTGGTGGTGGCGGTGATGGTGGTGGGTGGTAGTGGTGGTGGCGGTGGTGGGTGGTAGTGGTAGGTGGTGATGGCGTTGGTGGTAGGTAGTTATAACGTCCCAAAACTTAAAACCATTTTTTTTGTTTTTATATTAAATAAAACATCTACCAAATGTGTTTATCAAAACCCAAAGGAAATTCATAAACATCCAATATACATCAGAGTCAAATAAGTGAAAACTCATGGTGTGTGCAATACGATCAGCCCGAGCTCTTCCCTTTCGATCCGGAAGTACCTGAAATATAAACTGAAAACTATAACCACAAAGCTTAGTGAGTTTTCTAAAATACCGCATATCATACATATACGTTAGCTCAAAGCTATACCAGATCTACGTCACGACAGTCTTCATTCATACCTACATCCAACATACGAACGACTGTGGTCCGTTCGAATAATTTGACTGTTCTGAACCAATTAAATTATTTAGGAATTCAAAACATGCAAAGTGAAACACAAGAATAATACTAATCCCATATGGACCCAAACTTTTGAGTATAAATAAAACACCTTTTATCTATCACCATATTGATTACTCATTATTTGTTGTTTCGGGTAATCAACCTCTTACTTGAATTATTACTACACTTGTCCCATGCTCTTAGCATGCACACAATGTTTACCTATGGTTCTTACTTTGTGAAATAGATCAAATGAACACATTTCCAATCATACTCATTTCACAACTCCTAATCCTTTTCACAAGTGGAAGAATATCAAATTCTTACCACTTATAGAATATGCTAGATTCTAACATTTTATGTAATGATCCTTTCATAATGTCATAGTACAAAAGTCACAATGACTATTGCCAATGAAATTACAAAGTCCTCTATCTGAGATTGTTACAATACATTTCCATAGACGTGATGTCTCTCACTCAAAGTACATTCTTTGAACATCCTTTTGCATAAAATTTTCTAATCTAAACATAGACTCTCAATATCCAAATCCTAATATGGAACCATTTTCATATTTTCCATATGACAACTCATTCTTAATAGAATCTTATCTATTCATAATAATGTCGATATGGTCCATCCAATACTATACTTCCAACTACTCGCAAGCGACCAATCCTCGGCGAACTTTGGATCGTCCTTTGATAGTTGTTTAATTATATTAGTCAAAACCGATTCTTGTCATTTTTCCCTCTAAATGCGCTAGACATTTGGAAAATTTTAGAATGGTTAAATATTATAACCCTTGCAATCGATCCTATACCTGAAGCGTATGGGACACGATGTAATATGTCTTACATAAAGATATGATACTTTATCAATCTTCTGCCATAATATTTAATGTGTCACGTTCTCACAATTCGAACTATGAAGAGGGATACCATGATCATAATCGAAATTTAAGAACGCACTATGTATCCTTGACTAAATTTATTAACATTCCACAACCTAAGCCTTTAGATTTGAAATGAAGCATAATATTCTCTCCCTTAATTATAGCAAAACAACTATTCAACCCTTACGACTTTGCAAAGTATAACTCTTGTTTTCTATAATTAATATTGCTAACTTGAAATACTTGCCTTAATAATCATACAAGCACAACATTTATGCTCCCACTATCATGATGATTATTATCATATAAGCATAACACTTATGCTCCCACTAGCTTTGACATGTATTCAGAAAACAACTTAACTTCCAGAAAAACAATACCTATTGAATTTATTAAGTTCATATTTCTAATACCTAATTCTTTGATAATCCTTTATCTAAGCTTCTCAAACTTATACACCTTTGCTTTAGATGGCTCATATGTGTGTCTAAACTATTCAGAATAATTGCCAAATCTCACAATTCGAATTATGGAAAGGGATACTGTAACCATAATCAAATTTGAGAATACAATTTTCACAATCACTATCTTCTTAAAATCTCTCTTGGTGAAAGCATTTCCTCACAGCCATCTTCATGAAGGAGGGAATCTTATGAAACTTAGATTTTAATGGTGTATGTGTTCCTATCCATGCGAATTTGTACAAAACCAAAGTTTGTGACAAATCCAAACTCTTATGGACTAAACTTTCTCAATCTTGATCTCTTGCCTTATGGTAACACGGCTGCCCACCATGTCTTCCAAGTAGTTAAGCAGGTCACCCTTTCCTATCAATGTACTTTTCGTTGATCAAGGTCCTTGCCTTTTATGCATTCAAATGAGAACTCATAGGACTCACATGCATAATTAACTCAATTGGAACGGCACATAAACAAGATAGTGTCAACACGATAGGTTGTCAACCTCAACTCGTGTGATAGTGATGATCTATAAGGTTTATTCTTGTTTGGTTCTTGAAACTTTTCGAGACCATTAACACTTCCACTGACTCCTTGACATATAAGATTCTCTTGTCAATAAACATTTCTCGACAAACAAATATTCAAGAGTTAGTGTAGCTTTTATCAAGACAAAACATTTCACAAAATTGGTCCTAGTTGGTCTTTGTCTTATCCAAGACATCACAACTTTCCACATTTGATGAATGTTATAAACCTTCTTAAGACTTGTCACTTAATGTCACAATCTTAACTCTAAGACTTGGTTTTGGAACGAAGTATCATTGACTTCTTGATTTAACCATTTCATCAATTCTTGATTCCTCTTCTCAGACATACAATTGTACTAAGACTCACTTAGAGGATCAATTGAGATATGGTTCTTAATCATTAAGACCTATCATAAAACATAATAAAAGGTACTCTCCCTTCTTCTTAGAATAGAGAAACTTTTATCTTTCTGCCTACTTGATTCTTCTTTATTCGTTCTACTATTTATTGAAACTCTTTCAATCAACTAAGAATTACACTTAATCTCATAAGTATAATCATATTTACTTAACCTTAGTAAATCATGACAAATATCTTTGTTACTCTTGTGGTGGACTTGATCAACACACAACCTTGTGTACTTGATCTCCTAGTCCTTCACTTGACACTTTGTCAACGAATTAGTCTAATTTCCAAATATGAAATTTCTCATTCATCATGCAACCAAGTTGTATGATTCCAAGTTTATGTCCAATTGAAACTTGGGTGATGAGAACCTTTCCTTATTTGGTAAATTCTTGACCTTTCCACAATTAAAATAATTAAGAATCAAATCCATTATTGCTTACAAACATCAATTTTTCACACACACCATTGCAAGGATAAATAAATAATATAAAATCAAAATTTTTTTTATTGCGGAAAAATTTGTCCTTACAATGCAATTCAATTGAAAAACTATGTTAATACATATTTCTTAGCAATCTATTCTAACTCTAAGTAGTAACTCAAGAATCCAATCTTCAAGCAATGCGATCGAAATCCATTTCTTCACGATTAGATTCTGCTCACTTCTTCCCTTAAGTTTCCTCTCTTTTCTTCGATCCTACAAGGCATCGAAATGCAATCTTATCACATCATGTATTAAGAATCTAGAATAGGAACTTAAAAGAGTTAGTTAATGGATTTTACCTAAAGCAGAGCCATATGTTTTGACTCTCCCATCTCTTAGATCTCTTAGGTAAATAGGGCAACTTTGTCTCCAATGCTACTTCTCTTGGCAATAAAAGCAAATTGACTCTTTTGGAACAGCACACCGAACTACTTCTGACTTTGCCTTTCTCTTATGATCAAACTTTTTGATCATGGCATGCCTTCGTTGCCATTGCCTATATCCATAGAGGTCTGGAAGGTCGATCCACCAATCAACTTTGGTTTTCCAGTGCGCCAAATCATTGCTGATTCAGCAGCAATAAGCATATAGGTGAGATCAATGAGGGTTACGTCGTGGTTCATCATATAGTACTCTCTTACGAACTCACTATATGAGTTAGGAAGTGACTGAAGAACCCAGTCAACAGCCAACTCCTCACAGACAACAAATCCCAAAATTCTTAATCTATCAATGTGTGACTTCATCTCTAGGATGTGTGCACACACTGACTTTCCTTCTTCATGTTTACTTGCCAAAAGGGCTTGAGTGAGTTTGAACTTTTCAATCTTTTGAACTTGTGGGTTAGGGAGAATAATAGGAGGAGGTGGAGGAAGTGAATCATGATCTCGTGTTCCTCGATCGAATCGTGGAATATCATCTTCATGTGAAAAGCTTGTTCCATGGAATTTGAGAAGACCATAGTTGTCATACTTTGACATCTACAAAATGGGAGAAAAATTAAATTCAAGTTAGTTGATTGATTGAGTCCTTAATAAATCACCCAAATGAGATATTAAGGCTAGGACCCAACACAATACTCTACAACCTCGAAAAGGATGCCGTAATCTAGTTGCAGAATATTTGAAGGTGAGTGAATGACGATTCACCATGAAAAAACGAAAAAGAAATTTAAGTTTTAAATCTATTGAAAATTCCTAGATCTTTTGAAATTCATTGAACATTTCAATTTCATGTTTAAATCTCGATATGCCCCTCTAGTTTGTGACTAGGATACCGAGGATCACAAAGCAGGTGTGAATAACCATGCAAACTTACATGGTGCCCCCACATGTTACAATCACCTATTCGATGTGCCGGTTAACCACACACACTCCATCGAACTATGACAAACATTGAGTTACCCTTTTCTACCTTTGCTTGGAACCATTTAGTGTGTCGGTTAACCACACACGCTCCACTAACGTCTTCGCAAGGGCACAAAGTGTAATTTCATGGAATTGCATCAATTCACTTTTTGCCTAAAGTAACTAAGATTGGGAATTTTATGAAAGCATTTAGTTACTTTTGTACTTCATTATACTTATAATGGAAGGTTTCTGTCCTATCCTACCCGTTCGGCTAACAACCCTTCACTGGTCAAGCGTGCGGTGGGTAAGAGTGGATACCCATTCAATCGCCATTTTATAGGCAATTTCCTTAAACACCCCTTATAGACCACCTTCGTGAATGAGGCCTACTAACGGTAAGACTGAATTTTACCCATACATATATATATATATATATATATATATATATATATAATGTTACACTTTTAATGTTATATATAGTATAGGGTGTATTTTACACTTTTAAAATACTAGGTGGTCTAATTTAATAAATTACACTTTTAATTTAACTAAATGTGAACCTAAACTTTATGGATTTATTAAATCTCCTTTAATTATACACCTTGATTAATTAATAAAACCATAAGAGTGTGATTTGAACTTTTTCAAAACAATACTAGGGTTTTTAGAATTTAACATTTCTAAATTAAACTTTTAATCAACTTTTAAATTCCAAAACTTGAGGGCAAATTTTGAAACATTTCAAAACATTAGGGTTTAACTTATTTAAATTTCAAAAACAAAACTTTTGAGTTTAAATTTAAACTATAAAACCTAAAGGGGGGAAATTTGAATCTTTTTCACAAGATAATTCAAATCTAAATTACAAATAATCAAACTTTATCTAATAAAACAAATGATTATCTAAATTTTGACAATTATCTTCTATTTTGGTAAGGATAATCACCAAATATTGATAAAATTCGGATTTTATTACAAAAACATGTTTATGGTAATTATCCAAAGCGAAAACAGGAAGAAAATCGCGAAAACGAGTTGTCAGACTCTTTGACTCGTCGAGTACAGCTGACTTGGCGAGTTCACCTAGTGACTCGGCGAGTCAAACACTCAGAAGCAAAAAATTTCGATTTTTAGTGACAATTTCGATCAAATAAGCATCAATACAATATAAACCAACCAGGCTCTGATACCACGGATGAGTTTTAGCCATAAGAACATCCTATGTGCTCATACAAACCCTAATGCTTGGATCTAGGTTTCTCTATTGTACATGAAATTCATCCAAGACTTTAAACCCTAGATCTAGCATATGATAATCAATATTAACATAAAAATGGGTTTAAGATATTACCTTGATAGTTATGTAGCAATAACAATCTCAAATCCTCCTTGTAATGACTTTAGAAAGCTTAGAGTCACAAATGTCACTCCTCTAATGGTTCAGAAACACCAAGAGCAAGAGGATGAAGAATAAGGAGAGGGGAGGCTGCCCAAAACGTGTGGAAACCCTAATCAATTAGTTCACCACGTTTTTGAGTCTCAAGGGTCCTTTAAACAGTGAGGCTATTAGGGTTATCTAACAAGGAAACCCTAATTTGGATGCTTAGTCCCTAAGCAACCCATGGACTCCCTCCTTAGAGGCCTAGGACGATTTCTAATGGGTTTCCCCATAGAATTCGTCCACCCCTCTAATATGGAGTCCATTAGCCCAATATTCAACTATCTCACAGTTGACAGTTCTAGTCCCTTAAGTTTAATTAATGTCTTTTAGCCACAAACTTAATTCTTATTAATTCTTGACTAATATTAATTAAACAATATGATTTCTCCTTTAATATATTATTCTCATAATATAATAATAAATCATAATTAATCCTTTCTCTCCATAATTCATCCTATCAAGTTGCTTTGGTGAAGGCAACCCAAAAGGACCATGCACCATCGGGTAAAGTACATACCAAAATAGTTATGGACTTAGACACTAATCCAACAAATTGGACTAAGGATCTAGGAGTGATGCCTTATGTTCCTGCTTTATGTGCTTCAGTGAATGAAAATTGCATGCTAGAATTGAGTAGACAACAGTAGGATAGCCTATTAGGGTTATGCCTGATAGTATGAGTTTAGCACTGTATGCTAGTTCAGTTTCTCTCTATGAGAGTAGAGTTGCTTGAGATTGTTTCCTTTTGTCTGAATGCTGCTTGCTTTGTGCTTCGTGGGACTCTGAGTGATGGGAGTTATCCATTAGGTGAATACGTCATGTCACATGTGATCAGGGTTGAATAATCTTAGAGTGTTGGGTTTGGCCCTATTGCGCAACTCTTGTTTGAGTCTAACCTTGGTAGGGACGGGTCCGTTACTCAAAGGATTATCTGAGCCTCATCACATGTGATGGTATTCAGGTAATGACTAATTGGCATTACAAAGAGGCCTTCAGCAGCTGAGGACCGGGAAGGGTGGAGTTAGAGATTTCCCTAGGGTAAGCCTAGGATGAGTATAACAGTGATCAGCAGTAGTGAAAGGGATCTGGTGGAGTCGAGGCAGTCCTTGAAGAAGGTACGGATAGATGTGGAAGGTAGTATGGGCCCATACTACTGAAAGCAGAGGATCCGTACCCGAACCAAGGAAGGCCAAGATAAGACCTGGGAACTTGTAGTAGATGTGATCCCTCAAGAAGTATCAGTATCACTAACGAATGTTATTTATTGAAGAATGGTGGTACTACGATCGAGGCCGATAGTTGGCAGTTCAGGAGAGGGATCAGGTTCGGGATCAGGCTCCGAGCTAGTAGACGAGGGACTACGTGAGTTCATCGCGTTAGAGATCACCAGGGGTATCCTGGAGTCGACCCCCATTATTTTCGGGTCGATCAAGAAGGGATAATTGAGTTGATGGAGGATCGCCTCCGGGCATTCAGGAGCGACATGGCATCTGGCCAGTTGGGATCTTGCACACTGTCCTTTAAGGACTTCAAGGGCAGTGGTGCGCCGGATTTTCACGGGGCGAAGGGCCCCATAGCTGCCAGGCGATGGATTGCAGACATTGAGTCTGCACAGGTGACTAGCTTCTGCCCTGAGGGGTCAAAAGTGAGATTTGCAGCAGGATGTTTGAGAGATCGAGCTAGGGATTGGTGGGAGTCCATTGGTGACTCGTTGGGAGCCTCGGCTATTGAGGCTATGACCTAGTCATACTTTGTGACCAGGTTCAGGGCAGAGTTTGCACCATCTGTCGAGCTTCAACAGCTGACCAGGGAGTTTTTGGACATGAGACAGACGACGGAGACTGTGGCGGAGATCACCGCCAAGTTCCGGGAGAGGGCATTGTTGGTGCCCTAGTATGCAGGTGACAAAGACATGAGGAGGACCCGCTATCATGACATGCTACGAGCTGATATTTGGGAGCATGTCAGTTTTTCAGCTTGCCCTACTCTAGACTCTATGATTGCCAGGGCAAGGGAGAGGGAGATAGATCTGGAGCACATCCGGAAGAGGAAGGCAGAAGAGGGGCATGTTATGGGGGCTTCGGGGAAGAAGCCTAAGGGACCAGATGCGGGGCCGAAAGGCCAACAGGGGCGGGGCCGCTATAGGAAATGCGGCAAGACGCACGAGGGAGCGTGCAAGTTGGGGTCGTCAGGCTGCTATAAGTGCGGCAAGTCAGGACACTTCGGCAGGGATTGTACCGCCCTTGTACCTGTTATACAGGCGTCTGAGTTGCTATGTTTCCACTGCAACCAGAGGGGCCACAAGAAGGCCAATTGCCCTCAGTTGACAGCAACAACGCCAATGAAGGCGCCAGCTCCAGCAACCCTACGGATCACTGATGGCCGGGAGGGCAAGGCAGAGGCTCCAGTAGTGAGGAGCCGGGTATTTCAGCTGACTACCGAGGAGGCTCGCGCCGCACCTGATGTGGTGACGGGTATGATTCTTTCCCCCTATTTTATTTTTATGATGTTATGATATTGATATGTGCTATATATATGCGTTAGGATCATTCCATGTGAACGGTATCCCAGTTCAGGTGTTGTTCGACTCGGGTGCCACCCGATCATTTGTCTCTCTTGCGCTTAGCAAGAAGTTTACTGAGTCTTCGGGCATATTGGATTGCCCTTTAGAGGTAGAGATTGCCGATGACCGATCAGTGCGAGCATCAGCAGTGTTCATAGATTGTGTTCTAAGGTTGTTTGAGGAGCGCTACTTGGTGGATTTGGTTCCCATTCCGTTGCGTGGGAACAAAGTGATTATAGGCATGGATTGGTTAAGCCCTAATGGGGCGGTGATAGATTGCGCTCAGAAACTAGTGCGGATCAGGACCCCAAGTGGGGGAGAGTTGGTGATCCATGGCGAGAGGCCACTACGTGGACCCACGGTATGCTCAGCAGCGAGGGCCAGGTGCTACCTTCAGCAGGTTTGTGCGGGATATGTCGCGTATGTTCTGGATACCCGGGAGGCGGGTAAGACGACGATGAGCGAGGTTCCAGTGGTGCGAGACTACACTGATGTGTTCCCGGAGGAACTTCCTGGAATACCTCCGGAGCGACAGGTAGAGTTCAGGATCGACCTAGTTCTTGGTGCGGCTCCGATAGCCAAGGCACCATATCGGTTGGCTCCTCCTAAGATGCAGGAGTTGTCTACACAGCTACAAGAGCTGTTAGATAAGGGATTCATTAGACCAAGCAGTTCACCATGGTGAGCCTCGATCCTGTTTGTGAAAAAGAAGGACGGGTCGCATCGGATGTGTATAGATTACCGGGAGCTGAACAAGGTAACGGTGAAGAACAGTTACCCACTCCCGAGGATTGACGACCTCTTCGATCAGTTATAGGGAGCATCTTGGTTCTCTAAGATCGATTTGCGTTTGGGCTATCATCAGATGAGGGTCAGAGAGGAGGATGTGCAGAAGACCGCGTTTCGGACGCGTTATGGCCATTATGAGTTCGTGGTGATGCCGTTCGGGCTCACCAATGCTCCTGTCGCGTTCATGGACCTCATGAACCGCGTGTGCAGACCGATGCTGGATCGGTCTGTGATAGTTTTCATTGATGACATCTTGGTTTATTCCAAGATGCAGGAGGAGCACGAGGAGCATCTGAGGGAGGTTTTGGAGACCCTGAGGAGGGAGAGCTGGTACGCTAAGTTCTCCAAGTGCGAGTTCTGGTTGCGCGAGGTGCAATTCCTTGGGCACCTTGTCAACCAAAAGGGTATACTGGTCGACCCGGCCAAGGTCGAGGCCGTGATGAGATAGGAGGTTCCGAAGTCTCCATCCGAGATTCAAAGTTTCCTAGGATTAGCGGGCTACTATCAGAGATTCATGCAGGATTTCTCCAAGATAGCCGTGCCCCTGACACGGTTGACTAAGAAAGCCATGGTCTTTTGATGGGGGCCTGAGCAGCAGGCAGCGTTCGAGACTCTCAGACAGAGATTATGCGAGGCGCCAATCTTAGCCCTGCCCGAGGGCGTAGAGGATTTTGTGATATACTGTGACGCGTCCATTTCGGGGTTGGGCGCGGTACTGATGTAGAGGGGGCATGTCATTGCCTATGCTTCGAGGCAGCTGAAGCCTCACGAGGCGAACTACCTGACGCACGATTTAGAGTTGGGGGCGGTGGTCTTCGCCCTCAAGATTTGGCGGCATTACCTCTATGGGGTTCGATGTACCATCTACACGGACCACAAGAGTCTGAGGTACCTCATGGATCAGCCGAATCTGAACATGAGGCAGCGTCGGTGGTTGGACGTGGTGAAGGATTATGATTGTGAGATCCTTTATCACCCGGGGAAGGCCAATGTGGTGGCCGATCCGCTTAGCCGTAAGGCGGCGCCGATCAGGGATGTATGTATGAGGATGACGGTGGTGACTCCACTGTTATAGCAGATTCGGGAAGCTCAGCAAGAGGCTATGAAGGAGGAGCATCGGAAAAGCGAGCAGATAATGGGTTTAGTCACCTCCTTCGATTATGATAGTCGAGGATTATTGACATTACACAGTAGGGTGTGGGTGTCGTATCACGGAGGTGTGCGTCAGATCTTGATGGAGGAGGCGCACAAATCCCGGTTTTCTATTCATCCCGGGGCAACGAAGATGTATAGGGATCTTCGTCTAGACTATTGGTGGCCCTGCATGAAGCGGGATGTGGCTTGGTACGTTGAGCGGTGCTTGACCTGCAGGAAGGTCAAGGCCGAACATCAGAGACTGCACGGGAAGATGCAACCGTTGGATATCCCGTTGTGGAAATGGGAAGATATTACGATGGATTTTATCACAAAGCTTCCCAGGACTGCGCGGGGAGTAGATTCGATTTGGGTCATCGTGTATCGATTGACCAAGAGCGCCCATTTTATTCCGATCCAGGAAAGTATCTCGGCCGAAAAGTTGGCCGATATCTATATCAGGGAGATAGTGGTGCGGCACGGGGTGCCGGTGTCCGTGATATCAGACAGAGATGTGCGGTTCACTTCCAGGTTTTGGAAGACGTTTCATGATGAGTTGGGCACTCGTCTGCACTTTAGCACCACCTTTCACCCGCAGACAGATGGTCAGAGCGAGCGTACCATCCAGACTCTGGAGGATATGTTGCGGGCGTACGTGCTAGACTTTGGTGGTAGTTGGGATACCTATCTTCCCTTGGCTGAGTTCTCGTACAACAACAGCTACCACGCGAGTATTGACCGTCCTCCATTCGAGATATTATACGGACGGAGGTGTAGGACCCCGATATGTTGGGGTGAGGTGGGCCAGAGGGTCATGGGGAGCACCGACGTGGTGCTCAAGACTACTGAGAGGATCCAGCAGGTTCGGAGCAGGCTTCAGACTGCACAGAGTCGGCAAAAAATCTATGCCGATAAGCGTCGTTTAGACTTGGAATTCCAAGTCGGGGATATGGTTCTCCTGAAAGTGTCGCCTTGGAAGGGCGTCATCCGATTCAGGAAGCGGGGCAAGTTGGGCCCAAGATACATTGGACCGTTTAGGGTTGTAGCCCGGGTGGGCAAGGTGGCATATAGGTTGGATCTGCCAGCTGAACTTAGCCAGATCCACAACACTTTCCACGTTTCTCAGTTGCAGAAGTGTTTGGTGGACGACTCGGCAGTAGTGCCTTTGGAGGATATTCAGGTCGATGACAGTCTGAATTACATCGAGCGGCCTGTGGCGATCCTCGACAGGAAGTCAAAGGATTTGAGGAACAAGAGGGTGGAACTCGTAAAGGTACAATGGCAGCATAGGAAAGGATCAGAGTGGACTTGGGAACCGGTGGAAGAAATGATGGAACACTACCCCGAGCTATTTCAGGATCGAGCAGTAGACTTCGAGGACGAAGTCTAAAATAAGTGGGGAAGATTTGTAGCACCTGGTTCCCGGTACATATTTCTTGTAATTTAAAATTCTTAATTCTTGCATTTTTGCCTTGGACTCGGCGAGTTGAAGGACCGACTCGCCGAGTAGGAGCGGGATGAGACGCGGGGTCTGAGCCTTGGACTCGGCGAGTCGGTTTCCCGACTCGGCGAGTAGGCCCTGTTTGGGCAAAAACCCTAACCCGAGTATTGTCACCCTATTTAAGCACATTAACTCGGCCCCTTGTCCTTAACACTTCCAGAGAGCTGTAGTGAGAGTCCCTAGTCCCCCATATTGTGCGTGTGAGTGAAGTTCTTGCTTGGTGAAGGAAATTGAAGTTTAGAAGAAGAAAAGAAGAGATTGAAGAGTGCGAGAGAGGGAGTAGATCCGAAATCTACATTGGGAGAAGCTTCCATTCACGTAGTAAAGTTTCTACCTTGATCTTTAGCTCATTAGATCCCATTTTGTCCCAATTTGGTGGTTTTCAAGCCCTAAAACACCAAACTCCATGTGTTTGAGCTTAATGATCCGAAAGGACTTCAGATGTAGACCTTATGAACATGTTAAAAGCATAAAGTTGTTGTGGTTGAAGTGATTGAGGACCCCATTGTGTGCATGACCTCTTAAAGAGCTTGGAATTGCATTTTTGAGCTTATAGGGCCATGCATGCACGTAAAGTTTGCAAATTTACGTGTTAAGCATGCCCTAGGACAATAGATCTGTGGTTTTGAAGCGTTGCATGTCTCAGATTTGGCTCATATGGGAAATGGGTCAAGGGACTCGGTGAGTCCCAAAGTGGAACTCGGCGAGTTCTATGAAGATGGCCTTAGACTCGGCGAGTTGGATGAACAACTCGGCGAGTCCTATGAAGATTGTCTGGTACTCGACGAGTTGTTCTTCAAACTCGACGAGTCGTATGAACTGTTACTGTGTACGAAGGGTTTAAGTGTCAGAAGTCCAACCCCTCGTGTTTGCACGTAGAATTAGCAATCCAACGTGTTACGATAGTCCCAGAAACCCAGATTCTCATGAAGGATGTTCAGATGAGGATCTGGAAGCGAGTGGGAAGTCTGCTCGCACGGACTCGACGAGTTGTTCATGGACTCGGCGAGCCGGATCGCAAGCCGGTCCTATCGTCCCGAGTAGTGAGTTAAGGGTGACTCAGTGAGTGGGAAAAAGGGACTTGTAGAGTGGGACCGGGTTAGTGGGAGAAGGAATCGGCGAGTCCAGTCAACTGGAAGTTGACCTTGACTAAGGAGTTGACCTTAGACCAAGGGAGGGTCAGTCATCTGACCTAAGGGTGTGTATGAGAGGCTAATCTATGTTTATGATTTATAGCCGGAGGATTTCCGATTCAGCAGTCAGGCGCTTAGCAAACAGACATCAGTAGCTACTTTCGAGGTGAGTTATCTTCCAGTAGCGGTGGGTCTACGGCCACAATGCCGGCCCACCAGTAGGAGTTGTATGATAGATGATTGTCTTTGTGATATTCATCTAGGGTTGCTACTACCTGTGATATGCTTATGTGCTAGTATGATATGATGTTATGTGCTAGTGACAGTAAGGGGAAATAGTCCCCAGAATATCGGTCGATAGGGACGAAGGGGCGGTCATGCCCAGCCATGCTAGATAGATTATGTGATATGTGATATGTGGTAGTAGTAGGGGGTGAAATAGTCCCCAGCATCCGGTCTAGAGGACCGAAGGGGAGACCAGCACCCAGATATGCTAGTCAGTATCCGGTCGAGAGGACCGAAGGGGAGGCCAGCACCCAGATATGCTAGCCAGTATCCGGTTAAGAGGACCGAAGGGGTAGGTCGGGCACCCAGATATGCCTGACAATATATGTATGTTATGTGGTTATATGGTATGCAGTACAGTGGGGGAACTCACTAATCTTCGTGCTTACAGTTTTCAGTTGTTGTTTCAGGTACCTCTTCTGTCAAGGGGAAAGAGCTGGCACGGTAGCGGCGCATCGCACACACTCTTTTGATTTCCGCACCAAGAGACATTCTGGGATTTTGTACTCTGACATTTTCATGTTTTATGTTTTGGTTTATGGCCACGAGACATGTTTTATTAAATATTATGACCATATGATGTTTTGTTACAAATGCTTTTTCAAATCGCTTAATTAAAAACAAAATTTTTGGCCCGTATTTTTGGGATGTTACACCACACCTACCCATACTTTCCTCAAGAATCCTCCCGAATCCTTTAAGTCACCTTCTCCAATCCATACACCAAACGCTCGTGAGCCGACGCAACAAAACCCACCGAAGCAATCTATAGGCTTTCCTAGGTTCCCGACCTCACACTGTCATCATCTACTGAAGAACTCCCCATAATGCTAGTTACCCAGCTCGAACACAGTCACATGCAACAAAGCTTAGATAATCCTTCGAGTAACAAACTCTTCTCTACAAGGGTTAGACTCAAACAAGATCTGTGCAATAGAGTCAAATCCATCACTCTGTGATTATCCACCCTTTGTCACATGTGACTTGACATATTCACTTAGTAGATGACTCCCATCACCTAAGAGTCCCACAAAGCACAAAGCAAGCAACATTCATGCAGTACCACTCCAATCCGACCTACTACAACACATACTAGGAGCTTCCACTCCCTCTACTGATTTCCTTACACATACCAACCAAACCCAACTCGGCATCCCATGCTTCCTATCGGGCCAACCTATCATTGGCTAATCAGAACAAGCAAGTTTACAAGCTCATCCAATATGCATACAAAGGAATCCATCCTAGGATTCTATCATACAAAAACTGAGCAGATCCTTAGCCCTAACTAGCACGCTATCCCAAAGATTCACAGATCAAAGCATAACAGATAACATATGTGGGTATATTGGGAAAACTTACTTGAGCTCAGCTGATTGCATGCACCAAACCCTTTCTTCTTTTAGAAAAATCCCTTTCTAAAATATATTTCTATTTGAAAAACTTTACCAAATCTTCAGTTTGAGTTCAGACACACCCGAAAGTGTGCCCGAATCCCTCAAACCAAGGCTCTCATACCAAGTTGTAACATCCCAAAAATAATAACGTAAAAATTTCATTTATAAATTAATAAGTCATAATACATATCATGTCCATAAAACCATGGTTGTGAAAATTTAGCAAAACATCTTTAAATCAGAGTAAATTACAAAATGCGGAAACATGTGATGTGTGCACTGCAATCAACCCGAGCTCTTCCATTTTTGGAAAACGACTCACCTGAAACATAAACTAAAAACCGTAAGCACAAAGCTTAGTGAGTTCCCCAAAATACCTCATACCGATACATACATAACACATAACGGGGCCTGCCCACAATCGCATAACGGGTCCCACCCACACTCGCATAACGGACCCCGCCCACTGAGATACGAGCCTCACCCACTGAGATACGGGCTCTACCTACACTTGTATAAAAGGCCCTGCCCACATACAAATCATATAACCATATAATCATATACAATTAAAAACATGTGAAAATCACAAAGATAGTAGCATACTACATAATCATCGGGCCTCGCCCACATACAAATCATATATGCATAACCTGATACTAGCATACAGAATAACCATCGGGCCCTGCCCAGTAAACATACGGATACATACATATGCAAGATTTATGCAAACATCTAGCACTCTATATGGCAAACCATGGGCCGACATTGGTGCCTTCGACTCGCTGAACATAGAGAGGACACTCACCTTGCACTGTCGAATCACACAGACGATCCCTGGCTGCTGGCTGATAGATCCCCGAATTGTCAATCATCAAAACAACACCCAATTAACAATTGGGTTCCAATATATAACCATAAATCCCTACTTGGGGTAAAAAGACAATTTTACCCCTAACCTAGCTTGGTCCAAGACCAAGGCCCAAACTCGCACTCCGAAGGCCCAAAAACCAATTAATCAACCAAGGCCCAGTTATGCCCAATTTTCCAAATTGGACCCAAAACCCTTACATGGGCCTTACCTTAAGGCTAATCCAAATACCCTAGTCCATACACTTGCTACCAAATCGCCCAACAAGAACCCAAACACCTAAGCCCTAAAGAAAAGCCCAACTCGAAGCCCAAACACAATTAGGGTTTTCACAGAAAATGACGATTAGGGTTAAGTAAGAACACTTAACCCATTAAGGACTTAATCCATCAAGTCCATCACTCTACTAGGTCAATTGTACAATGTGGTCGGGCATAATCCATAACTCCAATCCAACGGTCCAAACGCGAGTCACGACAAGTCTCAATAAAACTCTCCAAGATTAGGGTTTTCTAAACCCTAATCAGGGTTTCCAACCCCAAAACATTCCAATTAGGTCCAAGGTTAAGTTTTTTGATTAATTTGGGTTTCACTAGGTCGGGCACCACCCACCGCCACCTCGGGCGGTAGTGGTCCACGGCGGTCCACGGCTGCAGCTACCCGCACACGGCGGCGGCTCAAGAGATAATTCCAATGATCAAGCACACATACAAGCCTTACATCATTCACACACGCCATATCACACACACAACCACCCCATCACGGTGGCTAGTGGCGACAAAAGAAAGCAACATAGCGACAACCACCATGGTTGGCTGCCGTGGTGGTTCGCCTCGCCTCCGGCCAACATAAAACTACCACAGACTTCACGGGTTCCGAACAACATATACACGCAAGAACATAAACTCTCAGCCACCAACTAGATGGCTGACGATGCCAGAATAAACAGAAATAGCAACCAAAGGCCAACGACAGCAGCAAACGACGTACATGACGCCATACACACAGAGAGGAACGATGCGTGGGTCGCTCACGACCCACACATAGACGTTCATAGCTTCATTCATCGGTCTCGGTGGTTCTTCCGGCTTCTCACGACGTCACCGGCAGCAGGGGTTCTTGTGGTGGCGTTCAACGACAAGGTAACAGAGGGTAGGGTGGCGGTCGGACTCGACAATGCAGGCGGCGGCTGAGAAAACTCAAAAAAATGGTGGCGGCCGGAGAAGGTAGCTAGGGTTAGGGTTTGATACCAAAGAAAATGAGGGGGAAGGGCAGCGAGTTTAATCTCGTGTTCTCTTTCAAACATATGCTCACTTTTCCAAGTTTAGCCCTCGTCCACAAAACCTTTTTCAACTTAACTCCAATATTTACCAAACATCCCCTTCCTTCTGAAATTCTTTACAAAACCACCCCAGAAGTTACACTTTAACCCCCAACATCCAAAATCATGACACTTAACTCCCGGAACCAACACCATGCTAAATTATTATGGATTTAGGGCTAAAATAATATAAAAAATATAATTTACATCTCGGGGTTTAGGGTTTGTTATTTATTTACTCATTTTATTTATTTATTTTCAAATGGAATGTTACATATTAGGTCAAAATTTCCCAATGCATGTATTGGACCCATATTAGGGTTTATGACCTAAATCTCATGCATGGTTTGAGAACCCAACCAAACTCCAGATCCAAGGCACAAATTATTCCAAGTGTCCCAAAGATTCCTAAAGTTGCAAACTTTATGAGATCTCATCATCCCAACAAACTAGAACAAGAAGTTTATGGGCCAAAACTCCAGATCTAACAACCTAGCATGATAAAAATCGAGTCTTTGACACTTACAAAGGTCCAAAAGAGTGCTATGGTGAAAAATGGAGACTTGCTTGCTTGATCTATACTTCCTTCTTTCTCCTTCTTCCTACTTTAGCTTCAAAGAACACCAAACTAGCTCAATAATAGAGGAAAGTGATTAGGTTTTCTTTAGGGTTTGAGGGGGCTGAGGATGAGCAAACCCTAGCTCCTCAGTCCTTTAAATATGGAGCAAACCCAAAAAACAAGGTTTCTCATTAAACAGCTGTCACACCGTGACCATAAGATGCCACACCGTGGTGGTCATTTAAAACCCACGGTACATTGACCACTAGCACGTCATGGAGTACCTCCATTACGACGTGACACCACCCAAAATCCAAAATATATTAAATTTAAATATCTCCAAGGATCTGAATGTCATAGTAGTTGCAATGTCATAAAAATTACAAGTAAAATTTTCATTTTAAAACAGATTAACCAATTGAAACCTTTAACTTAAAAACAACAAGTGACATTTATTTGTTTGGAACCATAGTGCAATCATAGTTGAATTAAAGGAAAGTGGAAATCATTATCTTCAATGCGTTTGTATAGTCCCATCGAGCTCTTCTCACGAACAACCTGTAAAACATTTAATCCACAACTATAAGCATAAAGCATAGTGAGATCCCTAGTATACCACATATTCCATCATATATATAATGCATCCACACAAAGTCATCGGCTATAAGTTGGTCTACCTGCTCTTCCTACAACAAGCCTACATCATACATAACGAACCCAAACCAAACTTATCTAACATGCCCAACCCAAAGTGTATAACCGGCCCAACCCCGACTCATATAACATGCTCAACCCGACATACAAAATAAGTCAAAATAATAAATCAAACAAGAACCATGCAACAAGGCTTTGGACTAAGAGTTCTCAGGATATCTAACTTGGACTACTTACGACCGCTAGTATATCCACTCAACGACCATCTAAAACTATACTTACCCTAACCATTCATAACGATACAAGTGATTTGATCCAATCACAGTCTTTCATACATGTGTTGTTATATAATCACAATCTTTCATACAAGTGTTGTGATCTAACCACAACCTTTCATACAGGTGCTGTGATCTAACCACAATCTTTTATACAGATGTTGTAATCTAACTACAGTCTTTCGTACAGGAGTCGCAAGACAGTCTAGCCTAACATGACACCAAGTGTCCTATACTGCACATACATATCAAGAAATCAACCAAATCAACTAGCATGCTTGTACTCTAAGAATACTTCTATCCTATCATGTAAAGGATATACAATGTCATACGTGGCATAATGATAAAACTCACCTAAACCAAAGAACCGAGAAGCACATCAACACTCTCACTCCTTGAACTGATCAATCCCACGAACCGAATAACACAAAAAAAGATCGAATCTCAGTCAATAACCCAAATCCTTCAAGTTTGACCCAAGGTCAAACTGGTCAAATGTCAACGGTCAACAAAAGACAACGTTCAACCAAGACAATAGCCACCATGCTGTGAAGACATATTGGCCATGTCATGGGCATGTCAAGACAAAATAGTCGACATACATGACATCGCCAAGTCGTGGTCCGTCCTTGGTCACTTTGTGGTTGCCGGAAGATCTCCCATGTCTTCATTAAGTGCTTAATCCTTACATATCAAATCCCCAAACTTCAGATCTAGTTCTTCTTAATGACTTAATAGATAAAGTTTCCAAATTTAACCATTAGGACCCCACCTCAAGGCAAGATCTTAAACCCTAAGCTCATTAAGTCCTTAATATGACCAAAAATTTTACATGAAACAAAGGGTATCGAGATTTAACACTTTTTCCATCAAATAAGGCCAAAAGATGGTCACCAAACAAGCCCAAGTGAAATATCCCATAATTTCAAATAGGTTTTTCATTTTAAAAATAGATTAAACAATTAAACCTTTGTTTCAAAACCATTGGATACCATTTTAATAATTGAAAATCATTCATTATCATAGTTATGTTTTCAGAACCGTAGAAACGAATATCTTTGATTCGTGTGTACAGTCCTACCGATCTCTTCTCACGATCAACCTATAAAATGTTTAATCTATAAATATAAGCATAAATTTTAGTGAGTTTGCCAATATACCACATATTCCGTCATACATACAATGCATCCACATAAAGTGTTCGGCTCTAGGACCGACCAACCAGATCTCCTATTCACATAAACATAACTAACAATCATACATGAAATAACGGGTCTGCTCTAACCCCGAATGAATGCTATGGGCTAATACATAGTCTTAAAGTCACATATTGCCATGGACCAATTCATGGTCTTTCCTTTCAATGTTGAGGGCCAAATCTCGGTCTTACATATAACTACCAAGGGCCAGATCCTAGTCTTTCATATAACTGCCATGGGCCAGATCCTAGTCTTTCATATAATTTCCAGAGGCCATATCTTGGCCTTCCATATAATTGTCAGGGGCCAGACCCTAGTCTTCCATACAATACATAAAGTCATATGTAGTTAGGGATCAAATAGATAGTCGAACCGATGATCCACCTAAGAGCATACAATCAGACAAGAACATCACAATCATACATTAGATCAAGAGTTCTTAGGATATCCAACTTAAACTACATAGATCCCAAGATGTCATTACCACCTAGCGATGCAACATAAACGCATAATAGATACTAGCATATACATACCCTTAGCAACTACCCTTCTTTAGTTACACTATCATTGACCACTTCTCAATTAAGTCCTTTGTTGGCCAGTCATACATAATCCTGATAACATGTCTACCCTAGTTACCCTAACCAAACATAACTCATAATAGTACCATACGATCAACAAGAAAGACCCTACCAGTCTAGCATAGCAAGACACCAAGTTTCCTAAACTGCACATGCATAACAAGGAGTTATCCTAGCTAACTAGCATACTTGTATTGTAACATTACCTCTATCCTACCATGGAAATGATATACAACGGAATACGTGGCATAATGAGAAACTCACCTGAATTGAAGAACAGAAGAAGCATAACACATGCTCAACCCCTGCACTGATTGCCCACGCTAATCGACTAGTACCAAGAAAATATAGAACCTTAATCAATAACCCCATTCCTTCAACTTTGACCCGAAGTCACACTGGTAAAAAAGTCAACGGTCAACAAAAGTCAACAGCTAACCAAGTCAACGCTCATCACGACATGGGGACCTCTTGGCCATGTTGTGGGAATACCAGGACAAGATAGTCACGAAGCAGAGAACCACCACTCGTAGATTGCCATACTCATCATTAAGGGCTTAATCCTTACAGATCTAAGCCCAAAACTTCAGATCTACTTCTTTTTAATGACTTAATAGATAAAGTTTTGAACTTTATCCATTAGTACTCCATTCTAAGGCTAGATACACAACCCTGATACCATTAAGTCCTTAATGAGGCCAAAACTTATGCATGGGACCAAGAGTCATCCAAACTAAGTCGTTTTTCTTACTCAACAGATCCTATGAACCATTAGAGAACCATAACAAGCTTTGGAGTTCCCCAAACTCGAAGAGCATTTATGGAAAAAACCAAAACCACCCAAAAATGACCTCAAACTTAAATCTAGAAGAAGTGGTGTCAAGGTGAGAACTTTATACCCCTAGGTGGCTTAGAAAAAAAAACTAAAGAGAATGATGGATCCAAACCAGCCCCTTGTTTCCTTGTGAACTTCCTTCTTCTCAAGCTTCACCATAATCCAAGGAATAAGCTTCAAATCAAGAGAAAAATCTTTCAAATATTCATGGAGGCTAGGGTTTCATTGATGAGGGGTTGGAGACTGAAGAAGATGCCCTAATCCTTGGGACTATGTGTTTAAATATGGAGAAAACCCTAAAAATCATGGGCTTGGGCTACAACTGCTGTCATGTTGTGGCCTACATCTTGTCATGTCTTGGAGGCCATCCATATAAACATTTTATTCATTTGGCATGCCACACCGTGGTGCTTCATTCATCACGTCGTGGCACAAGGTTTTTTATTCTAAAAACCTTACCGAAGAGAGCATTGCCAGTTTAATTCCAGTCTTTTCTCAATTGAGAAGTCAACCAAGTAAGAGAAGAAGAAGAATCTGACGCCCAAAATTCCCATGTCTTTCTTGGTTGGACCAACCGGCGAAATCCGTCTTCCTTAATTGGAAGAGCAAGAACAAGTCTCTGAATTGAAGTAGAGTAGACCGATGATCCTGTAGTCATTTGGCCAGCTATTGCAAGAAAAAGCTTGCATCTGCTCCCCCTATTATATAACGGCTCTGGCAGCTGCACTTTTTTTATATGATGCATCGAATGCTTCCTCTGCTTTCAGTAAAAATACCTTTGCTCCCTCTAAGCTCTTAACCGATCTTTTCTGGAAAACGGGTGTTACACCAAGGTTTTGGATTTTCCCAAAACTCTAAGAAGATTCCTTCAAAGGAATTCAAGGTATGAAACAAGAGATATAACGATATAGGTGGAAGCTTTATAAATTTTCAAGCTCCATAAGATGTAGGAGATGAAAGATCTGAAGTAGATACACTCTTCCAACTAGCAATCACACATTCTTCTCCTTCCCAAGATGTAATCCAAGGCCTCAATCTTCAAAAACAACAAGAACACATGAAGAACACTCAAATGGGGATAAGGTTTTCGAGATAGGAGGGTGGAGGCCGAAGAGAATGAGCTAACCCAAAAGTTAAGGTCCTTAAATATGGACGAAACCCTAAAAATCATGGGCTTAGGCTGCAGCAGTCGCCACGTCATGACATCATTCTTGCCACGTCGTGGTGTCCATTAGGATACGCGTTTCACTTAAGTCTCATGCCATGTTGTGGTCATCAACCCACCAGAGGTGTTATATCTTGGCCATAAAAAACAACCAGTAGTGGCAATGTCCATGATAAAGGTTGAATATATGGAAACTATGATATATATATATATATATATATATATATATATATATATATATATATATATATATATAGGTTCAGGTTTATTTGAGACCATTCTAATTTTGTGAGACCGTGAGATCAAATCTAAAAATAATTTTAAAATGCAAAATAAATGGAAAAATCCAAAAAATCTTTTTTTAAATATTATTTTCAGAACTTGAATTAACTAAAAAAATTAAAAAAAAATAATAAATAAACAAAAAAAAACCTGTTTTTTTTTTTTTTTTTTTTTTTTTTTTTTTTTTAAATACGTGAAATATTCTAATAGAATATTATACTGTACATATTCTAAAAAATACTTTTAAAATGCAAAATAAATGGAAAATTCAAAAAATTCTTTTTTTAAATATTATTTTCGGAACTTGAATTAACTAAAAAAAATCCCGTTTTTTTTTTTTTAAAATACGTGAAATATTCTAATAGAATATTACACTGTACATATTTCTAAAAAATAATTTTAAAATGCAAAATAAATGGAAAAATCCAAAAATTCTTTTTTTAAATATTATTTTCGGAACTTGAATTAACTAAAAAAAATAAAAAAAAATAAAAAAAGATAAAAAATGCGTCTCACGGTCTCACAAAATTAAGCCGTCTCACATGAACCTATATATATATATATATATATATATATATATATATATATATATATATATATATATATATATATATATATATATATATATATATATATATATATATATATATATATATATATATATATATAAGGCCTAGAAAAATCTTAGTAGACCGACTATAAAAAGTAGAAAACTATATATTTATTGTGATAACAACTCAACAATCCAATTTCTATAACAACCAGTGGTTAATATCCAATGATCAATGGTAAGAGCAAACATATCGATGTAAAGTTTCATTTTTAAGGGACCCGGTGAATGATGGAACAACACAGTTAATCTTATGCAATATTGACAATCAAATTATTTATGTTATGACTACACCTCTCAAGAAAGAACAATATGCTAAACTTTGATGGTCACTGATCATGTTGGAATGTTGAAGGTAAGTTGATAGTTTATAGTATTTCTTAAATGATGGATTTTTGGACTCTGATCTGATAATTCAACAATTTCAGAAGAAAAGTCATAAACAAAAATTGATTCTTCATCTCACGTAGATGACCACATCTTCTAAATTGGATATCGATTTATCTTGGTTCTTTTTGTGCAGCTATAGATAAGTTCTTTCATTGTAATCTATATAAAAGGCCATTAGTCGCTCTTTGAAGAAACAAGAAGCAGATGTGTTGTGTTTGAGTGAAAATATTTTTGATTCTATTTGTGTCAATATTATAACAATATCAAACACTGTGATGTGTGGCTATTGTTGTTTATAGTTGAGTAATCATGGTTAAATTTTGTTACACACATATGAAAAGTTTGGTATAAAACCCCACATGTTCCATACATTGACCCGTGATGATGAGTTTTATTACATCTTCAGAAGTCAAGTTGTTTGACGTTTTAGAAGATAAGTTGGACCGTCCCGATATTTAAAATCTCAATTTGATGGGTGGCGAGGTTACATAGGTTGAAGGTAGGTTACTTAACCTATCTTTTTTTTTTTTTTTTTTTTTTTTTTTTTTTTTTTTTTTAAATAATAGCTTTTTTAAATAATAGCTTATATATAATTAAAAAATGTGGTCTATCTAACAAAAATTAAGTGAACTACCTAATATTATTGGAAAAAGATGTACGAATAAGATTTTTAAAGCTTATATTCTATACTTTAATAGCGTAAAAAGTTTAGGTACAAGTGGATATATATATATATATATATATATATATATATATATATATATATATATATATATATATATATATATATATATATATATATATATATATATATATATATATATAAGCGATAGAATTGGAGGCTTGTTCTAGGAATTCCTATTGAGTCGCTGCCCCTAAGTAGTCACTCTCGTTTATTTTATTTTATTTTTAATTTAATTTTATATTGGGCTACATGTATGTATATATATATATATATATATATATATATATATATATATATATATATATATATATATATATATATATATATATATATATATATATAAAAGCTTATGTACCTAACCTTATCAAACTACGTTATTTTGTATTAAATTTTCATTGCAATCATCCAAGATTCTTAAACTTCATCCATAAATTTGATTTACTTCAAAAAAGTTTGGAAATTCATCATTATATATCTCCTACATCCTTCCATTTGTAGCGGTATGATATGAAGCCCATCAGGTGGTATTCGATAGAAAGACGTGATATAAAAGAAAGATATTGGTGAAAGTCCAAAGATTTTTGAAGTAATCAAGTTATGGGGTTGAAGTTTAAGAACCTTAGACAATTACAATGTCAATATGATACAAACCGATGTAGTATTATGAAGTTAGGTACCTAAGCTTATATAAGGTTGTTAGGAATATTCACTTTACCCTATATATATATATATATATATATATATATATATATATATATATATATATATATATATATATATATATATATATATATATATATATATATATATAATTCCTAGAACAAGCCTCCAATTCTATCGCTTAATTAGTCAAATATATAGAATTCGTAATTCACAAATCACAATTCCATTGAATGTAATTTTTTTTAACTTATTGTTTCACCAGATCATTACTCCTTTATTCTGATATAACTGATATTAAATGTTTGTTAATAATGAATTATGAATATGAGAATATCGATTCCAAAGTAAGGTTTTTTTTTCTTACTAAATAGTGAATATTAAAAAGTGATTTGTGAATTGTTCAATGATTCAACAACATAAATTTTGATTGTTCCATGATTGTATACTATGTTTTTTTAATTGTTTCAATATAAATTGATTATTTGATTGTAGTTCATTTGTTTGATTATTTGATATTTCGAGTGTTGTTTGTAAATTAAATATTGTAAAATAAGAAATCTCATATCTAATGAAATAAAAAATTTCATACCAAAAACAAAATCATTGTTTCATTGATAATTCCTTATTTCTTTGTTTTGATTGTTGATTTATGACATGCTGCTTGTTTAAGAAATTATATATATATATATATATATATATATATATATATATATATATATATATATATATATATATATATATATATATAAAACTTGGCTTGCAAGATGAATAGTGAACTTCCGAGTTTTTGGCAGAAATGGTCCCTCTATTATGTTTGTGGATGTTCCCTCTATTGTGTGGGGTATTTTTTGACATTATGTATATTCTTTAGTGTCATCTTATGTCAATATCGGTATTTTTTTGTGTACAAGTGTCATTCATCGTTAATCGAATTTGTTGATGTTTATCTTAGTGCCATTCTGGAATTTTCCACCACTTCTTCGACTTCTCCAAACGATGAGGTTGTTTCCAACATCGGAGAATCGGGTATGGAATGAACATCCTAGCCGAAATTGTTACGTCTGAGGTTCGTTAGGATAAAAGATGTCTTTATTCAAGTTTTTATTAAAAATGATAAAAAATTATAGAAAAAGATAATTAGGAACATAAGCATATAAAAGTTGATTTAAGTACATTATATGGAATTATGAAAATCTATATAAAGATATAAGACCACATCCTGGTACGATTATAAAAACTTCAAATCTTTTTTTTTTTTTGCTTATACGATCCGACCCGATTCGAATACAACTATTTTTTTCTATCGGTTTCATTTAGAAAATGAACCATTTAGTTTTACGTTTTAGACTTGTCACTGTTTTCGGCCACATATATGAAAAATAATTGTTATGAACCAAACTATATATGAAAAATCGTATTTTGTTTTGAAATAATGTGATTAAAAAAGGTTATGATTTAAAATGTTTATGATTTTTAGTCTTTATTATCCAAAATTTATTTGATTCTGAAATAATCCGATTAAAAAATGTTATGATTTAAAATGTTTATGATCTTTAATCTTTATAATCCAAAAATATTATGATTCAAAATATTATAATTCAATAATAATAAGATTTTTAATCTCCTAATTCAAATAATAATAATAATAATAATAATAATAATAATAATAATAATCCTTACATTTTAAATGTTACCGTTTAAAAAAAACAAAAAAGTACAAAAAAATAAACAAAAAATAAATACCGATTACAAAGGGCTTCACAAAGAGATGCAATTTGAATTTATTGACAACGAAAACATTTCTAAATCCGTCCCAGCATAAATATCAATAAGTATTCTATAATTAACAATTTAAAACCGTGCACAATCGAAATACATGCAAATCCTTATGTTTTTGTCCAACTAATATCGATTCACTAGACATAACATAAAGTTTGTATCTTCTTATCAATCACAGCATCCAATTGCAATAAAACCGGAAAACAAACGATTAGTTGCTATCATACGTAATTGACTTTTAAAAAATTAATAAATAAGAAATCTGAAACCATTTCCTATGAATAATCATTTAATCTACCACCCTTTTGTATTAATAGTATACCATTAAAAGTCTTGTAGACCAAATTCAGATCACATTGTATAATGAATTTTCGTCATGATGGTGGAGGTGGTGGAATGGTAATCACTCATGTGGTCATAGATCGATGACAAGGATATGAAAAAAAAAAAAAAAAAAAAAGACGATTGAAATGTTAGTCTACCATCTTGAATGATAATTAAATAACAATAAATTTAATGTACTGGATAACCAATAATTCTGAGATTCAAACAAAATTTATCGCCCTTTTTTAGTTTCATAGTTTCATCTTTATCTAGAAAATAAAATTAAAATGTTGACAAATAAATCTTCCTCCCTCTATTTTTGGAATTTCGTTTTTGTTTCATACTCTTCAAGAGGTTGGATTAGATAAGAGGGCGTGTTTTGTTTAAATTTTAAAAAAGAAAAACTATTTCAAAGAGAACAACGAATCTAATAAAGATCAATTTTGTCAAATATCAATTTTTCATAACTTTTGTCATTTATCATTTTATGATATTTTTAAGATAAAATAATATCCATATGTCCATATCTAGATTTTTTCAATTTTAAAATTAGAATCACATAATATTTATACTTATATATATAAAATATTAAATGTAATAATAAATTGCAATTAATATGTTTTTCATTCTTTATTTCAAAATTTTATTTTGAAAAATATTTATTGTTTATAATTTGATATATAATCTTTTTTAATCAACTTGTATATTATACGAGTTTTACACCTATTATATTATATAGAGAAATTAAGGGCGTGTTTGGCACGAAGTTTTTAGAAATGTTTGGAAGCTTCTAACTTTTAGCTTTTGACAAAACGTTTTAATTTAAACAAAAAGCTCCGTTTGTCAGTACGAACGTTTAGCTTTTAGCTTAAACAAAACGCTCCAAATCTAAAAGCTATTTCATGTAGCGTTTAACAAAACGTTATTGAGTTTTTGAAATTAATTTTCATAATTACCCTTAAAAATATATTTATATATTTATTTATTTTTAATCAATTGTCCTTTTATGTAATTTTATATATTTCAAAAGCTACCAGCTATTTTTGCCAAACACTCATATAACAAATAAAAGCTACAACTTCCCGCTACCAGCTACCCGCTACACGCTAACAGCTACCTGCTATCAGCTAATCGCTACCCGCTTCCAGCTAACAGTTATTTTTGCCAAACACGCCCTAAATATCCTACATTTTATTTTTAATTTCTCTATTGTATATATAGTTAAAAAAAAGGGGATTATCTATATTATTTTTTTATTATTATTTTTACTTTAAAATATGGTTTTTTTAATAAATTTAACTTTTTATGTCAAACCTGTTCTAGCGCTCACTAATATTTTAGTTTTTTATTTAAATAAAAAAGAATGAAACCATAATTGAAAATTTAATATTTTTAATATGAAAATCTCAAATAAATTACAACCTATAGCCAAAATCCAAAATAAAATATCTTTATTAATAAATATTTACTTTTAAAATAATTTCATTTCTTATATAGTTTATATTTATATAAAATATATAAATGTTAATAAAATTTCATTTCTCAATTAGTTTAAAGAGATAAGATAATGTGACCTACAAACTCTTATGTTTTGTTTTAAAAGGTCCACCATTACTATTCTTCTTCTTCTTCTTTATGTTTTGCAGGGGCATAAAATCTATTTTTGCCTGATATTTTGGTCACATTACCTATTGTAATTTGTTTTATTGTCATGTACGCAAGTTTCATACGTTATGACAAGCTTTGTAAGATACATAATGATCAAGTGATAGCCGACGTATATGCTACATTGTAGTATACTGTGAAGAGCTTAGTCTCCAAGCTTTGTTACACATACGGTGGTCCACTGGTCCCCTTTATTAAAGCAAACCCTAAATTGAACAAAATAAAAAAGTCGTTACCCTTTCAAAAAAATACAAATGTAAGTCCTCTTTTTTACTAGATAAAGTGATGGATTTCAAAAACAACTTACCCTTTAACGACATTAGAACGAACGACCTTGTTCCCACATTGTGTGAGTGTGAGTTGAGGTGTTTGGAAATATAGAATAAAATGTCTCAGCTTAAGGAGGAGGTGGCGATGCAAGAGGGATTTGAAGAGCTTTGATCTAAAATGATGGCGATTAAGAAGAAGATTATTTGTACAAGTGTTCATTCTTAATTTCTTAGTTTATGTGTTAGGGAACTTCCTTGTTTGGCTATTTTAGTTTTGAACGGCAAAACTAATTTATTCCTAATTCTCCATCTATGTCCCTCACGAGACTTGAACCCTCGACCTCAAGGAGAGAGGGCAACACCGGATACCGCTGTGCTAGAACTTCCTTGTTTGGCTATTTTTTGGTCATTAAACTTTTTTGTTGCTATAATTAATCACTAAAGTTTTGAAATTGTGTTGAATTATTTTATATTTTTTCCCCAATTTGTTTTCATTTCATTTTTTGTAACATCCATTTTTTTTTTGCAAATACCTTTGGATTTTGACTAAGTGTTATTGTTAACGATAGCCAGTGAGTCGCGGGAGTAGCCAATAGAGATTCCTTACCGAGAGGTTCAACAGCCAGCTTTGTGAGGTGAGTTTTCCTCTAGTACGAACGGGTCGAAGGCACCAATGTTGGCCCTTTTATGTATGTTAGCATAAGTCGGACTTAGGTCCGATGTCGGAGTTAGCCCGATGTAGGTTATATGTTTACGGACTTCGGTCTGATGCCGAGGGAAGCCCGATGAATGTTTGTATGTTTGATGTCTTCGTGATTCTTGCATGTGTTTGTTTATATGTTCCGGGCTTCGGTCCGATGTCGGGGCAAGCCCGATGAATGTTTATATGCTTATGTTATGTGTTTATGTTATATGCTTTGTTGATATGTTATATGTATACCGAACTTCGGTCCGATGCCAGGCGGGGCTCGATATAGCGGGCAAGGCCCAATATATGTTATTATGTGATTATGTGTATGGTATGTGTAACATCCCAAAAATCATGACCAAAAAATTCTTTTAAAAAACATTACTAATCCATTACATTAAGTCATTCAATCATACTAAAAGGGGGTTATATGACAAATCAGAGTATTTTCCCAAACACTTATTCATTTTATCAGAGTAAACATCCCAGGCTAAAATTCTAGGTGTGTTCCATGCGATCATCCCGAGCTCCTCCTTCCGCTACCGGGAGTACCTGAAACTAAAACTGAAAGTCGTAAGCACGAAGCGTAGTGAGTTCCCCAAACTACCGCATACCAAACATATCTACTGATCCATACATGCCATACATAATTCTGAGCACATAACCACATACTAGGCCCCCGCCCGCTGCATTGGGCCTCGCCAGCCATCGGACCCCATTCGTCATCAGGCCCCGCCTGGCATCAGGTCCCACCTGGCGTAGAGCCCGACTTGGTATACAGATTTGTTTCCTTTAGGCCTCACCTATCTCTGGGCCTCGCCCACCATACACATACATACGATTAAATAACATAGTGAAACATACATAAACATTCCTTAACCATACTCTGCTCTAAGGCCTCGCCTAACTTGGGCCCCGCCCGTGGTCTGCTACTGAAGTAGTGGAACCCCGTCCACACTCCTACTAGTAGTGAGATACAGGCCCTCACCCACACTCACATCCTTCCTATCACGAGCCTCTCCCCTGCTCTGCTAATATCAAGATATAGAACCCCATCCATACTCAGCTAGTGATGAGATACATGACCTCGCCCACACTCACCTCCTTACCAGACACATACAAGTGTCACGAAGACAACAAGTATAATCTAACGCACTACATAAGAATCTTCCTCGGGAATACCCCGACATCGGATCCCTGACCCGGAAACATACTATTATCTAGCGTACTTCGGGCTTACCCCGATATCGGACCCTCGTTCCGGATCCTATCATACCCTTATATGCAGGAATCACGAAGACCTCTATCTTCCTAACATTCCTCGGAACTCGCCCGACATCAGGTCGTAACCTGGAATATACATCAATAAGTGCCTAAGGCTAACCCTGGGTCTTCCTTCTATACATAGGCATAAACATGAACATGAACATAATGGGCCGACATTGTGGCCGTAGACCCATGCACACAGTGAGGAGACTCACCTCGTACTGTTGAAAACTCGCCGAACACTTCTGACTGCTAGCCAGCAACTTCTGAACCGCTGACCCTTCGGCTTCTCGAACTATCAATACCCAAAACAACATTTAGACCACAATAATCAAAAATTCAACCCTGGTCAAAGTTGCTGAACACAGTGAGGAGGCTCACCTTGCACTGCTGAAAACTCACTGAACACTTCTGACTGCTAGCCAGCAACTTCTAAACCGCTGACCATTCGGCTTCCCGAACTATCAATACCCAAAACAACATATAGACCACAATAATCTAAAAGTCAACCCTGGTAAAACTTGGTCAAAGTCAACTTCCAGTTGACTTGACTCGTTGAGTTGTTCTACCAAGTCGTCGAGTCCATACTCCTCTGATTCATTACAACCCCCGACTTAACTCGTCGAGTCTAGCAAGAACTCGACAGGTTCTCCTTCAACCATACAATTCGAGACCATCCTCAATCGACTCACCAAGTTGTATGAACAACTCGTCGAGTCCACCTTCATAACTAAGGAGATTGCCTTGGGCTCGCCGAGTTCCTCCTCGAACTCGTCGAGTACTATGATCTTCATGCCCAATATAGACCCAGACTGTCCGAGTCCTTCACCAAATCATCTCACTGATCTAACTCATAACTAGAGGGGATTTGGGTTTGCGAACCGACTCGCCGAGTCCATGAACCGACTCGTCGAGTCCGCTTTGTGACATCTCAATTCTGTCGATTACAGTCCATTTCATTGCTTCCAACTCATAGATTTGGACTCTTAAGGCTAGCATTACACGTAAAGTTGCTAACTTTACGTGCATGCAAGGTGCTATGGAGCTAAAACTCTTAATCTAAGCTAAAATGAAGGTCTAGGACATGAAACGGATCCATAGCTGGATAAAGCTAGCAATTCTGAGCTTCTAAAGATCAAGAGTGCCCAGATCTGAAGCCCAAACATCCTCAAGGGTTAAATACTATGATTAACCTTGGTAATGGACCAAATGTGGGAAAACTACAAACTAGAAAGGGAATCTAGATGATTAACAGCCAAGGTATAAGTTTTATACCTTCAAATGATCTAAAATGCCACACAAACTCTGGATCTATAGCTCCTTCTTGCACCACTAAGAGTCTCCTTCCTTCTCGAAGCTTCAAATCACTCACAAAGGCAAGAAACTAGCTCAATAATCCACAAGGTCGATTAGGGTTTTGAGAGTAGGTGAGGGGAGTGATGGAGGTTGGTGTGGAGGCCTGAAATGTTGCTTAAATAGGGCACCAAGTCCCGAAATTAAGGTTTCCAAACCCAGACCAAACTCGCCGAGTCGGTCTCCCCGACTCGTCGAGTCGGTCACTTAATCCGCGACCCGGGGCACACTCCGACTCGTCTAGTTAATCCCTTTGACTTAGGGTTTTTCTTTCCTTTCCGGGTCTTATGGATTCGGGGTGTTACAACTCTCCCCCACTTAAACTAGACTTCGTCCTCGAAGTCCGCCATGGTCAACTACCTTACAATCCGCTTACAACTTTACGCACTTCACCCATTAGGTCCATTCCTGGATATATCATCCTTTGAATAATCCGATCACTACTACCCTCGAGCACAACACCTTTTCCCAATCGGTAGCCCTACCGATACTCCCAGTGCACTTACACTGATACACAAGGGGTTCACCCCTTTTCCTCACACTGCCACTGGCTTTTCCAAAGCAACTTCCTATAAGCAACGATCTTTCCGATCTCCATCAAGAACAAATCTTCTGCTGAAACCGCAACCCTGGCCACTCTCAGTGCCAACCATCATACCAGCACTCACGAAATATCCCCTCATACGATGCTCCAATACTGAAAACTCCACCCAACGTGTGAATTCAGACCATCCTCTGAGATTATCTGATTCCGCAGTGAGCAACTTAGCATTACCCGATCAGCTCACTGACTTCTACACCAAACAACCTTATCATCATTCCTGCCTGAAGTCCTACTGACTCCCATCCGCCTTCCGGATGAACCGAGACCATCCTAGTCCTAAACAATCAACTGTTACCCGAAATACCGGTCCTTCACCGGTTACTAGACGCAAGAACATTCCCTCAGTCGCTCCCATCGACTCATGAAGATACCGCGACTACCTGTACTGCTCTACTAACCCAACCACTCTGGCTCTAGAAGATTTAGGATCCCCGATCCCCTACCTTACCCTAAGGTCTCTACCAGGTCCCACCTGTTGCTAAAAGAACACGGGACTCGCCCACGGGCCCCACCCGTGTATACTTCGTAGCGGCCTCTCCCACGGGTCTCACCTATCTAAGGCTATGCAGACCCACTCCTCCTCTGATCTCAACTAGCTAAACCTTCCTGATTCTTATCATGCTAACTTGGAGATACAGGCCCCCTCCCACACTCCACGAACTAGAAGATACGGGCCCCCGCCCACACTCCGTTAACTAAGCTACTAATGTATGCTATGGCTTACCCGCAATCTTACATCACTTCCCTCACTGAATCGCTGCTAGGAATGTTGCGACTACCCTGCAGCCTTATATCCCGACTAAAATCGCACCTGCCGAAGGCTCTCCGACCTGGTTTCCCTGAACCAGCCATCAACTACTTGCGAAGACGCGAACTCAATGTTGGGAAGTTTCCCCAACTTCAAACCTAACTGCTCCTCAATCCAAACAACCTATTGAGATGCTTCCTTCCTTACCAAGACTGTGGAACCACCTCAGTATTGCACTTGCTTCTGTCTCTGGCCCCCACAAGTGGCTCTCCCCCACTTCGGTTCGTCTAGCTCCTCACAACTCACAGTTTGAGAGAATTACCAATTCTACCTACCATCCTCTGACCACTTCTATTGAAAACCCGAGCTTACCACAGCTGGGAATCTAACCGATCTATCCCCTATTGACACCTTCCCGAAACTAGCGAGACACTACCAAGCCCCACACATGCATGCTACAGTTACTACATCCAAAGTAACCTGCTCTAAAGGAGGCGACCTCCTATTATCATTCTAAAATCCAATGTATGCAGATGACATATAACTCAGTCACAAGCCCGCCACAAAATTCCAAAATATCATTATCAATACCGATGCAGAACCATAACAACAAGATCATAACATAAGTTGATAGGGAAATGAAAGAAGATATGTACCTGACGCATCGGGCTGCTCACACCTCATCTGAAACCAACTGATACACCCTGCTCCCCGCTGCAGGCGCCTCCGCCTGGCGCTGACGGCCGTCGGTGATCCTCAAGGTTCCAGGGGTAGGTGTTATCACCTATCATGCTGAATGCAAACTTGGAAATTGGGCCTTCTTGTGGCCCCTCTGACTACAGTGGAAACATATCAGGTTCGATCCCTGGGTGGTGGTAGCAGTACAATCCCTACTGAAATGACCAGTCTGGCCACACTTGAAACAACTAGAATCACCACCACTGCCACTCCTACACGCACCCTCGTGCGTCCTGCCACACTTGCCACAGTGGCCCCGGTCATGTGGACCTCTCAATCTGGAATCTGATGTATTGGGCCTCTTGCCCGATCCCATGGATACCTGAACCTCTACGAACTTTCTATTCCTTTCGGTCTCAAGATCAATCTCTCTTTCTCTGGACCGAGCGATCATGTCTTCCAACGTCTTGCAGCTGGATCGACTCACAAACAGGCTGATATCACTCCTCAACATCTCATGGTACCGAGCCTTCTTCATCTCCTCGTCCGCCACATACTGCGGAACCAAAAGGGCTCTCTCCCTGAATTTGGCAGTGATCTCCGCCACTGTCTCTATAGTCTGTCTCAAATCCTAAAACTCCCAGGCTAACTGCTGCACCTCAATCATCGGTGCAAACTCGGCCTTGAACCTGGCCGAGAAGTCACTTCATGTCATCGCGTCCAACGCAACATCATCCCTGATAGCATGACCAACCTCCTCCCACCAATCCCGTGCTCTGTCCTTCAGAAGACAGGAGGCGAGTCGAACCTTGTCCCCCTTGGGACACCGGCTAGAACAAAAAGCGTTTACGACATCAGCCAACCATCTACCACTATCAATGGGGTCCCTAGACCCATGGTAGTCTGGAGCTCCACAAGCTCTGAACTCCCGGAATGTCAATGTACATGCTCCCAACAAGGCCATCATCTCTGTGCGGAAGGATCCAAGCCTCTCATCCAAAATTTCCAGGATGCCCTCCTTGACCGTGCCAAAGATCACACGAGTCTGGTCTAAAATACTGCGCATAGCCTCTACTGATACAAATTCCCTCATCCGCTCCTCGAGGTGCTCTGTCCCTGAACCCGAGCCTGACCCCTCTCTGACACCTGACCCATCCACTGGTCTATCTTGCAATGTCGCCATACTGAAAACATGCTATAACAATCATCAAAATACACATCACTGATGAGGGATCACACACACTCTAAAAATTCCCTGGTTTCATCTCGGCCCCTCTTAAATCGAGTACGGATCCTCTGCTTTCAGTAGTACGGGCCCATACTACCTTCCACATCTATCCGTACTTTCCTCAAGAGTTACCTCAACTCCACCAAGTCCCTTTCACTACCACCATTACTCCCAACACTAAACTCATCCTAGGCCTACCTAGGGAAATCTCTGACCCAAACCAGTCCTCAGCTGCTGAAAGATTCCCATTAATATCAAATAGCTACCTCATGAATATAGCCACATGAAACAGAGATCAAATAATCCTTCGAGTAATAGAACCATCCCTAGAACGGTTGGACTCAGACAAGAGCTGCGTAATGGGGTCAAATCTATCACTCTGAGATTATCCAGCCTGTGCCACATATGACCTAGCATATTTACTTAATAACTAGCTCACATTACTAAGAGTCCCACAAAGCACAAAGCAAGCAACATTCAGACAAAAAGGAAAATCTAACCAAAATATAATCAAGCAATTCTATCCAAATACAAGAACCTGTACTAGCATACAATGCTAAGCTCATATAATCAGGCATAACCTAAACAGGCTATCCTACCACTGTCTAACCAATACTAGCACACAGTTCACAGACACATATAGCAGGCATATAAGGCATCCTCCTAGATCCTTAGCCCTAAATCTAGCATGTTGATCACATATTCATATCATAACATAAACTTGTATGGGTAATTTGGGAGAACTTACTTGAGCTCGGCTGATTGCATGCACCACACCCTTTTCTCTTTTCAAAGTTCTTATTTATTTATTTATTTATTTTTTGAAATCTTTTTATAAAAATGATTTTCTTTTGAAAATTTCCTTACCAAGCCCTCAGTTTGAGTTCAGTCACACCTGAGAGTGTGCCCGAATCCCTCAAACTGAGGCTCTAATACCAACTTGTAACATCCCAAAAATCATGACCAAAAATTTCTTTTAAAAAACATTACTAATCCATAAAATTAAGTCATTCAATCATACTAAAAGTGGGTTACATGACAAATCAGAGTATTTTCTCAAACACTTACTCATTTTATCAGAGTAAAAAACCAGGCTAAACTTCGTGGTGTGTGCCATGCAATCATCCCGAGCTCCTCCATCCGCTACTGTGAGTACCTGAAACCAAAACTGAAAGCCATAAGCACGAAGCTTAGTGAGTTCCCCAAACTACCGCATACCAAACATATCTACTGATCCATACATGCCATACATAATTCTGAGCACATAACCACATACTGGGCCCCCGCCCGCTGCATTGGGCCTCGCCCGCCAGCGGAACCCGTCTGTCATCAGGTCCCACCTGGCGTAGAGGCCCGCTCGATATACAGATCTGTTTCCTTTAGGCCTCGCCTGTCTCTGGGCCTCGCCCGCCATACACATAAATATGATTAAATAACATACTGAAACATACATAAACATTCCTTAACCATACTCTGCTCTAAGGCCTCGCCTAACTTGGGCCCCGCCCCTGGTCTGCTACTGAAGTAGTGGAACCCCATCCACACTCCTACTAATAGTGAGATACAGGCCCTCGCCCACACTCACATCCTTCATATCACGGGCCTTGCCCCTGCTTTGCTAATATCGAGATATGGAACCCCATCCATACTCAGCTAGTGATGAGATACGAGACCTCGCCCACACTCACCTCCTTACCAAGCACATACAAGTATCACAAAGACAACAAGTATAATCTAACGCACTACATAAGAATCTTCCTCGGGAATACCCCAGCATCGGATCCCCGGCCCGGAAACATACTATTATCTAACGTACTTCGGGCTTACCCCGATATCGGACCCTCGGTCCGGATCCTATCATACCCTCACATGCAGGAATCACGAAGACCTCTAGCATCCTAACATTCCTCGGGCCTCACCCAACATCAGGTTGTAACCCAAAACATACATCAATAAGTGCCTAGGGCTAACCCCCGGGTATTCCTTCTATACATAAGCATAAGCATGAACATGAACATAATGGGCCGGCATTGTGGCCTTAGACCCATGCACACCGTGAGGAGACTCACATCGCGCTGTTGAAATCTCACTGAACACTTCTGACTGCTAGCCAGCAACTTCTGAACCGCTGACCCTTTGGCTTCCCGAACTATCAATACCCAAGACAACATTTAGACCACAATAATCCAAAAGTCAACCCTGGTCAAACTTGGTCAAAGTCAACTTCCAGTTGACTTGACTCATTGAGTTGTTCTACCAGCTCGTCGAGTCCATACTCCTCTGATTCATTACAACCCCCGACTTAACTCGTCGAGTCTAGCAAGAACTCGACAGGTTCTCCTTCAACCATAGAATTCGGGACCATCCTCAATCGACTCGCAGAGTTGTATGAACAACTCGTCGAGTCCACCTTCATAACTAAGGAGATTGTCTTGGACTCGCCGAGTTCCTCCTCGAACTCATCGAGTACTATGATCTTCATGCCTAATATGGACCCAGACTGGCCGAGTCCTTTACCAACTCATCTCACTGATCTAACTCATAACCAAAGGGGATTTGGGTTTGCGACCCGACTCGCCGAGTCCAT